>NC_072447.2:152110075-152413106 GCF_028878055.3 Symphalangus syndactylus | reverse complement strand
GGAGGGTTCTCCTCCTGGCTCCTGGCTCTTCGATGAAGTGATGGGTGGGAGATGATCCGTTTATGTCACCTTTGAGCATTTGTCCGGCTGCACGCGTTGCAGAGAATGGCTGCGGGTCCAAGGCTAGATGCTCCCTGGGGGGCTGCAGCACCTGTGATTGTAGGACCTCTGAGAGAAGATGCACACCTTCCCATGGGGGCTCCTCCCCAGCCAGAGCTAGACTTTGCAAACCTTTTGTCCTAAAAGGTTTATTTTTACACGGAAGAGGCTGAGCAGCAGCAAGAGATTTGGAGAAGCCATGTGTTTTGAAGGTATCGAACACAGCAGAGTCCAGATTAGTGATTTTCATATTTTAATCCTCATTCATATGGTAATAAATTTTACATTGTATGTGTACATTAGATATAGTATATGTACATTTTGTTTATATCTACGTTTATATACATACCTGTTTTAGACATTATGTACATTTATGCTTATATGTATATATACATGCATATATATCTTTATATCATAGATGTATAATTATATATACTTACGTGTATATATCTTTAGATACATATTCGTTTGTATTTGTAGACTTTATACTATATATATGCACACAGATTTTATTAATATCTACTCATAGTATGTGGCCTTCACACATACTTACTATTCTATTCCTAGTTCATTCTTTATATTCCATTAAAATAATAATTTCGTGGAAGGCTGGTCTTCTCCTACTAAGTTTGTTTCAGGTGGTTGTTAGCAGAACTCTGGAGCCATAGTGTCTCAATCAACTCAAATTTCCTGGTGTCGTGATATTACCCCACGGCTACTGGCATCAGATTCTGTGGCGCTGCCTCAGATTGCGCAATGATGTGGGGTGGAATGTTAAACACTTTCTCCTATCCATCCTGTAATCTGCCATCTATGCAGGGTACAGACCTCCTCGATTTCCCTGCTGCTCCCTGGACCCAAAACACAAGTACTAGTTTAGCACAGGCTTCAGTCATCCCCAGGGCTTTCTCTGTTTTGATGTTTTTTTTTTTTTTTTTAATCTTTTCCCTTCTATATTTTTCCGGGGTTGATTTGGGGAGCAGAGCACAGCAACCTGAGCTTGGTTGTCACTTTGGCAATGACAGTTAAGGCACTCACTCTGTATTTAATTTAAGTAGCGTTTACATCTTTGCCATATTCTGTTCCCCATCAAGGAATATGGTATACAGATCCATTTACTTGAGATTATTTCCTGAGTCTATCAGCAACTTTGCACAGTTGCTTCCATGAAGGTCTTGTTAGGCTCTTCTTACTTCCATTTTGGATTTTAATGCTGCTGTGAATGGTATATTTTCTATTTTCTATTTTATGCACTAAGTTGCTTCTGTGTGGCAAGGCTCATGATTTTGCTGTAATCACCTTCTATATGACGTTTTCTGAAGTCTTTTATTCATTTGAATATTCAATGTGTCTATTCCTTTGAATTTTCTATGTAGATAATCATATAGTTAACAAATACTATTTCTTAGCAGTCTTCATATCTCATTTTCATTTTGACATCCATAGCTCTGTCTCTTTTTCATTTTCATATTCACTGCAGATGTAGGTGGTAGTGGTGACAGCATAGGTCAACGACTTGTCACTGCCGTGAATGGCAGAGCTTCTGACATTTCACATTTATGTATGCTTGCTGCCGATTTGAGGAAATGGAAGTTCCTTTTAATGTTAGTTTGCTTAACATTGTTAATTTGTACTTACATAGAATTCATTTCAGAGCCTTTGCCTGTACCCATTGCCATGACTGAATGTTTTTTTCTAGTCTATCTTGTATGCAGGGAATTAGAATTGAATTTTTTTCTAACATTTCATCGTATTTTTATTCCATGCATACAGGCGGCTTGTTCGTTTAATCCACTGTTGTGTTGGATATGTGATTATCTGTTTATGACATTTGCTGTGATATGTGTGAACACTTGCCTCACAAATTCTTTTCATGAGTGCTCGGGTGCCTTCATCTGTTTATGAATCTAGGAGAGCGAGCCTGGGAGAATGAGTTAAACAATTGCCCATTTTGGATGCATTGGAAGAGTTGAGATAAGACAGTGATTCATTTTCCCTTGCCACTTGGCTGAACGGGCCTCCAAAATTTCCTGTCCTGGAATATTTGAGGGTAGATTGAACTTTGAATACACTTTCAGTTTGTGGAAGTACCATTGGTTTTATCCATTCACCTCTTCAAGGACATCTTGGTTGGTGATTATGAATAAACTACTATATACATTCGTGTACACGATCTTCCATGTGAGAACCAAAGTTTCCAATTCACTTAGGTAAAACCTAGGAGTACGACTGATGGATCTAAAGGTAAGTCTATGTTTTACTACATAAGAAAGGGCCAAAAGGCCTTCTAGAGTGAATGAAACATTTTTCTTGTCTACCAGCTATGAATGAGAATTCCACATCCTCTCCAGAATTTGATATTCTCAGGTATTTGAATTCTATCCATTGTACTAGGTGGGTAGAGGAATCTTAGTGCTGTTGACATTTGCATTATTAGTGAATAATTATGGTGATCATCTTTTCACGTGTGTATCTTCATTGGTGAATCTATGTGTATTTCTGCGTGTCTTCATTGGTGAATGTCTTCAAATCATTTACATCTTTAGTTGGATTCTTTGTTTTCAAAGGTTGAATGTTAAAAGTTTGGTGTTTATTCAGCATATGAGTTCTTTATCAGACATCAGATTACTAATATTTTCTCTCCATCTATATCGTTTTTTCCATTCTTCTAACAGTATTTTTTTTTTTTTTTTTTTTTTTTTGGAGATGGAGCCTCACTCTGTCCCCCAGCCTGGAGTGCAGTGGCGTGATCTCGACTCACTGCAATCTCTACCCCCTGAGTTCAAGCGATTCTCCTGCCTCAGCCTCCCGAGTAGCTGGGATTACAGGTGCCTGCAAACGTGCCCGGCTAATTTTTGTATTTTTAGTAGAGACAGGATTTCACCATCTTGGCCAGGCTGGTCTTGAACTCCTGACCTCATGATCCACCTGCCTCAGTCTCCCAAAGTGCTGGGATGACAGGCGTGAGCCACCGTGCCCGGCTGAGATTCACAGGAAAACCAGGATCGGAGGGGTATAAGTTTGTAGGAAAGAGGTTTTTAAGTGGCAGCATCTTTGCATGATTCAAACTCTGGAGGCATATGTATAAAGTCCAAGAAACACATGAGAAAATTGTACTTCTTGGAAACTAAGGAGCTCACAAATGATGAAATGTGATTCACACCGATTTGTAAATGAGCACCCATTTGTAAGTGAGCAGGCCGAGACAGGGAGATGCAGACCTGGCTGGACTCTGGATTAATCCATTCCCATGTCTGCATTCTCTTATGGCCTCTTCCCACGTCTCCCAGGACTCTGCCACCTACTGTCAAATTAAAAATCACAGGCAGGGATACCTCTGGGTTCTGGTGTGTGGGTGTTGGGGCTCTCTGCACGCCCTGATTTCAGAGCTCTTTTGATGTCTGTGCCCAGTTGTGTCTATGGTAAGGACTTGAATCTGTTTCTTCTGATCATTCAAAGAGGTTTGTCGATGATAGCATGTGTTCTAAGATGAACACCCCAAGTGACCAGAAAAGGCTGCTTCCTAAGTTAAAACATGACATGACATCTTTTAAATTAATTTTTGGCTCCAAAAGAAAGAAGGAGAAGGAAGGAAGGGAGGGAAAGGGAGAGAGAGAGAGAGAGACGGAAGGAAGGAAGGAAGGAAGGAAGGAAGGAAGGAAGGAAGGAAGGAAGGAAGGAAGCAGAGAGAGAGAGAAAGAAAGAGAGAAAGAGAAAGAAAAAAGGAAAGGAAAGGAAAGGAAAACAAGAAAGAAAAAGTGGGGGCATAGTGGGGGAATCAAGGAAGGAAGTAAAAAACCCCACCAGATCCAGTACAGACATAAAAGCCAAACGTAAATCCTGTCCACCAGACACTAATGAGCACCCTCTAAACTGCAAACCTGTAGGACTCCTTGGTAGTATGTGTCACCGCCACAACTATCAAGGGCACTTTTTAACTCAATGACAAAGCCAGACGTGATCTCATCTGTATGTAAAGTGAAGATCCTGTTATATAAAGGCACCACCATGACAAGGAATGGCCAGCAACACAGTGTCATTGTGAACCCTCGGCCGGCAATGCTAGCAGCACAATTGGCACTCAGCGAGCAACTCCAGGTAATTTTTTTTTTTTTTTTTTTGAGACGGAGTCTTGCTCTGTCACCCAGGCTGGAGTGCAGTGGTGCGATCTCGGCTCGCTGCAAGCTCCGCCTCCCGGGTTCATGCCATTCTCCTGCCTCAGCCTCCCGAGTAGCTGTGACTACAGGCTCCCGCCACCACGCCCGGCTAATTTTTTGTATTTTTAGTACAGACGGGGTTTCTCCGTGTTAGCCAGGACGGTCTCCATCTCCTGAGCTTGTGATCCACCCGCCTCAGCCTCCCAAAGTGCTGGGGTTACAGATGTGAGCCACCGCGCCCAGCCAGCTCCAGATAATTTTTAATGAGCAGAGGCAGGATGTCTGAGGGGCTTCCTAAAACTCAGCAACTTCTCGAGAACCTCCTGGGCACTTTTCCAGGGAGGCGTGTTAGGCTGAAGTCTCTATCATGCAAGCCAAAGATGTCAGAGCGGGGTACTGGACTGCAAAGAAAGAAAAAGGATGGAGACCATGAAGACTTTTTTGTGCAGTCAGAAAATTACTCATTTTCTGACACATTTATTGACCAGCACGTATTCTGCCCAAATGCTCGCCTCTATGTGCTCTGGTCTGCATAGGCTGGGTACGCCTGGGCCCATCGCTAGCTGGCATGTACCGTGACATGCGGTGGCTGTGGGGGCAATGGTGGTGCAGAGCTGGGGGATGGGGGAACATGGCCATGGAGGCAGCAGGCTGTGCAGCCCCAGCAGCCACTAGGGTCACCGGTACCCAGAGATGGCAAAAGGGCAGCATGCCAGGTGCAGGAAGTCCTGTGGTGTCCATGGCAAGGGCACTAGGGGACGCTGTGGGAAGGGCCACCACAGGCCCGTAAGAATTCATCTGAGTGGGATATCCAGGGACATAGAGGAAGGGCAGTGCTGCAGGCCCAGGGACAGTGGCCACCGGAGTGACGTGAGCCTGGCTGCCCTCTGACCACTCGCCCGCCGGCTGGGTCGCTGGAGCGTTGTCACTCGCCATGGCGGGATTGGGCACCATCACAGGAGTTGCTGGTGGAGCAGAGCCACTCCTGATTTGGGTGTTGGGACCGGCCGGTTCCTGGTGTTGCAGTGTGACCTGGTCATTCTCATTCGGAGATGTGTGATCTTGTTGCTCAGTGTCTGCTGGTGCCAGACAGGATCCAGCAGCTTCTGGCTTGTCCTCCTCCTGATGTCTTGGTGCAGACTTGACGCCCACTCTTCTCTTCATCCTCACGAGGAGGTGAGGGGAGTCTCTTTGAAAGTAAGGATGGCAGTAGAACTCTAACTGTAAGTCAAAGTTTAAATAAACAAAAGGAAACTGCAAGTCACAAGGATGGACTACAACTACCAACCATCTACGCCCCTGTGCAAGAGAACTCTGCTGGCCCAGGAGGCCTTTCTGGAAAAGGTCCCAGTCCCCAAAGGAAGCTGGGGACTCGCGTTCACATCGTCAAGGTTTACCAAGTTGTGGCGGGCCTTTCCGTCTTGGAAAAAGCCTCAAAATGGCAGATTAGGGTGTCCATGGCCAGCGGAAAGGGTCTTTGAAGTTGCAGACCAGGAGGGAAGAAGATTCTGGGCCTCCCCCATGCAGTGTCGGCTGGCAACAGAATGCACCCCGGCTGGGCTGGAGGCCCTGGGCACTGGCTCTTCCACACCAGGGGCCCACCTACCAAGGGCAGCAGGAGCATCTGCACCTCCTGCGCCAGGCGCCCTTCAGCACTTCAACTTGAGCACTTCTCCAGACACCAGCTAGGGTGACAGTGGTACAAATACCAGACTCCCCTGGCCTGCTCACCTCACACGGTAAAGCGCTATGGAGTCAGGGGGACACAGCAACCACCAGACGACATGGCTGGCCCGGGGCAGGAGGACATGCAGATATGGCTACTTAGCACCTGTGATATTTTACACACTCGAGAGGGGCAGGTACCATCCTCAGCCCTCTCCCCACATTCGCTCTTAGTTCATGTCACCTCCACCCAGAGGGGGACACAAGCCCACAGTGATGGCCCCACACCCTGCCTGAGGTCGCCCACTTCCCAGGAGGCAGTCCTGGGACTTCCACCCGACCAGGCCCCAGAGCCCACCGACTTAACCCCCCCCAGAGGCTTGTCGTTCATTACCTTATTCGAGATGGAGACCGGCCTGTTTGTGGAGAAAATGCGGGTGAAGGTCCTGAAAGTGCATTGACGCCATTTTCGGAAGCCATGCAAGTTTAGCTGGTGGAAGAAGCTCTTTATCGAATTTGTGGCAAACACTTTGTGTGCGACGTCCCTTTTGAGAATCTCCTTTTCAAAGAGTTTTTGATTGATCACTATACAAGTCCCACTGTCATCCCACCAGATGGACGAAAACTGGTTGCTGCTGACCAGTCTCCACAGTTTCTGCGGAAAGGGGAGGGAGAGGAGATTATCTGCTCCCTGGGGCGGGACGTCACCGTCAGGGTGCGGCCTTCTGAACGAAGCTGCCTCGGCCAGAGGTTGGAAAGCGATTTCTTCTGTCAGCAGCATGAAGTTAGGGCTCCCAGTGGACACTGGGTGGTGCCAGGCAGGGGAAGGATCTGCTGGGTGAAGGTAGGTCTCTGAGTGCAATTGGGGAGGAAAAGGCACCCTTTCCAAGCCGTGACCCTGTCCTCTCAAATTTCTTTCTTCACAGCGAGCCATGATCAATGATGGCTAGTCCTCCAACTGGCAAACTTGCTAGTGCAGTGTGGCCAGCAGCACCCCTTGGCAGTCATGTAACCAGCCCCATGACATCATAAAGGGGCTCTGACTGCCGAGGGAGGGGTGGCATCTCCACACACCCAGCAAGTTATGTAATAAAGGGCCAAGGCAGACAAGTAGCTGCCCATCTGCATGTGCACATTCCGATCCTCACAGTCATTTCAATGGGAAAGATGACACTAGTGCACAGGAGTGCCAAGGGGCCCTGCCACACCTTAGGTGCAGACCTGGAGCGGTCCCCTTGTCCTAGAGCTCCTGAGCCAGGCAGAACTACAGGAAAGCCCTGGCTCAGGAAGGTCAGAGCTCACCATCTGAGTCATGGGCCCACAGACCCCAGCACATGACTGACACTTTGAAGCACAGAATAAAGGGTAGGACAATGCCCACGGGTCAGGCTGTAGCCACGCCACCCTTTCCACCCTGTCCTAGCCAGAGGCAGCAATGTGCTCCATACAGATCCTCCTAACACACCCACACTGTCGGTCCCCAGCACGCAGATACCCGACAGCCACTTAGGCAAATGGCTTAGCTGACTGCCCCAGCACACACCGTCGCCATGCAGTCCAGTGGGGAGTCGGAGGCAGCCTTCTTCCTGCCTCTCCTCGGCCTGCACGTGTCCCCCCACCAAGCAGAGACACCCTTCTACACCCCGGGTCTCTGCAGTCACATCGTGGTGGGGCATGCAGCTGTTGGCCTTTGAGCATGTCTTGTTTTCCTTGGCCAGTGTCTCCAGAGAAACGCACATGGGTTTGTGCCTAGTGGTCCATCTCTGCAACAGTTGTTCCTTTGGGATCGGATGCTAGGAGGTCACGGGAGAGGTGTCCATCCAAAGCAGTGTCTGTGTCGTACACTGTCCCCACACACAGGGCCACCTCTGCACAGACTCCCCCGACTCGATTCTGGGCACAGAGCTCAGGGATCTTCCAGAGACTGCCACGAACCGGTGATGCCTCCACGCTTGAGACATCCTGACCGCAGGGCCCAAGATGCACTGGCTCAGGGGGTGACAGTGAGGGGTCTGCAAACAGACTGCTGATGCTGGTGTCTCAACCTGGCCGCTGCCGAGCTGTGTGACTTGGGCACGTCACTTAACCTCTCTCGGCCTCCGTCTCCTCCCGGGGATAAGAGTAGTAGCACCTGCTTCCCGGGGCTGTGAGGATCCAGTGGGACGTATAGGCTTGCAGGGCGGACTCCTCTGCTCAAGAGACATGATGACTCTGGTCAAGGCAGCAGTCAGGAGCGTGGGCAGGAGCTGGGTGATGGAGAACCCACAGGCCTGGGGAGAGAGGGAGTGTGTGAGAGACTTCAGCTGAGAACCGAACCTTGGAGGTTCTAACAAAGGCTGACTTACAGGTCTTCTTCAGTGCTGCTCTGGGGCCTCTTGGGGCTCCTGTCCTCCTGGTCAGCCTGTCCCCTGAGAATCTGAAGGAGGAAGTGAGAGGGCTACTCAGCGTGCAGCTAGCCTGCAGAGATCAAGGCTCTATGAGTGACAGTAGGGTGAATGGGGCCAGGTGCTATGGGGTCCCATGTGTGCTGGGGCAGGTGGGGCCCTTGGTGCACATTCAGGGTGAACACTTCACCTTCACTGCTGACACTGCCTGGGCCTCCTCTGCTCTGTGACCTGAGGACACTGTCTCAGACCAAGGCCTGACTGCTTCCTGGAGCTCCCGGAAGAGGAATCGAGGGGCCCTTAGGCTGCAGACTGCAGGTAGAGCCCCGGTCCCTCAGTGCTGTCAAGAGGGCGGGCAGGACACTCTTGAGTTCTACACACCTTTGGGGCAGATGGTCCCCTCTGCGCTCACTCAGGGCCCTCACCTTTCTCCTGGCAGGGACTGGACTCCACTCCTCTACTCGCCTGAGAATCTCTCGGATCAAGAGCTCACATCCCTGATATGGAACAGAAGGACATGCCCCAACCAACATCTGCCCACACCTGCCCAGGGTTTCCTCGGAAGTACAGTAAGAGATGTCCAAATTCAATGGGGTCCATGTGTCCTGGGGTGAGGATACTGCCCGGTCCTCATCTTGATGCCTGCAGGGTCTGGAACCCTCCCCCTGTTGACCTGAGGCCCTATCTCCAGGAGACACCTGAAGAGGAAGTGAGGGGAGTCCATCCACCCAGCGGCTTCCCTCAGCTGACAGAAGGGGCAGGGTGGGGCTAGGTCCTCTGTGTTTGGTGAGTGGGGTCCCCTCAGTCTGCACCTGGACTCCTGGCAGGGCCTGGGACCCTCCCTCTGCTGACTTGAGTGCAGCCCCCTCAGACCAAGGCCAGCCCTCCCTGACACCAATGATCCCAGGATAAAGGAGGGACCTCAGCAGACAGTCCTGCCTGGGTTCTCTGGGGTGACAGTAGGGGCAGGGCAAACTCTCTTGATCTGAGAGTTTCTCTGGCCTGGAGGTACCCTCAATCCTCCCTTAGGTTCCTCACCTGGACTGCTCTCCAATCCTGGGACCACTGTGTCTGTTGAACACAGTGCCTCCCTGTTTTGTCCACACACCCTCTGAGAACAAAGTCCTCACCTCCCTGAGATCCAGAAACAGAGGTGAGGAGGCCCCACATCTGTCACCCCTGCGTGGGGTGTCCACGGCTGACCCCACCAGCTGAATCCTTCAGGTATGAGGTGGGTGTTCCAAAGTCCTCCTGTGGGTTATTCATCTTTACTTCTGCTGGGGCTTCTACTTACTCGACCCTCAAACCCTTGAGATGAGCAGACATCTCCCTTGACACCAATGCCTCATCCCCCTGAGGGCTCCTCAACTTCCTGCCGTGGTGCAAGTGAGCTTGCCACTTAGCACCATCCCTGATCAGCTACCCCCCCGGCCCCCACATCTAAGAACAGAATTCACCTAGACTCTGTGGGGTGGCTTCTTTCTGGGTTGGGGGTACCTCCATTCCTCATGAACGGGGCAAACCTCGGGTCCTGCTGATCCTGGGAGTCCTCCTTCTACTGACCAGGTGTGGAGCCCTCTGTTGAATCTTTCAGTGCCCTCTGGGATCAAGGTACTCACCTCCCTCAGACCTCTCACCCCTAGTCACGACGGGAGAAATGAGACCATGCCTCATGCCATTCCTGCCTGGGGCCACCTGGGGCTGAGAACAGGTGACACCAGTGTCTGTGAGGTCCTTTCTTTTCTGAGAGCGTGGAGGTACCTTCTTACCTTCAGTCCTCACCAAACTTCCTCCCCGTCACTCCTGGAAGACCCTGGATTCCACCCTGTGCTGACCAGGTGTGGCTCCCTCTGCTGAGCTGAGGAAACCCCTCGGACCAAGGCCCCCACCTCCCTGAGACCTGGGAGGCAGAAGTGAGGGGGCACCTCATGGTCACTCATGCGTGAGATACCCAAGGCTGACCAAAGGAGCAGGTTTCAGGGGGCCTCGTCGGTCTCGGTGTCCTCTAGGTATTCATATTTGCTCCTCACAGAATCTGGCCCCTTCCATTTTGCTGAACCAGAGATGAGTCTTGCAGACCAAGGCCAATTTCTCCCTTAGACCCTCTTTGAGAAACTGTGTGTTGGGGGTGGACAGGGCACTTCCCTTCCTCACAGTCCTGCCTGGGGCCTCCCAAGACTGACAGCAGGGGCAGGTTTCCTAGGTCTGGGATGAGAGGTCTGGTGAATCCTTCCTCAGGCCTCTGGGACTCCTCCTTCTGCTCACCTGAGGCCCCACTCCTCGTACCACAGCCCTGTCCCCATTGACACCCGATCCCACCAGCCACAATGCACCACATGTGGCCACCGTGCCCGGGATCACCCAGGCCAGGATCCCCACCGAGCTGGACTCCAGGGTCCCCTCTGTCCTCTGTCTTGTTCCTTCCCTGGTCTCCTAGAGGGCTGGGCCCCACCCCTCTGTGGACCTGAGTCTCTATCTGTCGGATTCCCGAGGCTGAATGAGGAGGGGCCTCGGTCTCAGATAGGGGCCGGGTGGGCCCCTTGTCCTGGGGTACTGGGTCCGCTCAGGCCTTCCTTGTCTCCCAGCAGGACCTGGACCCTCCCTCTATTCTCCCGCGGCCATGCTAACGATACCAACCCCCTTCCCTCGGTCAGCCCAGGATGCAGATATCAGGATCCGCTTCCCTGACTGCCATGCCCGGAACGTCCCAGGGTTGACTGCAGGGGCAGTGACTCCCTCTGTGGGGCCTCAGCCCTCCCTCAGGGTCCTGGCCCTGATGCCTGGCAGAGCCTGGCCCCTGCCCTCTCCCAACCAGTCCTGCCCTGGTCACACCAAGCTCTGACCCAGAGTCCCCTGGGGCTTAAGCAGTGAGGTGGCGAAGGGTGGCCCAGCCCGAGAAGTCCGCCCCCGGGTGGTCCAGGGCTGGCAGCAGGGGTGGTGCTGGATTATTTGGGGCCCTCTATCTGGGGTGGGGGCGTCCTCAGTCCTCCCTCAGCGTCTCACCTTGCCTCCCCACAGAGCCTGGGCCCGCTTCCCTCTGCCGATCTTCAGCCACCACTCAGAACCAAGCCCTTGCTACTCTCTGGCCCCCAGTGCGCAAGTCAGAGGCCTTACATCCGGGCACCCGGAGCTTCCCTGGGTTGACAGCAGGGGCCAAACCGGATTCTGCCACGGGAGACTTGGGGGTGGGGTGGAGTGGGGGGTTGAGGATGGAGGTGGGGAACCTGAGACTGTAGGTCATGGTGGTGGTGGCTGGGTTAGGGGTGTGGAGGCATTCAGCCCTCCCTCAGGGTTCTGAACTTGATGCCAGTCAGAGCCTGGGCCCAGCCTGATAAGCCCGACTCCGCCAGCTCAGGTTGTCCAGGGCTGGCACAGGGGCCGTGCTGTATTATTTGGGGTCCTCTATCTGGGGTGGGTGTTCTTGAGTCCTCTCTCAGGGTCTCACCTTGCCTCCTCACAGAGCCTGGGCCCGCTTCCCTCGGCCGATATCGACCCACCGCTCACAGCGAGACCCCCCGCTACTCTCTGACACCCAGCGTGCAAGTCACTGGCCTTACATCCGGGCACCTGGGGCTTCCCTGGGTTGACAACAGAGGTGGAACCAGATTCTGCCGCGGGAGAGTTGGGGGTGGGGTGGAGTTTAGGGTGGGGTGGGGTGGGGTGGGGTGTAGAGTGGGGCTGAGGATGGGGCTGGGGAACCTGGGGCTGTAGGTCATGGTTCGGTGGGGGGGGGGGCAGCCCTCCCTCAGGGTCCTGACCTTGATGCCCGGCAGAGCCTGGGCCCTGCCCTCTCCTAACCAGCCCTGCCCTGGTCACACCAAGCTCTCACTCCAGAGTGCCCAGCAGCTTGAGCGGCGGAGGGAGGGGGTCGGCCCAGCCTCACAAGTCAGCCCCAGATCAGCCCCCGGGTGGTACAGGGCTGGGAGCGGAGAAGGCACTTGGTTCTTTGGGGTCCTCTATCTGGGGCGGGGGCATTCTCAGTCTTCCCTCAGCACCTCACCTTGACTCCTCACAGAGCCTGGGCCCGCTTCCCTCCACCGGTATGAAGCCGCCCCTCAGAAGGAGGCCTCTCCCTTCTCTCTGACCCCAGTGCGCGTGTCAGTGACGTCACATCCGGCCTCTAAGCCTGGGGCTTCCCTGGGTTGACAGTAGGGGCTGAATCGGGTTCTGGTGGAGTAAGGGTGGGGATGGGGATAGGGGCCCTCAGTCATCCCTCAGAGGGTCCTGACCTTGATACCTGGGTCTGGATCCCCATTTTCTGCCGATTGGGTGTGCTCCTCTCAGACCAAGTCTCTGACTCCCAGTCGCATGAGGTGGCAGTGAGGGGAGGGGTGTGGTCGGGGTGACGACATTGCCAGGGTCTTCCAGGGCTGACAGGAAGGGCTGAGCTGGATTCTGTGGCCCCTCTATGTGGGGAGGGTGGACCTTCAGTCTCTACTCAGGAGGGTTCTCCTCCTGGCTCCTGGCTCTTCGATGAAGTGATGGGTGGGAGATGATCCGTTTATGTCACCTTTGAGCATTTGTCCGGCTGCACGCGTTGCAGAGAATGGCTGCGGGTCCAAGGCTAGATGCTCCCTGGGGGGCTGCAGCACCTGTGATTGTAGGACCTCTGAGAGAAGATGCACACCTTCCCATGGGGGCTCCTCCCCAGCCAGAGCTAGACTTTGCAAACCTTTTGTCCTAAAAGGTTTATTTTTACACGGAAGAGGCTGAGCAGCAGCAAGAGATTTGGAGAAGCCATGTGTTTTGAAGGTATCGAACACAGCAGAGTCCAGATTAGTGATTTTCATATTTTAATCCTCATTCATATGGTAATAAATTTTACATTGTATGTGTACATTAGATATAGTATATGTACATTTTGTTTATATCTACGTTTATATACATACCTGTTTTAGACATTATGTACATTTATGCTTATATGTATATATACATGCATATATATCTTTATATCATAGATGTATAATTATATATACTTACGTGTATATATCTTTAGATACATATTCGTTTGTATTTGTAGACTTTATACTATATATATGCACACAGATTTTATTAATATCTACTCATAGTATGTGGCCTTCACACATACTTACTATTCTATTCCTAGTTCATTCTTTATATTCCATTAAAATAATAATTTCGTGGAAGGCTGGTCTTCTCCTACTAAGTTTGTTTCAGGTGGTTGTTAGCAGAACTCTGGAGCCATAGTGTCTCAATCAACTCAAATTTCCTGGTGTCGTGATATTACCCCACGGCTACTGGCATCAGATTCTGTGGCGCTGCCTCAGATTGCGCAATGATGTGGGGTGGAATGTTAAACACTTTCTCCTATCCATCCTGTAATCTGCCATCTATGCAGGGTACAGACCTCCTCGATTTCCCTGCTGCTCCCTGGACCCAAAACACAAGTACTAGTTTAGCACAGGCTTCAGTCATCCCCAGGGCTTTCTCTGTTTTGATGTTTTTTTTTTTTTTTTTAATCTTTTCCCTTCTATATTTTTCCGGGGTTGATTTGGGGAGCAGAGCACAGCAACCTGAGCTTGGTTGTCACTTTGGCAATGACAGTTAAGGCACTCACTCTGTATTTAATTTAAGTAGCGTTTACATCTTTGCCATATTCTGTTCCCCATCAAGGAATATGGTATACAGATCCATTTACTTGAGATTATTTCCTGAGTCTATCAGCAACTTTGCACAGTTGCTTCCATGAAGGTCTTGTTAGGCTCTTCTTACTTCCATTTTGGATTTTAATGCTGCTGTGAATGGTATATTTTCTATTTTCTATTTTATGCACTAAGTTGCTTCTGTGTGGCAAGGCTCATGATTTTGCTGTAATCACCTTCTATATGACGTTTTCTGAAGTCTTTTATTCATTTGAATATTCAATGTGTCTATTCCTTTGAATTTTCTATGTAGATAATCATATAGTTAACAAATACTATTTCTTAGCAGTCTTCATATCTCATTTTCATTTTGACATCCATAGCTCTGTCTCTTTTTCATTTTCATATTCACTGCAGATGTAGGTGGTAGTGGTGACAGCATAGGTCAACGACTTGTCACTGCCGTGAATGGCAGAGCTTCTGACATTTCACATTTATGTATGCTTGCTGCCGATTTGAGGAAATGGAAGTTCCTTTTAATGTTAGTTTGCTTAACATTGTTAATTTGTACTTACATAGAATTCATTTCAGAGCCTTTGCCTGTACCCATTGCCATGACTGAATGTTTTTTTCTAGTCTATCTTGTATGCAGGGAATTAGAATTGAATTTTTTTCTAACATTTCATCGTATTTTTATTCCATGCATACAGGCGGCTTGTTCGTTTAATCCACTGTTGTGTTGGATATGTGATTATCTGTTTATGACATTTGCTGTGATATGTGTGAACACTTGCCTCACAAATTCTTTTCATGAGTGCTCGGGTGCCTTCATCTGTTTATGAATCTAGGAGAGCGAGCCTGGGAGAATGAGTTAAACAATTGCCCATTTTGGATGCATTGGAAGAGTTGAGATAAGACAGTGATTCATTTTCCCTTGCCACTTGGCTGAACGGGCCTCCAAAATTTCCTGTCCTGGAATATTTGAGGGTAGATTGAACTTTGAATACACTTTCAGTTTGTGGAAGTACCATTGGTTTTATCCATTCACCTCTTCAAGGACATCTTGGTTGGTGATTATGAATAAACTACTATATACATTCGTGTACACGATCTTCCATGTGAGAACCAAAGTTTCCAATTCACTTAGGTAAAACCTAGGAGTACGACTGATGGATCTAAAGGTAAGTCTATGTTTTACTACATAAGAAAGGGCCAAAAGGCCTTCTAGAGTGAATGAAACATTTTTCTTGTCTACCAGCTATGAATGAGAATTCCACATCCTCTCCAGAATTTGATATTCTCAGGTATTTGAATTCTATCCATTGTACTAGGTGGGTAGAGGAATCTTAGTGCTGTTGACATTTGCATTATTAGTGAATAATTATGGTGATCATCTTTTCACGTGTGTATCTTCATTGGTGAATCTATGTGTATTTCTGCGTGTCTTCATTGGTGAATGTCTTCAAATCATTTACATCTTTAGTTGGATTCTTTGTTTTCAAAGGTTGAATGTTAAAAGTTTGGTGTTTATTCAGCATATGAGTTCTTTATCAGACATCAGATTACTAATATTTTCTCTCCATCTATATCGTTTTTTCCATTCTTCTAACAGTATTTTTTTTTTTTTTTTTTTTTTTTTGGAGATGGAGCCTCACTCTGTCCCCCAGCCTGGAGTGCAGTGGCGTGATCTCGACTCACTGCAATCTCTACCCCCTGAGTTCAAGCGATTCTCCTGCCTCAGCCTCCCGAGTAGCTGGGATTACAGGTGCCTGCAAACGTGCCCGGCTAATTTTTGTATTTTTAGTAGAGACAGGATTTCACCATCTTGGCCAGGCTGGTCTTGAACTCCTGACCTCATGATCCACCTGCCTCAGTCTCCCAAAGTGCTGGGATGACAGGCGTGAGCCACCGTGCCCGGCTGAGATTCACAGGAAAACCAGGATCGGAGGGGTATAAGTTTGTAGGAAAGAGGTTTTTAAGTGGCAGCATCTTTGCATGATTCAAACTCTGGAGGCATATGTATAAAGTCCAAGAAACACATGAGAAAATTGTACTTCTTGGAAACTAAGGAGCTCACAAATGATGAAATGTGATTCACACCGATTTGTAAATGAGCACCCATTTGTAAGTGAGCAGGCCGAGACAGGGAGATGCAGACCTGGCTGGACTCTGGATTAATCCATTCCCATGTCTGCATTCTCTTATGGCCTCTTCCCACGTCTCCCAGGACTCTGCCACCTACTGTCAAATTAAAAATCACAGGCAGGGATACCTCTGGGTTCTGGTGTGTGGGTGTTGGGGCTCTCTGCACGCCCTGATTTCAGAGCTCTTTTGATGTCTGTGCCCAGTTGTGTCTATGGTAAGGACTTGAATCTGTTTCTTCTGATCATTCAAAGAGGTTTGTCGATGATAGCATGTGTTCTAAGATGAACACCCCAAGTGACCAGAAAAGGCTGCTTCCTAAGTTAAAACATGACATGACATCTTTTAAATTAATTTTTGGCTCCAAAAGAAAGAAGGAGAAGGAAGGAAGGGAGGGAAAGGGAGAGAGAGAGAGAGAGACGGAAGGAAGGAAGGAAGGAAGGAAGGAAGGAAGGAAGGAAGGAAGGAAGCAGAGAGAGAGAGAAAGAAAGAGAGAAAGAGAAAGAAAAAAGGAAAGGAAAGGAAAGGAAAACAAGAAAGAAAAAGTGGGGGCATAGTGGGGGAATCAAGGAAGGAAGTAAAAAACCCCACCAGATCCAGTACAGACATAAAAGCCAAACGTAAATCCTGTCCACCAGACACTAATGAGCACCCTCTAAACTGCAAACCTGTAGGACTCCTTGGTAGTATGTGTCACCGCCACAACTATCAAGGGCACTTTTTAACTCAATGACAAAGCCAGACGTGATCTCATCTGTATGTAAAGTGAAGATCCTGTTATATAAAGGCACCACCATGACAAGGAATGGCCAGCAACACAGTGTCATTGTGAACCCTCGGCCGGCAATGCTAGCAGCACAATTGGCACTCAGCGAGCAACTCCAGGTAATTTTTTTTTTTTTTTTTTTGAGACGGAGTCTTGCTCTGTCACCCAGGCTGGAGTGCAGTGGTGCGATCTCGGCTCGCTGCAAGCTCCGCCTCCCGGGTTCATGCCATTCTCCTGCCTCAGCCTCCCGAGTAGCTGTGACTACAGGCTCCCGCCACCACGCCCGGCTAATTTTTTGTATTTTTAGTACAGACGGGGTTTCTCCGTGTTAGCCAGGACGGTCTCCATCTCCTGAGCTTGTGATCCACCCGCCTCAGCCTCCCAAAGTGCTGGGGTTACAGATGTGAGCCACCGCGCCCAGCCAGCTCCAGATAATTTTTAATGAGCAGAGGCAGGATGTCTGAGGGGCTTCCTAAAACTCAGCAACTTCTCGAGAACCTCCTGGGCACTTTTCCAGGGAGGCGTGTTAGGCTGAAGTCTCTATCATGCAAGCCAAAGATGTCAGAGCGGGGTACTGGACTGCAAAGAAAGAAAAAGGATGGAGACCATGAAGACTTTTTTGTGCAGTCAGAAAATTACTCATTTTCTGACACATTTATTGACCAGCACGTATTCTGCCCAAATGCTCGCCTCTATGTGCTCTGGTCTGCATAGGCTGGGTACGCCTGGGCCCATCGCTAGCTGGCATGTACCGTGACATGCGGTGGCTGTGGGGGCAATGGTGGTGCAGAGCTGGGGGATGGGGGAACATGGCCATGGAGGCAGCAGGCTGTGCAGCCCCAGCAGCCACTAGGGTCACCGGTACCCAGAGATGGCAAAAGGGCAGCATGCCAGGTGCAGGAAGTCCTGTGGTGTCCATGGCAAGGGCACTAGGGGACGCTGTGGGAAGGGCCACCACAGGCCCGTAAGAATTCATCTGAGTGGGATATCCAGGGACATAGAGGAAGGGCAGTGCTGCAGGCCCAGGGACAGTGGCCACCGGAGTGACGTGAGCCTGGCTGCCCTCTGACCACTCGCCCGCCGGCTGGGTCGCTGGAGCGTTGTCACTCGCCATGGCGGGATTGGGCACCATCACAGGAGTTGCTGGTGGAGCAGAGCCACTCCTGATTTGGGTGTTGGGACCGGCCGGTTCCTGGTGTTGCAGTGTGACCTGGTCATTCTCATTCGGAGATGTGTGATCTTGTTGCTCAGTGTCTGCTGGTGCCAGACAGGATCCAGCAGCTTCTGGCTTGTCCTCCTCCTGATGTCTTGGTGCAGACTTGACGCCCACTCTTCTCTTCATCCTCACGAGGAGGTGAGGGGAGTCTCTTTGAAAGTAAGGATGGCAGTAGAACTCTAACTGTAAGTCAAAGTTTAAATAAACAAAAGGAAACTGCAAGTCACAAGGATGGACTACAACTACCAACCATCTACGCCCCTGTGCAAGAGAACTCTGCTGGCCCAGGAGGCCTTTCTGGAAAAGGTCCCAGTCCCCAAAGGAAGCTGGGGACTCGCGTTCACATCGTCAAGGTTTACCAAGTTGTGGCGGGCCTTTCCGTCTTGGAAAAAGCCTCAAAATGGCAGATTAGGGTGTCCATGGCCAGCGGAAAGGGTCTTTGAAGTTGCAGACCAGGAGGGAAGAAGATTCTGGGCCTCCCCCATGCAGTGTCGGCTGGCAACAGAATGCACCCCGGCTGGGCTGGAGGCCCTGGGCACTGGCTCTTCCACACCAGGGGCCCACCTACCAAGGGCAGCAGGAGCATCTGCACCTCCTGCGCCAGGCGCCCTTCAGCACTTCAACTTGAGCACTTCTCCAGACACCAGCTAGGGTGACAGTGGTACAAATACCAGACTCCCCTGGCCTGCTCACCTCACACGGTAAAGCGCTATGGAGTCAGGGGGACACAGCAACCACCAGACGACATGGCTGGCCCGGGGCAGGAGGACATGCAGATATGGCTACTTAGCACCTGTGATATTTTACACACTCGAGAGGGGCAGGTACCATCCTCAGCCCTCTCCCCACATTCGCTCTTAGTTCATGTCACCTCCACCCAGAGGGGGACACAAGCCCACAGTGATGGCCCCACACCCTGCCTGAGGTCGCCCACTTCCCAGGAGGCAGTCCTGGGACTTCCACCCGACCAGGCCCCAGAGCCCACCGACTTAACCCCCCCCAGAGGCTTGTCGTTCATTACCTTATTCGAGATGGAGACCGGCCTGTTTGTGGAGAAAATGCGGGTGAAGGTCCTGAAAGTGCATTGACGCCATTTTCGGAAGCCATGCAAGTTTAGCTGGTGGAAGAAGCTCTTTATCGAATTTGTGGCAAACACTTTGTGTGCGACGTCCCTTTTGAGAATCTCCTTTTCAAAGAGTTTTTGATTGATCACTATACAAGTCCCACTGTCATCCCACCAGATGGACGAAAACTGGTTGCTGCTGACCAGTCTCCACAGTTTCTGCGGAAAGGGGAGGGAGAGGAGATTATCTGCTCCCTGGGGCGGGACGTCACCGTCAGGGTGCGGCCTTCTGAACGAAGCTGCCTCGGCCAGAGGTTGGAAAGCGATTTCTTCTGTCAGCAGCATGAAGTTAGGGCTCCCAGTGGACACTGGGTGGTGCCAGGCAGGGGAAGGATCTGCTGGGTGAAGGTAGGTCTCTGAGTGCAATTGGGGAGGAAAAGGCACCCTTTCCAAGCCGTGACCCTGTCCTCTCAAATTTCTTTCTTCACAGCGAGCCATGATCAATGATGGCTAGTCCTCCAACTGGCAAACTTGCTAGTGCAGTGTGGCCAGCAGCACCCCTTGGCAGTCATGTAACCAGCCCCATGACATCATAAAGGGGCTCTGACTGCCGAGGGAGGGGTGGCATCTCCACACACCCAGCAAGTTATGTAATAAAGGGCCAAGGCAGACAAGTAGCTGCCCATCTGCATGTGCACATTCCGATCCTCACAGTCATTTCAATGGGAAAGATGACACTAGTGCACAGGAGTGCCAAGGGGCCCTGCCACACCTTAGGTGCAGACCTGGAGCGGTCCCCTTGTCCTAGAGCTCCTGAGCCAGGCAGAACTACAGGAAAGCCCTGGCTCAGGAAGGTCAGAGCTCACCATCTGAGTCATGGGCCCACAGACCCCAGCACATGACTGACACTTTGAAGCACAGAATAAAGGGTAGGACAATGCCCACGGGTCAGGCTGTAGCCACGCCACCCTTTCCACCCTGTCCTAGCCAGAGGCAGCAATGTGCTCCATACAGATCCTCCTAACACACCCACACTGTCGGTCCCCAGCACGCAGATACCCGACAGCCACTTAGGCAAATGGCTTAGCTGACTGCCCCAGCACACACCGTCGCCATGCAGTCCAGTGGGGAGTCGGAGGCAGCCTTCTTCCTGCCTCTCCTCGGCCTGCACGTGTCCCCCCACCAAGCAGAGACACCCTTCTACACCCCGGGTCTCTGCAGTCACATCGTGGTGGGGCATGCAGCTGTTGGCCTTTGAGCATGTCTTGTTTTCCTTGGCCAGTGTCTCCAGAGAAACGCACATGGGTTTGTGCCTAGTGGTCCATCTCTGCAACAGTTGTTCCTTTGGGATCGGATGCTAGGAGGTCACGGGAGAGGTGTCCATCCAAAGCAGTGTCTGTGTCGTACACTGTCCCCACACACAGGGCCACCTCTGCACAGACTCCCCCGACTCGATTCTGGGCACAGAGCTCAGGGATCTTCCAGAGACTGCCACGAACCGGTGATGCCTCCACGCTTGAGACATCCTGACCGCAGGGCCCAAGATGCACTGGCTCAGGGGGTGACAGTGAGGGGTCTGCAAACAGACTGCTGATGCTGGTGTCTCAACCTGGCCGCTGCCGAGCTGTGTGACTTGGGCACGTCACTTAACCTCTCTCGGCCTCCGTCTCCTCCCGGGGATAAGAGTAGTAGCACCTGCTTCCCGGGGCTGTGAGGATCCAGTGGGACGTATAGGCTTGCAGGGCGGACTCCTCTGCTCAAGAGACATGATGACTCTGGTCAAGGCAGCAGTCAGGAGCGTGGGCAGGAGCTGGGTGATGGAGAACCCACAGGCCTGGGGAGAGAGGGAGTGTGTGAGAGACTTCAGCTGAGAACCGAACCTTGGAGGTTCTAACAAAGGCTGACTTACAGGTCTTCTTCAGTGCTGCTCTGGGGCCTCTTGGGGCTCCTGTCCTCCTGGTCAGCCTGTCCCCTGAGAATCTGAAGGAGGAAGTGAGAGGGCTACTCAGCGTGCAGCTAGCCTGCAGAGATCAAGGCTCTATGAGTGACAGTAGGGTGAATGGGGCCAGGTGCTATGGGGTCCCATGTGTGCTGGGGCAGGTGGGGCCCTTGGTGCACATTCAGGGTGAACACTTCACCTTCACTGCTGACACTGCCTGGGCCTCCTCTGCTCTGTGACCTGAGGACACTGTCTCAGACCAAGGCCTGACTGCTTCCTGGAGCTCCCGGAAGAGGAATCGAGGGGCCCTTAGGCTGCAGACTGCAGGTAGAGCCCCGGTCCCTCAGTGCTGTCAAGAGGGCGGGCAGGACACTCTTGAGTTCTACACACCTTTGGGGCAGATGGTCCCCTCTGCGCTCACTCAGGGCCCTCACCTTTCTCCTGGCAGGGACTGGACTCCACTCCTCTACTCGCCTGAGAATCTCTCGGATCAAGAGCTCACATCCCTGATATGGAACAGAAGGACATGCCCCAACCAACATCTGCCCACACCTGCCCAGGGTTTCCTCGGAAGTACAGTAAGAGATGTCCAAATTCAATGGGGTCCATGTGTCCTGGGGTGAGGATACTGCCCGGTCCTCATCTTGATGCCTGCAGGGTCTGGAACCCTCCCCCTGTTGACCTGAGGCCCTATCTCCAGGAGACACCTGAAGAGGAAGTGAGGGGAGTCCATCCACCCAGCGGCTTCCCTCAGCTGACAGAAGGGGCAGGGTGGGGCTAGGTCCTCTGTGTTTGGTGAGTGGGGTCCCCTCAGTCTGCACCTGGACTCCTGGCAGGGCCTGGGACCCTCCCTCTGCTGACTTGAGTGCAGCCCCCTCAGACCAAGGCCAGCCCTCCCTGACACCAATGATCCCAGGATAAAGGAGGGACCTCAGCAGACAGTCCTGCCTGGGTTCTCTGGGGTGACAGTAGGGGCAGGGCAAACTCTCTTGATCTGAGAGTTTCTCTGGCCTGGAGGTACCCTCAATCCTCCCTTAGGTTCCTCACCTGGACTGCTCTCCAATCCTGGGACCACTGTGTCTGTTGAACACAGTGCCTCCCTGTTTTGTCCACACACCCTCTGAGAACAAAGTCCTCACCTCCCTGAGATCCAGAAACAGAGGTGAGGAGGCCCCACATCAGTCACCCCTGCGTGGGGTGTCCACGGCTGACCCCACCAGCTGAATCCTTCAGGTATGAGGTGGGTGTTCCAAAGTCCTCCTGTGGGTTATTCATCTTTACTTCTGCTGGGGCTTCTACTTACTCGACCCTCAAACCCTTGAGATGAGCAGACATCTCCCTTGACACCAATGCCTCATCCCCCTGAGGGCTCCTCAACTTCCTGCCGTGGTGCAAGTGAGCTTGCCACTTAGCACCATCCCTGATCAGCTACCCCCCCGGCCCCCACATCTAAGAACAGAATTCACCTAGACTCTGTGGGGTGGCTTCTTTCTGGGTTGGGGGTACCTCCATTCCTCATGAACGGGGCAAACCTCGGGTCCTGCTGATCCTGGGAGTCCTCCTTCTACTGACCAGGTGTGGAGCCCTCTGTTGAATCTTTCAGTGCCCTCTGGGATCAAGGTACTCACCTCCCTCAGACCTCTCACCCCTAGTCACGACGGGAGAAATGAGACCATGCCTCATGCCATTCCTGCCTGGGGCCACCTGGGGCTGAGAACAGGTGACACCAGTGTCTGTGAGGTCCTTTCTTTTCTGAGAGCGTGGAGGTACCTTCTTACCTTCAGTCCTCACCAAACTTCCTCCCCGTCACTCCTGGAAGACCCTGGATTCCACCCTGTGCTGACCAGGTGTGGCTCCCTCTGCTGAGCTGAGGAAACCCCTCGGACCAAGGCCCCCACCTCCCTGAGACCTGGGAGGCAGAAGTGAGGGGGCACCTCATGGTCACTCATGCGTGAGATACCCAAGGCTGACCAAAGGAGCAGGTTTCAGGGGGCCTCGTCGGTCTCGGTGTCCTCTAGGTATTCATATTTGCTCCTCACAGAATCTGGCCCCTTCCATTTTGCTGAACCAGAGATGAGTCTTGCAGACCAAGGCCAATTTCTCCCTTAGACCCTCTTTGAGAAACTGTGTGTTGGGGGTGGACAGGGCACTTCCCTTCCTCACAGTCCTGCCTGGGGCCTCCCAAGACTGACAGCAGGGGCAGGTTTCCTAGGTCTGGGATGAGAGGTCTGGTGAATCCTTCCTCAGGCCTCTGGGACTCCTCCTTCTGCTCACCTGAGGCCCCACTCCTCGTACCACAGCCCTGTCCCCATTGACACCCGATCCCACCAGCCACAATGCACCACATGTGGCCACCGTGCCCGGGATCACCCAGGCCAGGATCCCCACCGAGCTGGACTCCAGGGTCCCCTCTGTCCTCTGTCTTGTTCCTTCCCTGGTCTCCTAGAGGGCTGGGCCCCACCCCTCTGTGGACCTGAGTCTCTATCTGTCGGATTCCCGAGGCTGAATGAGGAGGGGCCTCGGTCTCAGATAGGGGCCGGGTGGGCCCCTTGTCCTGGGGTACTGGGTCCGCTCAGGCCTTCCTTGTCTCCCAGCAGGACCTGGACCCTCCCTCTATTCTCCCGCGGCCATGCTAACGATACCAACCCCCTTCCCTCGGTCAGCCCAGGATGCAGATATCAGGATCCGCTTCCCTGACCGCCATGCCCGGAACGTCCCAGGGTTGACTGCAGGGGCAGTGACTCCCTCTGTGGGGCCTCAGCCCTCCCTCAGGGTCCTGGCCCTGATGCCTGGCAGAGCCTGGCCCCTGCCCTCTCCCAACCAGTCCTGCCCTGGTCACACCAAGCTCTGACCCAGAGTCCCCTGGGGCTTAAGCAGTGAGGTGGCGAAGGGTGGCCCAGCCCGAGAAGTCCGCCCCCGGGTGGTCCAGGGCTGGCAGCAGGGGTGGTGCTGGATTATTTGGGGCCCTCTATCTGGGGTGGGGGCGTCCTCAGTCCTCCCTCAGCGTCTCACCTTGCCTCCCCACAGAGCCTGGGCCCGCTTCCCTCTGCCGATCTTCAGCCACCACTCAGAACCAAGCCCTTGCTACTCTCTGGCCCCCAGTGCGCAAGTCAGAGGCCTTACATCCGGGCACCCGGAGCTTCCCTGGGTTGACAGCAGGGGCCAAACCGGATTCTGCCACGGGAGACTTGGGGGTGGGGTGGAGTGGGGGGTTGAGGATGGAGGTGGGGAACCTGAGACTGTAGGTCATGGTGGTGGTGGCTGGGTTAGGGGTGTGGAGGCATTCAGCCCTCCCTCAGGGTTCTGAACTTGATGCCAGTCAGAGCCTGGGCCCAGCCTGATAAGCCCGACTCCGCCAGCTCAGGTTGTCCAGGGCTGGCACAGGGGCCGTGCTGTATTATTTGGGGTCCTCTATCTGGGGTGGGTGTTCTTGAGTCCTCTCTCAGGGTCTCACCTTGCCTCCTCACAGAGCCTGGGCCCGCTTCCCTCGGCCGATATCGACCCACCGCTCACAGCAAGACCCCCCGCTACTCTCTGACACCCAGCGTGCAAGTCACTGGCCTTACATCCGGGCACCTGGGGCTTCCCTGGGTTGACAACAGAGGTGGAACCAGATTCTGCCGCGGGAGAGTTGGGGGTGGGGTGGAGTTTAGGGTGGGGTGGGGTGGGGTGGGGTGTAGAGTGGGGCTGAGGATGGGGCTGGGGAACCTGGGGCTGTAGGTCATGGTTCGGTGGGGGGGGGGGCAGCCCTCCCTCAGGGTCCTGACCTTGATGCCCGGCAGAGCCTGGGCCCTGCCCTCTCCTAACCAGCCCTGCCCTGGTCACACCAAGCTCTCACTCCAGAGTGCCCAGCAGCTTGAGCGGCGGAGGGAGGGGGTCGGCCCAGCCTCACAAGTCAGCCCCAGATCAGCCCCCGGGTGGTACAGGGCTGGGAGCGGAGAAGGCACTTGGTTCTTTGGGGTCCTCTATCTGGGGCGGGGGCATTCTCAGTCTTCCCTCAGCACCTCACCTTGACTCCTCACAGAGCCTGGGCCCGCTTCCCTCCACCGGTATGAAGCCGCCCCTCAGAAGGAGGCCTCTCCCTTCTCTCTGACCCCAGTGCGCGTGTCAGTGACGTCACATCCGGCCTCTAAGCCTGGGGCTTCCCTGGGTTGACAGTAGGGGCTGAATCGGGTTCTGGTGGAGTAAGGGTGGGGATGGGGATAGGGGCCCTCAGTCATCCCTCAGAGGGTCCTGACCTTGATACCTGGGTCTGGATCCCCATTTTCTGCCGATTGGGTGTGCTCCTCTCAGACCAAGTCTCTGACTCCCAGTCGCATGAGGTGGCAGTGAGGGGAGGGGTGTGGTCGGGGTGACGACATTGCCAGGGTCTTCCAGGGCTGACAGGAAGGGCTGAGCTGGATTCTGTGGCCCCTCTATGTGGGGAGGGTGGACCTTCAGTCTCTACTCAGGAGGGTTCTCCTCCTGGCTCCTGGCTCTTCGATGAAGTGATGGGTGGGAGATGATCCGTTTATGTCACCTTTGAGCATTTGTCCGGCTGCACGCGTTGCAGAGAATGGCTGCGGGTCCAAGGCTAGATGCTCCCTGGGGGGCTGCAGCACCTGTGATTGTAGGACCTCTGAGAGAAGATGCACACCTTCCCATGGGGGCTCCTCCCCAGCCAGAGCTAGACTTTGCAAACCTTTTGTCCTAAAAGGTTTATTTTTACACGGAAGAGGCTGAGCAGCAGCAAGAGATTTGGAGAAGCCATGTGTTTTGAAGGTATCGAACACAGCAGAGTCCAGATTAGTGATTTTCATATTTTAATCCTCATTCATATGGTAATAAATTTTACATTGTATGTGTACATTAGATATAGTATATGTACATTTTGTTTATATCTACGTTTATATACATACCTGTTTTAGACATTATGTACATTTATGCTTATATGTATATATACATGCATATATATCTTTATATCATAGATGTATAATTATATATACTTACGTGTATATATCTTTAGATACATATTCGTTTGTATTTGTAGACTTTATACTATATATATGCACACAGATTTTATTAATATCTACTCATAGTATGTGGCCTTCACACATACTTACTATTCTATTCCTAGTTCATTCTTTATATTCCATTAAAATAATAATTTCGTGGAAGGCTGGTCTTCTCCTACTAAGTTTGTTTCAGGTGGTTGTTAGCAGAACTCTGGAGCCATAGTGTCTCAATCAACTCAAATTTCCTGGTGTCGTGATATTACCCCACGGCTACTGGCATCAGATTCTGTGGCGCTGCCTCAGATTGCGCAATGATGTGGGGTGGAATGTTAAACACTTTCTCCTATCCATCCTGTAATCTGCCATCTATGCAGGGTACAGACCTCCTCGATTTCCCTGCTGCTCCCTGGACCCAAAACACAAGTACTAGTTTAGCACAGGCTTCAGTCATCCCCAGGGCTTTCTCTGTTTTGATGTTTTTTTTTTTTTTTTTAATCTTTTCCCTTCTATATTTTTCCGGGGTTGATTTGGGGAGCAGAGCACAGCAACCTGAGCTTGGTTGTCACTTTGGCAATGACAGTTAAGGCACTCACTCTGTATTTAATTTAAGTAGCGTTTACATCTTTGCCATATTCTGTTCCCCATCAAGGAATATGGTATACAGATCCATTTACTTGAGATTATTTCCTGAGTCTATCAGCAACTTTGCACAGTTGCTTCCATGAAGGTCTTGTTAGGCTCTTCTTACTTCCATTTTGGATTTTAATGCTGCTGTGAATGGTATATTTTCTATTTTCTATTTTATGCACTAAGTTGCTTCTGTGTGGCAAGGCTCATGATTTTGCTGTAATCACCTTCTATATGACGTTTTCTGAAGTCTTTTATTCATTTGAATATTCAATGTGTCTATTCCTTTGAATTTTCTATGTAGATAATCATATAGTTAACAAATACTATTTCTTAGCAGTCTTCATATCTCATTTTCATTTTGACATCCATAGCTCTGTCTCTTTTTCATTTTCATATTCACTGCAGATGTAGGTGGTAGTGGTGACAGCATAGGTCAACGACTTGTCACTGCCGTGAATGGCAGAGCTTCTGACATTTCACATTTATGTATGCTTGCTGCCGATTTGAGGAAATGGAAGTTCCTTTTAATGTTAGTTTGCTTAACATTGTTAATTTGTACTTACATAGAATTCATTTCAGAGCCTTTGCCTGTACCCATTGCCATGACTGAATGTTTTTTTCTAGTCTATCTTGTATGCAGGGAATTAGAATTGAATTTTTTTCTAACATTTCATCGTATTTTTATTCCATGCATACAGGCGGCTTGTTCGTTTAATCCACTGTTGTGTTGGATATGTGATTATCTGTTTATGACATTTGCTGTGATATGTGTGAACACTTGCCTCACAAATTCTTTTCATGAGTGCTCGGGTGCCTTCATCTGTTTATGAATCTAGGAGAGCGAGCCTGGGAGAATGAGTTAAACAATTGCCCATTTTGGATGCATTGGAAGAGTTGAGATAAGACAGTGATTCATTTTCCCTTGCCACTTGGCTGAACGGGCCTCCAAAATTTCCTGTCCTGGAATATTTGAGGGTAGATTGAACTTTGAATACACTTTCAGTTTGTGGAAGTACCATTGGTTTTATCCATTCACCTCTTCAAGGACATCTTGGTTGGTGATTATGAATAAACTACTATATACATTCGTGTACACGATCTTCCATGTGAGAACCAAAGTTTCCAATTCACTTAGGTAAAACCTAGGAGTACGACTGATGGATCTAAAGGTAAGTCTATGTTTTACTACATAAGAAAGGGCCAAAAGGCCTTCTAGAGTGAATGAAACATTTTTCTTGTCTACCAGCTATGAATGAGAATTCCACATCCTCTCCAGAATTTGATATTCTCAGGTATTTGAATTCTATCCATTGTACTAGGTGGGTAGAGGAATCTTAGTGCTGTTGACATTTGCATTATTAGTGAATAATTATGGTGATCATCTTTTCACGTGTGTATCTTCATTGGTGAATCTATGTGTATTTCTGCGTGTCTTCATTGGTGAATGTCTTCAAATCATTTACATCTTTAGTTGGATTCTTTGTTTTCAAAGGTTGAATGTTAAAAGTTTGGTGTTTATTCAGCATATGAGTTCTTTATCAGACATCAGATTACTAATATTTTCTCTCCATCTATATCGTTTTTTCCATTCTTCTAACAGTATTTTTTTTTTTTTTTTTTTTTTTTTGGAGATGGAGCCTCACTCTGTCCCCCAGCCTGGAGTGCAGTGGCGTGATCTCGACTCACTGCAATCTCTACCCCCTGAGTTCAAGCGATTCTCCTGCCTCAGCCTCCCGAGTAGCTGGGATTACAGGTGCCTGCAAACGTGCCCGGCTAATTTTTGTATTTTTAGTAGAGACAGGATTTCACCATCTTGGCCAGGCTGGTCTTGAACTCCTGACCTCATGATCCACCTGCCTCAGTCTCCCAAAGTGCTGGGATGACAGGCGTGAGCCACCGTGCCCGGCTGAGATTCACAGGAAAACCAGGATCGGAGGGGTATAAGTTTGTAGGAAAGAGGTTTTTAAGTGGCAGCATCTTTGCATGATTCAAACTCTGGAGGCATATGTATAAAGTCCAAGAAACACATGAGAAAATTGTACTTCTTGGAAACTAAGGAGCTCACAAATGATGAAATGTGATTCACACCGATTTGTAAATGAGCACCCATTTGTAAGTGAGCAGGCCGAGACAGGGAGATGCAGACCTGGCTGGACTCTGGATTAATCCATTCCCATGTCTGCATTCTCTTATGGCCTCTTCCCACGTCTCCCAGGACTCTGCCACCTACTGTCAAATTAAAAATCACAGGCAGGGATACCTCTGGGTTCTGGTGTGTGGGTGTTGGGGCTCTCTGCACGCCCTGATTTCAGAGCTCTTTTGATGTCTGTGCCCAGTTGTGTCTATGGTAAGGACTTGAATCTGTTTCTTCTGATCATTCAAAGAGGTTTGTCGATGATAGCATGTGTTCTAAGATGAACACCCCAAGTGACCAGAAAAGGCTGCTTCCTAAGTTAAAACATGACATGACATCTTTTAAATTAATTTTTGGCTCCAAAAGAAAGAAGGAGAAGGAAGGAAGGGAGGGAAAGGGAGAGAGAGAGAGAGAGAGAGAGACGGAAGGAAGGAAGGAAGGAAGGAAGGAAGGAAGGAAGGAAGGAAGCAGAGAGAGAGAGAAAGAAAGAGAGAAAGAGAAAGAAAAAAGGAAAGGAAAGGAAAGGAAAACAAGAAAGAAAAAGTGGGGGCATAGTGGGGGAATCAAGGAAGGAAGTAAAAAACCCCACCAGATCCAGTACAGACATAAAAGCCAAACGTAAATCCTGTCCACCAGACACTAATGAGCACCCTCTAAACTGCAAACCTGTAGGACTCCTTGGTAGTATGTGTCACCGCCACAACTATCAAGGGCACTTTTTAACTCAATGACAAAGCCAGACGTGATCTCATCTGTATGTAAAGTGAAGATCCTGTTATATAAAGGCACCACCATGACAAGGAATGGCCAGCAACACAGTGTCATTGTGAACCCTCGGCCGGCAATGCTAGCAGCACAATTGGCACTCAGCGAGCAACTCCAGGTAATTTTTTTTTTTTTTTTTTTTGAGACGGAGTCTTGCTCTGTCACCCAGGCTGGAGTGCAGTGGTGCGATCTCGGCTCGCTGCAAGCTCCGCCTCCCGGGTTCATGCCATTCTCCTGCCTCAGCCTCCCGAGTAGCTGTGACTACAGGCTCCCGCCACCACGCCCGGCTAATTTTTTGTATTTTTAGTACAGACGGGGTTTCTCCGTGTTAGCCAGGACGGTCTCCATCTCCTGAGCTTGTGATCCACCCGCCTCAGCCTCCCAAAGTGCTGGGGTTACAGATGTGAGCCACCGCGCCCAGCCAGCTCCAGATAATTTTTAATGAGCAGAGGCAGGATGTCTGAGGGGCTTCCTAAAACTCAGCAACTTCTCGAGAACCTCCTGGGCACTTTTCCAGGGAGGCGTGTTAGGCTGAAGTCTCTATCATGCAAGCCAAAGATGTCAGAGCGGGGTACTGGACTGCAAAGAAAGAAAAAGGATGGAGACCATGAAGACTTTTTTGTGCAGTCAGAAAATTACTCATTTTCTGACACATTTATTGACCAGCACGTATTCTGCCCAAATGCTCGCCTCTATGTGCTCTGGTCTGCATAGGCTGGGTACGCCTGGGCCCATCGCTAGCTGGCATGTACCGTGACATGCGGTGGCTGTGGGGGCAATGGTGGTGCAGAGCTGGGGGATGGGGGAACATGGCCATGGAGGCAGCAGGCTGTGCAGCCCCAGCAGCCACTAGGGTCACCGGTACCCAGAGATGGCAAAAGGGCAGCATGCCAGGTGCAGGAAGTCCTGTGGTGTCCATGGCAAGGGCACTAGGGGACGCTGTGGGAAGGGCCACCACAGGCCCGTAAGAATTCATCTGAGTGGGATATCCAGGGACATAGAGGAAGGGCAGTGCTGCAGGCCCAGGGACAGTGGCCACCGGAGTGACGTGAGCCTGGCTGCCCTCTGACCACTCGCCCGCCGGCTGGGTCGCTGGAGCGTTGTCACTCGCCATGGCGGGATTGGGCACCATCACAGGAGTTGCTGGTGGAGCAGAGCCACTCCTGATTTGGGTGTTGGGACCGGCCGGTTCCTGGTGTTGCAGTGTGACCTGGTCATTCTCATTCGGAGATGTGTGATCTTGTTGCTCAGTGTCTGCTGGTGCCAGACAGGATCCAGCAGCTTCTGGCTTGTCCTCCTCCTGATGTCTTGGTGCAGACTTGACGCCCACTCTTCTCTTCATCCTCACGAGGAGGTGAGGGGAGTCTCTTTGAAAGTAAGGATGGCAGTAGAACTCTAACTGTAAGTCAAAGTTTAAATAAACAAAAGGAAACTGCAAGTCACAAGGATGGACTACAACTACCAACCATCTACGCCCCTGTGCAAGAGAACTCTGCTGGCCCAGGAGGCCTTTCTGGAAAAGGTCCCAGTCCCCAAAGGAAGCTGGGGACTCGCGTTCACATCGTCAAGGTTTACCAAGTTGTGGCGGGCCTTTCCGTCTTGGAAAAAGCCTCAAAATGGCAGATTAGGGTGTCCATGGCCAGCGGAAAGGGTCTTTGAAGTTGCAGACCAGGAGGGAAGAAGATTCTGGGCCTCCCCCATGCAGTGTCGGCTGGCAACAGAATGCACCCCGGCTGGGCTGGAGGCCCTGGGCACTGGCTCTTCCACACCAGGGGCCCACCTACCAAGGGCAGCAGGAGCATCTGCACCTCCTGCGCCAGCCGCCCTTCAGCACTTCAACTTGAGCACTTCTCCAGACACCAGCTAGGGTGACAGTGGTACAAATACCAGACTCCCCTGGCCTGCTCACCTCACACGGTAAAGCGCTATGGAGTCAGGGGGACACAGCAACCACCAGACGACATGGCTGGCCCGGGGCAGGAGGACATGCAGATATGGCTACTTAGCACCTGTGATATTTTACACACTCGAGAGGGGCAGGTACCATCCTCAGCCCTCTCCCCACATTCGCTCTTAGTTCATGTCACCTCCACCCAGAGGGGGACACAAGCCCACAGTGATGGCCCCACACCCTGCCTGAGGTCGCCCACTTCCCAGGAGGCAGTCCTGGGACTTCCACCCGACCAGGCCCCAGAGCCCACCGACTTAACCCCCCCAGAGGCTTGTCGTTCATTACCTTATTCGAGATGGAGACCGGCCTGTTTGTGGAGAAAATGCGGGTGAAGGTCCTGAAAGTGCATTGACGCCATTTTCGGAAGCCATGCAAGTTTAGCTGGTGGAAGAAGCTCTTTATCGAATTTGTGGCAAACACTTTGTGTGCGACGTCCCTTTTGAGAATCTCCTTTTCAAAGAGTTTTTGATTGATCACTATACAAGTCCCACTGTCATCCCACCAGATGGACGAAAACTGGTTGCTGCTGACCAGTCTCCACAGTTTCTGCGGAAAGGGGAGGGAGAGGAGATTATCTGCTCCCTGGGGCGGGACGTCACCGTCAGGGTGCGGCCTTCTGAACGAAGCTGCCTCGGCCAGAGGTTGGAAAGCGATTTCTTCTGTCAGCAGCATGAAGTTAGGGCTCCCAGTGGACACTGGGTGGTGCCAGGCAGGGGAAGGATCTGCTGGGTGAAGGTAGGTCTCTGAGTGCAATTGGGGAGGAAAAGGCACCCTTTCCAAGCCGTGACCCTGTCCTCTCAAATTTCTTTCTTCACAGCGAGCCATGATCAATGATGGCTAGTCCTCCAACTGGCAAACTTGCTAGTGCAGTGTGGCCAGCAGCACCCCTTGGCAGTCATGTAACCAGCCCCATGACATCATAAAGGGGCTCTGACTGCCGAGGGAGGGGTGGCATCTCCACACACCCAGCAAGTTATGTAATAAAGGGCCAAGGCAGACAAGTAGCTGCCCATCTGCATGTGCACATTCCGATCCTCACAGTCATTTCAATGGGAAAGATGACACTAGTGCACAGGAGTGCCAAGGGGCCCTGCCACACCTTAGGTGCAGACCTGGAGCGGTCCCCTTGTCCTAGAGCTCCTGAGCCAGGCAGAACTACAGGAAAGCCCTGGCTCAGGAAGGTCAGAGCTCACCATCTGAGTCATGGGCCCACAGACCCCAGCACATGACTGACACTTTGAAGCACAGAATAAAGGGTAGGACAATGCCCACGGGTCAGGCTGTAGCCACGCCACCCTTTCCACCCTGTCCTAGCCAGAGGCAGCAATGTGCTCCATACAGATCCTCCTAACACACCCACACTGTCGGTCCCCAGCACGCAGATACCCGACAGCCACTTAGGCAAATGGCTTAGCTGACTGCCCCAGCACACACCGTCGCCATGCAGTCCAGTGGGGAGTCGGAGGCAGCCTTCTTCCTGCCTCTCCTCGGCCTGCACGTGTCCCCCCACCAAGCAGAGACACCCTTCTACACCCCGGGTCTCTGCAGTCACATCGTGGTGGGGCATGCAGCTGTTGGCCTTTGAGCATGTCTTGTTTTCCTTGGCCAGTGTCTCCAGAGAAACGCACATGGGTTTGTGCCTAGTGGTCCATCTCTGCAACAGTTGTTCCTTTGGGATCGGATGCTAGGAGGTCACGGGAGAGGTGTCCATCCAAAGCAGTGTCTGTGTCGTACACTGTCCCCACACACAGGGCCACCTCTGCACAGACTCCCCCGACTCGATTCTGGGCACAGAGCTCAGGGATCTTCCAGAGACTGCCACGAACCGGTGATGCCTCCACGCTTGAGACATCCTGACCGCAGGGCCCAAGATGCACTGGCTCAGGGGGTGACAGTGAGGGGTCTGCAAACAGACTGCTGATGCTGGTGTCTCAACCTGGCCGCTGCCGAGCTGTGTGACTTGGGCACGTCACTTAACCTCTCTCGGCCTCCGTCTCCTCCCGGGGATAAGAGTAGTAGCACCTGCTTCCCGGGGCTGTGAGGATCCAGTGGGACGTATAGGAACTAGCAAGGCACCTGGCAGTTGGGTCACAGCTACTGTTGTCGCTTCACAAGGCATTTTCTTGAACAGCAAGTCGGAAATCTCATGAGCCTAAGGCAGAATCCACCTGTGGCCTCTGGTTACAACCCACAGGACTGAAAATCCTTCCAGCCACAGCAACTGGTGGATTTCCTGGTCAATTGCCCCAAGTCATGAGCTGAACCCCACTTGGGTTTCAGTTCAGGCAGAACTCTAGAGATGGCTAGGGCGAGCTAGACAGCAATTGCAGAGCCTTTTGTTGCAGCATGAGCACTCCTCAGCTGTTGACATCACTGGGGAGCAAACGAGGACCAGGAGCGGTAAAAGGACAGTGTCTGCTGCAGACTGTCGTAGCACCCAAGGAACACTCCAGAAAGCCTCCTAAGCAGTAACAAGTGTGGCACGGCGTAGCCCAGCCAACAGTGGCATCTGTGAGGCGTCCCCTCCTTCCTCCCACTACCCCCTATACCCTGGGAGCTGTGCACTGAAGGACTCATTCTAAAGGCTGTGCCCCTGCAGCCGCCAGCCTCACTTGGCTGCCTGTGCCAGCTAGAGATTTCTTTCCTCTGAGGCTGGCTGAGAGGACCATTCCAGTTTCCTGGGCCACCCAGCAAATAAGATACACATCATGCACGTGTAAAATGAGGAACCGGTTTATTGAACAGCTTAAGAGGGCAAAAATAGTGGCTTTAGCTACATTTTTTACACACTGAGCAGGAAGGGCTAAACCATCCTGTTCCCCTGTACCCCAAAGAGAACAGGGCTTGCTGGAGGCGGAGTCGTGTTCGCAGCAGACTTGAATTAACCCCATGTAGGCCGGCGAGCAGTTGCCCGTGTTAAAACGCCACACTCTTCTCCTGGCTGAGAAGATCAAAGCTCTTTTTTTACCCTCTTTTCAGCAAAGGACCTATTTGTTTTCAGGCAGGAGGACGTTAAACTTGCAGCCTCTGACACACGGCGGAACCTGCAGTGCTTGGAGAAACGGCACGCACATAGGAAAACATCGCGCCTACCCCAAAGCCTTCTTGTTGCTGGCAGGAGGGAAGCTTGAGACTTTCCCATGCATAGTCGTGACCCGCGTGGCCGTTTCTGCTCTCAGCAACATTCTCCAGTGTTCCGGCTTCAAGCAGCGCTTGTCAGGTTTTAGGCTAGCCACTATTCTGAGAACGTCAGAAAAGCATGGACCATGTCTTGCTTGGCGTTGCTGTTCTGCCAGCAGCAGCTACTACGTACCTGCAGGAGTTCCAGGGCAGAAGTGGCAATGTCCCACGAAGGCGTGGAACCCCACTGGGACGGGGTGGGTGTGCCACGGGCATCCACTTCTGCAGCAGAAGGCATGTGCCTACAGCACAAGCTTGTAAAAAAATACTTGAACAGAATATGCTGTACAGAACTAGGGGTTAACACCGCATATGAAGATGCTAAAACATTTGTATAAATACTCTGTATACAGGCATGGAGTCACTCCCATCGAAAGGGCTCATGGGTGAGGCTATGAGAACCTGCTGTCAGCATGCCCAGAGAGAAACTACTTCCACAGTAGGAACAGAAAAAAGGACTGTGCTGTGTCTAAACACGTGGTGCATCAGAGACATAGTTACAGTTCCTACTGACTGCCCCAGCCGCGACCTGGGAGTGCTGAGGACCTGGGAGTGCTGAGGGAGCTGCGGGAGGTCAGCCCTGTGGAGAAATACATTTCGAAACAACACTTTTGATTGAGATTTCAGCACCGTGTAGACAGATGTTCCTTCTGGGGGCCTGGCAAGCAGCCATCCCCCAGTGGGTCTGATGGGGAAGAGGGGTACCTGGAGCTCCTCCCAGACAGATGGAAATCCCACCCGTTCTCATACTCTTCCTGGCATCCGCATCTGCTGGCACACACCCCCGTCACCTGCCACTTCCGCGTCCCGTCATGGTGAGTGGCTGATAGGCGCTGGATGCAAACAAGGCATGAGATGGACGTACCTGGAGACCCAGCTCCAGTACTGGTTCTGGTCTGCGGGGTGAACGACGGGGCAGAGGCAGGCAGAGAGAGCGCGTCCCAGTCCACTTAAGCTCTGTCCCGGGAAGTGGCATCTAATCTGGCATTTCGATATTTAATTTGGGAGGTGGGAGCACATACTTCCCAGGGCTCTGGGTAATGACCACCCTGGCCTTCTTTCGAAACATGGGTGCGATTTTAGGAGGCTCCGGAACGGGGGTCTCTTCGGTTTCTTCATTATCTTCATGATGGAGATCATAGGAAATGTTTCCATATTCTCGTAGAAATGGGAAGATTTCAAGCAGAAACTGACAGAAATCTTTGCGGATACCAAACCACCCCGAAAAATAAGAATTTTTTATTTCACACACGAGGCTCAACTGACCCTGTTAACTTTCTTTCCATAACAAGAAGTTTCACTCCTACAATGTCATAACATACTTTATCCAGACTCCTGAGTCACAAAGCCTGAACAGGGCTTGAGTACCCAAAATGGGGAGGAAGTGCAAATGCTAGCTCTGTGGTGCTCGGAGTGGGGTTCCCGGACCAGCAGGGGCAGCGTCCCCGGGCCCTAGTTAGGGATGCCATTCTCGGGCCCCAGCCCAGACCTCCAGAAACAGTCTGGCTAGGGTGGGCTCCAGCAGTCCCCTTTTCCGGCCCTTTTGGGATTCTGCTGGGTGCCCAAGTTTGAGAACTACTGCTTCAGTGAGTCTCAAAGTATCTGTGGTGCGTAGACTATGGTGTCTTCTGCTAATCTTCTCCAGCCAGGATAAACTCATGGATGACAGTGCCACCCAAGAACAAGATTTCTGTCACCTTCTGGAATCCGCGAGGGCGGCAGTCATGCGTGGGTCCTGGCCAGCAGGGGGCCTGAACTCATGGAGCCACCTTAAAGCCACTTTCCCAGTCCCACTATTCCTCTCTGTAGGCTAATGGAGTGTCAGCTGGGTGCAGGCCCCCCCCGCTCGCGGGGTGCGGGGGCAGAGGAACAAACAGCAAGCATAGCCTGGGCTGCTGGGCTGCTGGGCTGCAGTGAGGCCCTGCCCCCAAACCCACTGGCTTTTGGAAGGACAATGCTCTGGGCTTCCATGCCATGGAGCTCACAGCCTTGCCAGGAAGGCACCCTCTGCAGAGATCATTTTGGAAGTGTCTGCCTCAGCAAGCAGGTAGAGGGGAATAGAGTGTTAGCAAGGCAAGACAGGCAAGACTTGGGTGATGGGGCGGGGAGGCCAGAGGGGCCAACAGAGACCTAGGATGAATCCCAGGTTTTGGGTGGGAGATGTGGATTTTCCATCAAACCCTCAAGGGCCTGGGAAGAATCTGTCTTGATCCCCATTTTGCAGAGGAGGGAACGGGATCTCTGAGAGGTTGCCTGCCTTGTCTGGTTCTACCTCAAATGGCAGCGTGCACTGCGAGAAAAGTCTCAGTGCAGGCCAGAACACCAGAGTTACGGTATGCTCTTCCCTTAGAAGGTCCCAGAATTTCCTCAGCCCTCGCTTTCCCACACAAGCTTCTAAATTGGGAATCTCAGGGACTCATCCCTTCCTAGACTTCTATCCGCCCCCCACCCCCCGGTCCCACCCCAGACACACACCAAGGACTTCTGAAATGCTGAGTACATACAGTGGTTTCCTCCCTTCTGTCCAAATGTGGTTGCCATCAGCGTGATCAACGAGAGCCAAAGGGGGACAAAGATCGGGATGCAGGAGAAGGCGTTGTGGCCATCCAGTTTGTGAACCAGCAGAATCTAAAGAAAGAGACATAGTCCCGGTTGATGCCAGCACCGAAAATGGACAGAGGCGGAAGCCAGACCTCATTAGAGAGTTCCTCCCCACCACCCCACCCCCGCGTGAGCTCCCAGAATAGGGAACATCAGCACCGCCAGGAAAAGGCAGGAAACCACCTATCCCTGGGGAAAGCTTGAAATGAGCTTTTATGTCCCTCTTCAGAGCTCGGCAATAGCCTATCTGCCTGAAAAATTCCCAATGCCAGCAGTTTTATGGCAAACTCCTCCGGGTGTTTGTTCTAAGGAGTCAACAGCTCCCATTCTAGAATTCTCCACGTCACTCCAATACACAAATCTGACATCCAACTCTGCTTTTCCAAAAGGGGAAACGAGCCATACAGAGGCACCATGGCTAAAAAGGTGCACTCTTCTCCCTGCCAGCCCCACGCGCTGCTCCCAAGAGAAAGGAAGGATGCTCTCCTTTCACCGAAGCTCCCTCTTGGAGACGGCTGTGTTCTCTCCCCTCTCCTGGAGTGGGCTCACTGTGAGCTCGAGGGACAGAAGCTGCCTTTCTAGGGGTGCAGAATCCTGTCAGGGGAAGCGCAAGCTTCAGGGGCTGAAGAGGCTTCCTGTGGAACGCTTACCTCAAATGTAAGAAGGGGCACGACGATGGTCATCCAGCTCAGGGCCATGGTTATATGTGTCCTGCGCTGCTCTGCAATCACATCCATAGAGCGCAAGAACAAGACGGACCACACAATGTAGTAGAGGACCACCAGGCACAGAAAGGACATGAGAATCCACAGCGGGACACACACAACCTGGGGGTGGGTGAGAGAACAGCGAGAGAAGTCTCTTTAGAGCTTCCAACCTGGCCTCTGATGGAAGGCATCTTTAGCACCTTGCTGTGTCTGTCCAGTTAAGGCGGTCCCTCCCGCGAGCCGAATAAGGACCGTTCCACCTCCTAGGACTGCTGCGAGGATCGCTCAGGACAGAAAAGGTATGGTATGTTCACTATGGGGCCTGCTGCCACCAAGGGACACACACGCTCAGTGAGTCATCAGTCCCTCTACCTTTGGGTGACAGACAGCCCTGCATCTGGCTCCGCAGCCTCTACTGTTCCAGAGGCCCACCCTCCCACACTCCGTCAGGCTCCCCTAGGTTCTGCTGCCATCATAGCTTCCCGGGAAACGGGACACAGCTGTCACCCTGTGCACACACACAAGATCTCACCACAACAGACGCTCTTCACAGGCAACATTCCCACAACCTGCTGGGGGTACTTTGGCAACACAAATGGGAACGGGCTCCCCAGAAAGTGTGGCTGCCTGGGCTCCTAAGGATCCCTAACCTCACCCCTACCAAGTTAGTGAACTTGGCAGGTTGATGCTGGATACAGGCTGATGCTGGATACGTAGCACTGCCGGGTCCCTGCCTCCATGACAAGGGGGCATTCCAAGTATAGCGCTGTCGTACCAGGTAGACCTTGTCTCATCCACACACAAGCCCAGAAGATGAGTTCTGGGGGCGCCACTTGGCCAGGCTCCCCTGTGACACGTCTTTGCCCTCCTGCCCTGCCCCCTGGGACGACACTTCTCCGTTCTCCCTTTTTATTATCTATCATACGGTAGGAAAAGTGACTGTCTTCCTTTGGTGTGAGTTCTCTGAGTCTTCACACAAGTGTAGATTCGCACAGCTGTAGACAGGATGCAGAAGAGGTCTGTCACCCTGCAAAACTCTCTCATGCTGTCCCTTCACTGTCACACTGTCCCACCATTAGCCCCGGCAAACACTGATCTGTTCTCCATCAGTGTACTTTCGTCTCTGCTGGAACTTTATGTAGATGGCATCGCGAGACAAGTAACCTGTTGAGACTGGCTTCCCGCCATCCCCATAACGTCTGTAATGAGATTCATCCAAGTTGTTCCCTCCCTGTATCCACAGGTCGTTCCCTCTGAGGGGTATTCCATTGTATGGATGCCTACAGTTTGTTTATCTGACTGTCCGCTGAGGGTGGTTTGTGAAAACCTAACAAGGCTGCTATCCAAAATGCAAACAAGACTGCTACAAACACTGGTGTGTGGGTTTCTACAAGGCTGCACGCTTTCACTTCTCTGGGGTAAATCTTATACCCAGGAGTGGGGCAGCCAAGTCCCATGGTGAGGGCGCTTTTAACTGCATTGGAGACGGCCAAACCGTTTTCTACAGTGCCGGTACCACCTGCCTTCCCGCCAGTAACGCTGGAGTGTCCCAGTTCCTCTGCATCCTCCCAGGCAGGTGGCCTTGTCAGTGTTGTTGAGTTTCACCATTCCGAAGCCATGTGTTTCGGGCCCTCATCCTGGTTGTAGTTTGTCTTCCCTAACCTGTAATGGTGTTGAGCATCTTTTCCTGCGCTTTTTCCCCCATGCATATATCCCCTTCGCAAATTGTCAACTCTTTTGCCAATTTTTAGGTGTTTCTTTTTGCAGTTTTGAGTTTTTAAGAGTTCTCTGTATGTTCTGGGTACAAGTCAGTGTTTTGATGTGTGCTTTGCAAATATTTTCTCCCAGTCTGTGGCCTGTCTTCATTTCATTTTAATTTTGAGGAAGTCCAAATTTATTTATTTATTTGGTTCTAGGACTGGGGCATAGAAAATACAAGGTGAGCTTAGCATTTTGTGGTGCCAGAAAATAAAGAAGTGCTTAAGAAATGATGCAGTATATAAAAAGGGCACAGGAGCTTCCAAAGACTAAAAGGGCTCCCAAAAGCTGGAAAATTTGAGCAACAATATAAATAATGATAGCATTGAATTATAAGCAATAGAATAAAATAACAATTTAGATTTTTCTCAGGTATGAGCATGGATTATCTCTTCATTTATTTAGATGTTTTCAAATTTTTCTGTCATGTTTTGTAGTTTTCAGTGTACAGGTCTTACAAATTTTTCGTTAAATGTATTCCAAAGCACTTTATGTTTTGCTATACATAAAGCACTTGCTTTTTGTCATTTTCATGTGTTTGCTATTAGTATAGAGCTACAGTATTAATTTCTTTATATTAAAAGTGTATCTTATAACCGTGGTATATTCACTTATTAATTGCAGTTTTCCTTTTTTCTTTGTAGAATCCTTAGGATTTTCCACACTGACCATCATGTTGTTTGCAGTAAAGACCATTGTATTTCTTCCTTTTGAATCATGTTTTTCATTTCTTTCTCTTGCTCTGTTGCAATAGTTTGAACCTCTAATAGAAAAAGTTGAGGAGAAGTATGAAATCTGTTATTTTTGCCTTGATCCTGACCTTAGATGGAAAGCATTCAGTATTTCATCATTAAGCATATTCTTAGCTCTAGTTTTTTGTAGATTTCCTTCAATGAATTGATAATGCTCACATATATTTTTAATTTGCTGAGAATTTTTAAAAAATGAAATGTGTTGAAATTTTCAAATGATACTCTGCATTTAATGGTCATTAGATCTTCTTTGTTCTTACTGATTTTCTATTTTTTTCTAACAATTATAGGAATCTTATATAGGTCCTAAGTTTAGGTCTACATAAAGAAAGAATACCAGAGAAGAAATAAATAAAGGTAAAATAAAATGCTTTCTTATTCTTAACTGACCTAAAAGGTAACTATTTGTTTAAGTTAATAATAGTAACAATGTATCAGACAATTAGTGTATATGGATAAATGAAATAAATGATTGTAATGTTACAAGCAATGCAATGAAGGAATTGAGTATACTCTTTTATAAGGTATCTGTACTACATATGAAGCAGTATAGTGTTGTTTTATGGCATATTATTAAAATATATATTACAAACTCTAAGACAAAGACTAATTTTTTAAAAAAGAGGTGTATTTTACACGTACTAAATGTTCTATAAAGTGAAAGAAGACAGAAAAAGAAGAGGAATAAAGAAAAATTAAATACATAGAAAACAGTTACATATATGGTAGATATTAATGCAATTATATTAATAATCTCTTTAAGTTTGAATGGTCTAAATATACCAATAAAAGACAGGTTGTCAGAATTAATAAAAAATAATACTCAAGAACATGTTGTCTATAAGAAACCCATTTTAAATTATAAGGACTCACGTAAGTTCAATGTAAGGAGGCTGAAAAAGGTATTCTAACACTGACAAAAGAAAGCTGGAATAGCTACATTAATTTCATATTTAGAGGGTCTAAAGTTAAAAAAAACAGACAATATCAATTGCTGGCAAGGATGCTGAGCAAAAATAATCACTCATTGCTGGTGGGAATGCAAATAGTACAGTTACTTTGGAAGACAGTTTGTGAGTTTCTTACAAAGCTGAACATAGTATTACCATGTGATTCAGAGAACACACCCCTAGGTATTAACCCAAGTAATCTGAAATTTTATTTCTACACAAAATCTTGCATATAAATTTGTATCATAGCTTATTTTATAATTGTCAATAATGGAATAAACTAAGTTCTTCAGTAGGTGAATGGATAAACAAACTGTGGTACAACCATTTAATAGAACATTATTAATCAATAAAAAGAAATGAGCTATCAAGCTATATTAGTCTGTTTTCATGCTGCTGATAAATCACACCTGAGCCTGGGAAGAAAAAGAGGTTGAATTGGACTTACGGTTCCACATGGCTGGGGAGACCTCAGAATCACCGCAGGAGGTGAAAGGCACTTCTTACATGGCAGTGGCAAGAGAAAAAAAATGAGGAAGAGGCAAAAGTGGAAACCCCTAATAAACCCGTCAGATCTCTTGAGACTTATTCACTATCACAAGAATAGCACGGGAAAGACCAGTCCCCATGATTTAGTTACCTCCCCTCTGGGTCCCTCCGACAACACATGGGAATTCTGCGAGACACAATTCAAGTTGAGATTTGAGTGGGGACACAGCCAAACTGTATCACAAGCCGTACAAAGACATGGATAAATATTAAATGCCTATCCCTAAGTGAAAAAAACCAGCCTGAAAAGTTTAGATAGTATTTGATGATACAATTTATGTGGCATTCTGGAAAAGGCAAAACTATAGAGATAGTAAAAAGATCAATTGCTTCCAGGGGTTGGGTGGGTGAGGGGGAAGGATTGAATGGGGTAAGCACAGGGGATTTATTAGGGTGGTGAAGCTATCCTGTATGATACTGTAATGGTGAATATAACACTATGCATTTGTCAAAATGCTCAGAACAATTGTGACCCCTAATGTATGCAAATATAAAAAAATAATTTAGGAGGTCTGAATATCCCAGGAAAGAATGGACAATATGACAAAACAGAATAACTATACTATAAACATATGAAACAACCTCTTTAATGAATATCAAGAGAAAAGGTGCTGGCATAAGTGACTGTGGAAGTGAGTAGAGCCTGTAAGAAAGAAGTTAGAAGGAACTCAACACTTCAGAAAAGAAGGGCCCTCCAGGATTCTGGCTGCTGCCGATTGTCAGCCCTAGGATGACCCTGGCAAAAGGCTGGATGTGGCATGCTCTCACTTCTGCAATGGGGTGAGAGTGGGGCTTCAGGGAGGTGAGGCCTTGGTCTGAAATGGAGAACTCAGATAATCAAGGGCTAGGTTTAGGATAGGAGTAAAATGAATGAAAATAGTGGTTTGGATGGAAAAGCAGCTGGGAGGGAGAGAATGAGTTGGTCTTTCACTCAAATTTCAAGATCTTTGGGCTGCATCCAGATAGGGAAGACTCTTGCACACTCAAATTAAATAATAGGCCATCTCGGAGGGAAATTTTACTTTTATTCACAAAGCTTCAATTTTGACTAATTTGGTATTATATGTTCTGTTCAGCTGCATATTCTCTGAGATATTTTAGATAACAACAGAAGTAATTCCCAAAGGAGATTATAGTAAGATATGGTCTAAAAATAATATTTGAAAACTACCATTTATTAAATATTCAATATATGCCAGGTACTGTGTCAGGCGATTCAATACATTTCTTACAACAGTCTTACAAAAAAATGATCTAGCAAACAGAATCTTGTTGTCCCCTGTTCTTGGCTCTACGGGGACCTGATCACGGGTGGCCCTAAGTGTCAAGCTCACTTGTACCACAGGCAGGAAGTTAGGGAACCCCCAGGGAGATGGGGTCTTGGTGTAAAGGGCAGATGTCTGTTCATCTCAGGGATTGGGAGTTGAGGAATGGCAGGCCCCGGCAGGTGTAAAGATGAAAAACCCACAGGAGGACTTTGGAACACCCATCCCAGAACCGACAGGGCCAGCCTCTAGCTCTGGTTGGGGAGGAGCCCCTGTAGGAAAGCGTGGGTCTTCTCCCAGAGGTCACTACAATCACAGGTGCTGAAGACCCCCAGGAAGCACCTAGCCTGGGACCTGCAGCCATTCTCTGCAAGGGGTGCAGTTGGCAAATTCTCAGAGGTGACAAAAACAGAGCATCTCCCACCCATCACTTCATCAAAGAGCTGGGAATCAGGAGGAGGATTCTCCTGAGTGAGAAGTGAGGGTCCACCCTCCCCACATAGAGGGGCCACAGAATCCAGCTCGGTCCCTCCTGTCAGCCCTGGAAGACCTTGGCAATGTTGTCCCCCGACCTGACACCTCCCCCTCACTGCCACCTCAGGGGACTCAGAATCAGAGACTTGGTCTGAGGAGAGGAGACACTATTGGCAGAGGACAGAGTTCCAGGCTCTGCAAGGAATCAAGGTCAGAAACCTGAGGGAGGATTGAGGCACCTCCATGATCCCTGACCACATCCGCACCCCTCGCCACTACTCTTCCCCCCGCCCCCACCCCAGCAGAATCGAGTACTGCCACTGCTGTCAATCCAGGGAAGCTCCAGGCGTGGGGCTGCATGTGACCTCCAGTGGCTTCTGTCTCTGGGATCTGAGAGAAGAGAGGGCATCTCTCTGAGGGGTGTCTTGAGAGTGGCAGAAGGCAGTGGGCCCAGGCTCCGTGAGGAGGCAAGGTGAGAGCTGAGGGAGGACTGAGGAGGCCTCCTACCCAGATAGAGAGCCCCAAATAATCCAGCGCCAACCCCGGAGCCAGCCGTGAAACAACAGGGGGCCAAATTATCAGGCTGAGACAATCCCCCACCTCAGTACCCAAGGAGACTCTGGGAGTCGGATCTATGGTGTGACCTGGGCAGAGGCAGTTCCATAAAGGGTGGGGTCCCGGCCTTTCCAGACATCAACATCAGGACTCTGAGAAATTATGGAGAGGTTCCACCCCATCCTGATAGAGGGGCCCCAGAGTCCATCCTTGTCCCTGCAGTCAACGCAAAGAACCTCCCGGCTTGGTACCGTGGACTTGCACATTAGGGGGTCAGGGAGAAGTGACAGCCTGGTTCCGAGGGGAGGCTTGTGATCCGCTGAGGGCAGCGGGCCCAGGCTTTGTGAGGAGGTGAGATGAGACGCTGAGGGAGGACTGAGGATGCCCCCTTCCCAGATAGAGGACCCTAGAAAATCCAGCACCGCCTCTGCTGCCAGCCCTGGATCACCCCATGGGGACAGACTTCTCAGGCTGGGCCTTCCCCTCCTGCCGCACCCCCCACCCCCTTCTGCCCCCTGCCGCTTAAGCCTCAAGGGACTGTGGAGTCAGAGCTTGGTGTGACCAGGGCAAGGCTTGTTAGGAGAGAGCAGGGCCCAGGTTCTTCCAGGCATCAAAGTCAGGACCCTGAGGGAGGGCTGAGGCCCCACAGAGCGAGGCTCACTCTCTGCTGTCAGCCCTGGGAAGTTCCTGGCATGGCTGCCAGGCAAGTGGATCCTGATTTCTGCATCCTGGGCTGACCGAGGAAAGAGGCTTGGTATCATGAGAATGACCTAGGGGGAGCACAGACAGGGCCCAGTCCCTGCTGCGGGATGAGGGAGGCCTGAGGGCACCCAGCACCCCAGGACAGGGGGCCCACCCCGCCCCCATCTTAGACTGAGGTGCCTCCTCATTCGGCGTTGGGAATCTGAGGGATGGAGACTCAGGTCCGCAGAGGGATGGAGACTCAGGTCCGCAGAGGGATGGGTAAAAAGTGGGAGCCCTCCCATTGGCATTGGCTATGTACTCAAGAACTTTCATCTTGCTGGTCTCAGCGTGGGCCCTTGGACCCCACAGGGGACACTGGTGGAAACAGCAACACCACATGTCCCTTGTTGGACAAAGCAAAGGGATATGGAGAATGCTCACCCTGTGTTTCCTAAGGACTGCAGGGCTGCAGCAGCTAGGACGTTCCATGCACCCCACATCCTCTCCTACAGGCATTTCAGGGTCCAGCATCCTCCACAGCAGCCTCCTGTATGGACACACATCACACAGGACTGGGACAATTCTGAACATCACAGGGCAGAGCAGATGGGAGCATCCCTGTGCCCATCCGTGGATAGGTCTTGAGGGTTTCCTCCCTGTTCCACCAGCCATGGATAAACCCCCTACTGTGAACTCTAGCCTCCTTGACAAGGGGCTGATCTCCTGCCTGGCTCTTGCCAGTCTTTCTCTGTGGCAATTACCCCTGGTAAGTGTTCTATAGCTCCTCTTGAGCAAGTATGGGGTCCCAGAGCATCTAGCCTTATTAGGGGGCTCCTGTCACAGTCCAAGTGAGAGGAATTGTGAGGCCAAATTAGGGCAGTGGTTGAAAGGCTGGAGATGAGGGATGGATTTCCGAGGTATGGCACAGGGGGAAGAGGCTGGTCTTGTGGGCGAGTCCAGCTTAGAGGCTGCGGGGGAAGAAAGGTCTGAGGACAACTCAGAAGTGGTTGGCGTCACGTTTCCTAGTTCTCTGTGCTTGTGTATGGTTTCTTTTATGAAAATTAAATTCATCACTCTTCAAAGTTTCCTTTTGTTATATCCATTTTTAAAATTTCATAGACTTTATTATTTTGAGGTATTTTATGCTTGAAAATAATTTTCAAGGATAGTACAAAGTTTCTATATGCCTCCTCCTTCAGTTTCAGGTTCCCCTATTGTTAACATCCTACATGAGTATGGTACATTTGCTACAATTGTTGCATTATGTGTTACTAACTAAAGGTCACTCTTTATTGAGATTTATTTCATTTTTACCTAGTGTCCTTTTGGTCCTCCATGATTCCATCCAGGATGCCATGTTATATTTAGTGGTAAGGTCCCTTTAGATTCCTCTTGGGTGTGATACTTGCCTTGTTTTTGATGATCTTTACAGTTCTGAGGAGTATTGGTCAGGTATTTTGTAGAATGACCCTCAGTTATGGTTTGTCTGGTACTTTTCTCATGATTAGGCTGGGGTTATGGGTTCTGGGGAAGAAGACAATAGAGGAGAAATGCCATTCTCATCACTTCACATCAAGGCTACATACTATCAGCATGACTTATTACTAATGATGTTTACGTTGAACACCTGGCTGAAGTAGTGCTCGCCAAGTATGGTTCCTGTAAAGTTTCTCTTTTATTCCCCTATTTCATAGTGTTCTCTTTGGAAGAAAGTTACTGTGTGTAGCCCACACTATGAGCAGTGGGGAATCACATTCTGCTTTCTTGTGAGAGTGAGAGTCTCTGCATAAATTGTTTGGAACTCTTTCCCATGAGAAATTTGTTCACCCTCATTTTTGCATTTAAGTAATCATTTATTTATCTCAATGTGGACTTACGGATACTAATTTCACACTTTGTTGAAAATCCAATACAACTTTATATGTTTTGTTGTTAAAATTGCTCCAGGTTTGGCCATTGGGAGCACTTTCTCTTAGTTCGCTTTGTACATGTCTTTCTTATACATTTGTCAATGTGTTTACATTTTTGTTTTTAGTATTTCTTTACTGTCAAGCACAATAAGATGTTCCAGGATTAGCCTGCGTATTTCCTGATCTGCTTCAACCATCAGCAATTTCTCTACTGAGTCCATTTTTAAAAATTGGAGAAAGGTATTAGAAGTCTAGATCTGTATATTAGGTATGCTCATTCCTACTGGGGTGTCTGTGGCATCTGCTGACAGAGCAAGAAATTATATGTGTGTATAGTAACCTGTTTATATTAATATATCTATAAATATTTCTAGATGCAATGATCTGCATGAATATTAAGTCAACAGTGAGTTCTTCCTAATATCTCTAACTCAAATCCGCTATCACAGAGATCATTACAGCCTCCTCTCCTTGTCTGTCTGGAAATTTTTACTTAATAGTAAGAAACCTCGAGGTTGACAACTGGTTTGTGTGTCAGCGTCATGTTGCTTTTGCTAGATAGCTCCTTGAGGAGCTTGAGTGGTTTCCATCTATGAAGCTCTTGAAAAGGCAATGGTGCCTGTTATTCAAGTGTCTAAACTGACAAGCCATCTCCCCCTTCATGCCTGCTTGAGGCATGATCACTGGTAATGAAGATGGTGCTGTCCAATCTGACCACTGGCAAGCACTCTTTCTAACAGTGTGGGCTGCAGGTTCAGCTAGACCCTGAGTTGCATCTGTGCTCCTCCACCCTTACTTGCCGGGTGGCTCAGGACCTGTTACACAAGCCTCTCTGTGCCTTAGTTCCTCATCTGTATTTGAGTGTTCATTGAGAACCACCTCTGGGCTACACATTGGACTTTACCCAGAGGATGGGAAAGGAAGCTGGACCCAAACGTCCGGGAAAGGGTCCTAATGCTTCAGCAAATGAAAGCTTGATTTGGGTTACTCATCTTTAAAATTAGCTTGTATAATAATCTCCATTCCCCGGTGGGTGTTGGGAAACTTATTTACCATTTGTGACTTTTTTTTTTTCGTTCTCAGAAGAAAGGTGATGCATCATAGCTAAGTATGACTATCGCAATTGTGATTCTCTCAAGCTGCCCTTGGGGCTAACCAGGATAAAATTGTCCATTGTGAAAATGTACTATTATATAAAGTGTGACTATTTTCCACAATGATACTATATGGATATTCAAGGTATTGCTATCATCATGAAAAACTCTTAAATTGGCCAAAGTGAAGATAGACTAGCTCATCTTTTGAGGTATTATGTGCTCCAACACGGACACACGCATAGCATCTACAAATACTGGGATTTTTTTTAATTCCATACATTTAAGAAAATCTCTATCAAATCATTAGGTGGCCGCTAAGCTAATAAATTAAGAGATGGCAGTGTCTGTACATGACAAAGAATACAGACTTTAAAATATAGTCCAGAAAAGTCACTAAACAAACAACAAACCCCTACAACCCAGAGCAAGCAAAATCAAGAAGTCCTGGGAAGGGGGAATATATATATATATCTATACCTATTACAGATATATATATATATATATATTCCTAGCCCCAAGGGAAATTTAAGGTTTAATGACTGACCTATTGGATTTTGGACTTGCATGGGGCCTGTAGCCCCTTTATTTTGGCCAATTTCTCCCAGGTGGAATGGGTGTCTTTACCCCCACTGCATCTAAGAAGTAACTAACTTGCTTTTGATTTTACGGGCTCATCGGCAGAAGGGACTTGCTTGTCTCAAATGAGATTTGGAAGTTGTACTTTTCGGTTAATTCTGGAATGAGTTAAAACTTTGGGAGACTGTCGGGAAGGCATGATTTTGTTTTGAAATGTGAGGACATGAGATTTGGGAGGGGCCAGGGGCAGAATGATGTGGTTTGGCTGTGTCCCACCAAAATCTCATCTTGAATTGTAGTTCCCATAGCCCTATGTGTCATGGGAGGAACATGGTGAAAGGTAATTTAATCATGGGGATGGTTACCCTCATGCTGTTCTTGTGATAGTAAGTGAGTTGTCTGATGGTTTTATATGGGGCTTTTTCCCCTTTTGCTCAGCACTTCTCCTTGCTGCCACTATGTGAAGAAGGACATATTTGTTTCCCCTCCTGCATGATTGTAAGTTTCCTGAGGCCTCTCTAGCCTTGTGAAACTTTGTGTCAATTAAACCTCTTTCCTTTATAAGTTACCCAGTCTCTGCCAGTTCTTTATAGTAGCATGAGAATGGACTAATGCAGTCAGACTAAGCAGGTGGCAGGGAAGGAGAGAAGACAGGACACCATCAGCTCATGAGGGGCATTAGGAGGATCCAAGAAAGGGCAACTGCCAGAGTCCATGAGAGACCACACGCACAACCAAGTCCACAGAGCCCCAGGCAGGCTGGCACTCAGAGCTCTCAATCCAGAGTTCAGCCCAGTGGGGTCAGGGACCTGAGGGAGATAAGGGGAAAGGGAGGAGGGAGGACAGGACAATGAGCAGGAATAGGCTTGGGAAATCTGGGCACCATCATCTCCAGCTGGACATGGCCACGTGATGTGAGTGAGCAGGCCTGATAGCTGAATGCACCAGGGCATTTCATCTGCTTTCATCTGTTTTCACACCACAACAATCAACACAGAAGACTTCTGTGACCGAATGTATGGGGATTTCTCCTCACCAAAAAGCAAGAAATCAATTCTACAGCAGACACCAGCTAGGTGCCTTTTAATTCAATTCCATTCTGACACTATCTATCTGGAGATAGCATCAGATCCACAGGTTGAGGACTCAGTCCCACAACAGTGCCCTCTCTTCAGATGCTAGTCAAAAGTCCAGGCCTCTGGAACTTCTAATTGATTGGCTTCAACTTCAGGTTGTCATGACCCCTTTTTTAGGCTTGATTTGCTAGATCAGCTCACAAAACTCAGGGAAACATTTATGTTTACTGGTTTATAACAAAGGATATTTTAAAGGACACAATGAAACAGCCATATAAAGAGGTACATAGGGCAAGTTCTGGAGGGTCTGCCCTGTAAGGGCTTCGGTTCCCATGCAGCTGGGGTGCAGCACTCTCCTGGCACGTGGATGAGTTCTTATGCACCTTTCTGGAAGCCTCCATGAATTCAGCTGTTCAGAAGCTCTCAATATCCCGTCATCCTGGCCCTTTTGCTAAGACTTCCTTGGATAGGCATGATTGAAGCATGGACAGATGTGTAGAAATATGATTGGACAGAAAGATATAACCTAATACTAAGAGACTGAGTTAGGAAACCAGCAAGGCCTGTCTGTTCAGATTCTTCCTGTTCTCCCTGAGCAGCATTGTGTCCTCCAGGGTATGGATCAGGACCTCTTCTGAAATGGGAGTTTAAGACCTACACTCAGACAAGGTATGTCAGAGAATTTCTTTATGACCAGCTCTAAGACACATGAGGGGAGATGAGTATATTTTTAGTTTCTATGGTTTGTCTTAGGGAGAAAAAGAAGAAGGTGAAAGGGGGTCAAAAGAAAGTTAGAGAGCGAGATTGTGTTTTCTGAAGTCTCCTTCTGAGGCCTAAAGCACTCCAACATTACAACAAAAGACCGTCTTCCACCTTTACTATTCTGAAGCTGTTCTGAAGCTGCTTCAGGAACCAAAGACAACAGGACAAATATTTTAATGAAAGATATTCTTATTGTTTTACTCACTTGGGAAATAACAAGATCTATAAGAATGTCAGGAACCATGGAGTGATATATGTGTGTACATATACATATACACATACATATACATATACAATTAGCCTACATTAAAATTTCCCCATCTCCTGTCAGGAAGGGTATATAGCTGGCTGCCTGAGTCATTCTCTTGACCACTCTAGTAATCCTGTGCACTCTCACCAGGGCAGGGAGCTGTCTTGACCCCCAGTGGAGGCTGACAATTTTTTCCCTTTGTACAGTGGACCCCTTTCATAGAGGTGGGTGCTATGTGAGTGGAGTTGGTGACTGATGGCTGACCATTGATACAGGCTAGGAATACCAATGAGCAAGGTAAGGGAATGTGTATCTGCAAGGAGGGGTAAGCTGGAGTGGGAATGCCCAGGAGCAACTAATTCAGTAACTATAGATAAAGGGCTATGAAAAATGATCCAGATGATGTTCCTAGCTCAGAATACCTCCCATGGTTTCTGCGTCCTTGTCACAACAGAGAACCTGTGTCCTATAAAAGTGGGTGACTATAAACCTGTGTTCTATAAAACCTGTGACTATAAAAGTGGGTCTATATGTCAGCAGATAATGTCTGGAATAGAGGATTGGTTTAAAGTGCAGATATTTGAAGGGTAGATGGAAAACTCATGGAGATGGTACACACTTCCTTGTTAAACCTCCTCTAATCTAGTGTGTTGAAGGCAGCTGGCAACTTTGCAGTAACTAAAGTCAGTGAAGCAAAGGGCTGAAAGCAATATTAGGCACAAGTAGAGGATGCCAGGACACCACAATGCATCCCATATCTCACTAATAGACCATGGTTGCCAAATTTTAGACATAGAATCCCTTATTTTAACTGAAGCCTTCCATAGAACCCCAATTTATGAACATTAGAAGGCAGAGCAGTCTGGTTGAAGTGAGCACTCTAGTCCCAGAGTTCTGTTTGCCCAGCATCCTTTCTCCCTCCTTTAGGCAGTGGGCCCTGATGCCTTACCTGCTACATAACACTGGGGATGTCCCTGCAGTGCTGGGAAAGCTCTGTGCTAGAAGACCTTCCTCAAAGGTGGGCTTCATCATGCCCCTGCACAGGCACATATCTATGTGGATGCCATTCTGTCCAATGCACTGAATCCAAATTTTGCCTCCTGGCTCTCCAGCCCTGCCAACAGCTGATAGCCCCCAATCTCTTTATCGTCAGCATACCTCACCATGTCACCTCTTGTTTACCCAGTTCTTCATTGTCCTACCCCTGACCTAAACACACGTAGGCACACACTGTTCTTCTACATATTTATCTATTCTCTATTCTCAAAATGGGACTGTTTACCCTCCCTCCCTCCAATTCACTATCCCTCTTGGAATTTTGCAAGGATCTTCCTTAGTGTTGGCCCCAATCTCTGTCTCTAACCTCATTCCTAGCCCTGCTTCAGCCTCTCCTCTGGGAAAGAGGCCCCTGCTACTGCCTATCATCACCAAACAGCATTATGGGCATGTTCACTGTTTCCTTCTTTTGAGAGTGTTCTCAGACCATGTACAAGCATGCTCAACAAGAGCAAGGATCTTGACTCATTTTACTTTTACCTGTTGCCTCTGCTTCCGCACATGGTGCACAATCCCCTTGACTGATGTTCAGATGGCTTCATCTCAACCAAAATTTATTAGAGATATGTCTCTTAATTTCCTTTAAGAAAACAAGGTACAGTTCTTTCTATAAGAGTTTCTCATTTAAGGAATATTAAGGAGTAATTGTCTGGAGTTCACAGCACTCTCTCTGTTCACATAATAAATGATCAGTGTTTTTTAAAAATGTCTGTTATGTGCAGGTTCACCTTATTAATATACCTCATGTGCAATGAGGAAAACAGTCATCTCTATTCAGCTCTACCCATTGGCACTTAGAATAGTCAGATACATAAAAACCAACGGTATGCTTCCATTTCCCCCTTCTCATCCTATGGTCTATTCTAAGCATACATTTTGCATTTACATATGTTGTAAGCCACATCATACATGGCTATTTTTAACTTAATACCTTTAAGTACTGTTACTTTAAACAGTCACTTTGCTGTGAAGACATTACATAATAAGGAAAATATGTTTTATACTTATGCATGCAGTTGCACCTTCTAGGGCTCTTGATTCCTTTGTGTAGATCCGGATTTTTCTCTGGCATCACTTTCCATCTGCCTGGAGGACTTGCTTTAACATTTCTTCTAGTGCACATATGTTGGTGATAAATTCATTCTAATTTTGCATTCCGAAAACAAAAGTGTTTCATCTTTATTCTTGGAATATATTTTCATCAATATAGAAGTTTGCGTCTTTTGTATTTGTTTCCTTCAATATTTAAATATAGTACTCTCCTCTGGCTTTCATTATCTTTCAAAAGAAATCTGCCATCATCCTTATCTTTGTTCCTTTGTAGGTAATGTACATAATTTGTATCTCTGGTTACTTTTAAAAGTTTCTTGTGATTTCTTCTTAAAATCTCAGTGATTTTAAACAATTTGATTATCAAGTGCCTTGGTATACCTTTATACATGTTTATTGTTTTGTGATTTCTTTTTTTTAGTTTATCAGATTTTGGGGTTTATAGTTTTTATCAAACCTGGAAACTTTTCAGTATTTCCTCAAGTATTTTTTTATCCCTTATTTTCCCCTCTGCTTTGTGGTTCTCATATACATTCATAATTTTTTAAATGTCTTTGCCTACAATCTCTATTATCGGTGTCACGTGTGTGTTTTATCCTCATTGTTGATCCTAATTTCTGCTTTTTTACAAAACTGATCATTGTGATTGGATGGAAGACATTGTGAATTTTACTTTGTTGAGTGCTGGATAGTTTTGCATTTCTATAAAATATTATTGGGATTTATTCTTCAGCATGGGTAAGTTTCTTGAAAATAGTGGCATTTTTTTCAAGTCTTGCTCTTAACGTTTTAGGTGAAATCAGAGCAGTTTTTAGTCTATAGCTTATAATGCCTCATAATCTGGACAAAACCCTCTTAAGATTTTTAGCTGATGTCCCATGCTTTATAAGGTTTTGCACTCTGAGTAGAGGAAACAAGAACTATCCTCACGCCCATGTAAGCTCTGGAGATTTCTCTCTGTACCGCTTTCTCCTCTTCATTATTTTGTTCTGCAATTTTTAGTCTCCCTGTCCTCCCAATTCTACCTCCTCAACTCAAAAAACATCAAGGCTTTCCTGCTGTCTACTCTGTCCTCCAGGCAGTAAGCTAAGGAAATTTTAGGGCTCACTTTATTTTCCATCTCTCATCACTCAGAGATCAGTTATTTGTTTAAACATATACAGTAAACCGAAAATAGTTGTGTTACAAGATAAACTTAGAAAAATTAATAGTGTAAAGAGTTTATTTCAGCAAACAGCAATTCATTAATTGGGCAGCATAAAACCACAACTGGTCCAGGGCTTCACCAAAAGGGCATGAGGGCAGAACTTTTATGAAGTGCATGCAGAAGCAAGGCAAAGAAAATATTTTTTTGGTTTAGGTGGAGCTGTAGGGCCAGGCACAGTGGCTCATGCCTGTAATCCTAGCACATTATGAGGTTGAGGTGGACAGATCACTTGAGGTCAGGAGTTCAAGACCAGCCTGGTCAACATGGCAAAACCTCATCTCTACTAAAAATACAAAAATCTGCTCCTTTAAATTTAAGATAGGGAGAAAAGAAAATTGACAACATGTTAGGCACAAAAAAGATTTATACTTGGAAAGTAGGTAACTCTAGGCTTTTTCAAAATACAAAAACATTTGTGCAAGGAACAATGTACTTTTTAAAATAACCATTGGGCCATCCCAGTGGAGTGCAAGCAGTGGTGTGGAGAATTTGGAATGTGGCTCTAGTACTCCTCAGAGATGTGAACCTGGGCAGCGAGGGTCAGGCACACTGCGGGACCTTTTCTTTGGCATTCAGTGTGTTCACCTGGAGGACTCTCCCTTGCAGAGCTCTGGGGTGTGAGATTGGATGCAGGGAGGGCGAGCCTGGAGGAAGTCTTGAAAGCAACTCTCACAGACCTATGTGTTGATCCAGGTCCTGGTTCAGTAGCCCTTGTTATTGCCCCAAGCAGGACTAGAACAAGTTATATCATGTCTATACAGTTCAAAGATGTGGGATTAAACAATCCATGGTAACAGATTTTCAAGGGGAAAAGAAAACAAATGCATTAATTAATGCACATGTGGATCATAAGACATATACAGGTTCAGGAATATTAAAATGTGGGGGAAGGTACATCGTGGGCACGCAATAATAATAGCCACTTATTAATGACCACGTTATTAGGGCCAAGCATTTTACATGCAAGTGGCATGTTATATGATGCTCACATCAACACTCTGAAGTTGTACTATTATTACTCTCATTTTACAGATGAGAAAACTGAAGTATATAAAGGATACTTGATGTATGGGCTTATAAGCGACAGAGCTTATATTCAAACTTACTTTCTTATGGATTCAAAGCCCTGTCTCTGTACTGGGTTGAGCTGCAACCCACAAACAAGGGAGTGCTAGCCATCTTCCACTGCTAACTATTGCCCTATCAATATGCTCCTAGGACTGATCTTAAAGGAGCCAAGTGGTGGTGCCAGTGAGAGCTTGAAACAGAATCCTACCCAATGGCCTCTCTCCAGTTCTATCCATATGACATGGAGACAAATGCCGTGGAGGAGAGGTGGGTCCTAGGATAAAGGGTGTGAAGATGGAGAAGTTTCTGCATTAAGAGCTCCAGATGGGCTGCAGTTCAGAACACCTGCAGTTCAGAAGCACGACCCCTGCAATGAGCTTGTGCTCCATTAACAGGACATTGGGGATCCAGAGGGGAATGCAGATGAGGTGAAGACATTAAAGAGTTAAGTGGGAATGAGAAGGGACTTCGCTCATTATTTTCCTCCCCCTCTTTTTCACTCCTGCTTCATTCAGAAAATATTTGGGGCAGGCTACAAAGAAGTACGTAACACAGCAAGATAAAATGCATTACACACAAATAAAACAAAGGGATCCCAGAGATAAATCAAGTGAGAAGATGGTGGAGCCTGAAGCAGGCTTAGAACCCCAAATATGTGCCAGGAAGTCCAGCCTCCAGGAAGACTTCCATTGACCCTTAGGGTACCCTGGCAGCTCATGGCCCAAGTACAGTTGCCCAGGCTAAGCTATAGCGACCATTTGACATGGATATCAGAACTCCAGTCTTCCAGAGGCTGCTATTATGTCCAGACATGTGCCCTGCCTTGCTGTGTACCTGCCTGGCCTGGTCTCTTTTATTCTCAGCACATTAGGTGACTCAACGATTTCCTTCGAGCCAGCTCCACTGAGCAGGCTGGCAACCAGATACATAGTAGGGCAAGTAGGACGAAGCACAGTGCCCATGAGGCATGTGGACTCTCACTGCATCCACGTAGGTGTCAATGTCTGCAGGGCTCGTTTGCATTGACCCTCAGTCTGAGTGATGGGCAACCTTGGCTTTGTCCTCTGATGCTATTTTGTGGATTTTCCTTGGGACATAACAAGCATCCTGCCACTAGCCCCTGCTATCCCTATGTTCAGCTCCAGCCCTGGGATCAAGGATAAAAGGAGACCCAGGACTCCTTATTTGCTCAGGAAAGGCTGACAGGATAATTGGCACAGGGAAGAGCTGGTGATATGGTTTGGCTCTGTGTCCCCACACAAATCTCCTTCTGAATTGTACTCCCATAATTCCCATGTGTCGTAAGAGGGACACGGTTTGAGATAATTGAATCATGGGGGCAGTTACCCCATGCTGTTCTCGTGATAGTGAATGAGTCTCACGAGATCTCATGGTTTTTAAAAAATTAAAATTGCCCTGCACAAGCTCTCTTTGCCTGCCGTCATCCACGTAAGATGTGACTTGCTCCTTTTTGCCTTCCCCCATCATTGTGAGGCCTCCCTAGCCATGTGGAACTGTAAGTCCAATTAAACCCCTTTCTTTTTGAAATTGCCAGGTCTCGGGTAAGTCCTTATCAGCAGCATGAAAATGGACTAATACAGCTTTCAAGAACCATGCAGGAGGTCAGCCCCTTGCCAAGGAAGCTAAAGTGAAGTGCAGGGCTTCAGTCATAGCTGGCAGAACAGAGAGGTCTCTTAGGAGAGCAGGACCATGGCTGACAGGCCTCACATCAGTCCCTCAGTGGGCAGGCTCAAGACATCCAGAGACAGTCAGGACCTTCCCATGTATGGGCACAGGAAGGCCCCCATCTGCTTTGCCCTACCCTGGTCAGGATTGCCTCCATCCTCTGTGGTGTGTAACCACACAGGAGGCTGCTGTGGAATATGCTAGACTCTGGAAATGCCTCCAGAAGAGGCTGTTGGTGGGGTGCTGTGAGACCCCCTAGCTGCTCTAGCCCTGCAGCACTTAGGCATCCTAGAGTCATCACTCTCCCCATCTGTCATTTCTCTCCAACAAAGGGCACTAAGTGTCCCAGTTGTCACCTGGAGTGCGACAAAGCAGTCTGCTCTGGAGCTCTTTCTAGAAGCACTCGGTTCATGGCATCTTGCAGGGCTCCAGCTCACCTCCAGTCCCATTTTACTTCTACATTCCTCCTGTGGCCAGCCTAAGGCAGTATAGCTGGATCCAGCAGATGATCCTTCTCACGCTTTTCCAAACGCATCACAGCCTGCATCCTTTGGTAACAAGAAAGCCTTACCCTTCCTGGCTCCTTTCCAAATCCTAATTTGACCTGAGGATATTCTGGGATCTGGAGGAGTATACTAAGGACCACAGACCTCACAGTCGGCTTCACCCATTAGTCTTCTCAAACTATTTTGGGGGTACACCGAGATCCTAGATGGCTCTTTGGGTAGCGGACAAAACAGTTTGGCATCACCTCTCTGGATCAAGTTTAGAAAGCAAAAACTCATAGGCACCTTAACGAGGTGATTAGTTTAATTAATGTGTGGGCATTACGTAGGGGATCATTTGAAAAGTAACTCATCATTACAGTGATTTGTCACTCATTCACACAGCATTCTTTTATTATTTACCAACCCCTAGGAAACTCATAAAATGGCTACCTCATCTTCTGCCAGTTCTATCTGAACCATAATACTTTGGAAGGGGATTTCTAAGTAGAGAATTTTAAATAAAAGATTAACTGTTCATAAGCCTCAGCACTGAGTCTTGAGTAGTTGTATTGGAGAGCTGCAATTCCAAGCCCCAGGTGGGAAGACTGAAGTCAGATACAGGAGACTACGGGCAAGTGTGGGCACTACAGCAAAGGTGATGGGGGCTCAGAGATGGGCCTCAGGAGAAGGAAACCCCAAATCCTAACAGGTACAATTAGGCTGTTAGATTCCACCTTGCAAGGACTACTGTGTTAACTTGCAGATCCAAACAAGATGGAAAAAGAAACAGGGCATCAGGGAAAGGTCATAGCTGCCTCCTGACAGGAGAGAGTGTTCAGATAGCCCTGGGTGGTTAGAGCCCTGCCATGCTGATTTACCCAGGATGCCAGGAGCACAAACCAGAAGCTGGGAAAGCCGGCCTTTGGAGTCCCCTTAAAACTCAGATGCTTACCTGGTCCAGGAGCCAACAATTAGAAGATAGTGGAGCATTCAAACTTTGGCTGTTGGGTGGTTGGAAAGATTGAAAATTCCATGAGACTTTAGTACCAGAGAAGCTCCAAATACTAGGACCATAGAACTGGCAGTTCTTTATTCATTCCATAAATGAATACTGAGCATGTACTGTGTGCCAGGCACTGCCCTGGGCTCTGAGGATACAACATTGAACACATTTCCTCCCTAGGTGGAACTTATATTCTAGTGAGGTAAAGGGTAGGTACACAATAAATCATGAAACAAACTTAAAGGTGCAGTAGATTTAATGGTTAACTTCTGAATCACCTTTGGTAGGCTTCCAAATGAACTCAGCTGGGGGAGGTCTTGTGATTTCTGGTGCCATCCGGTCCCTCAGTAAAGTGTCTTATCCTGCATTCCACAAATTGTTTACATATGGATTAATATGTAATGTACCAACATTGAAAAGTTTGCTGATTTATTTTTATTTTTATTTTATTATACTTGCTGATTTATTTTTAAATCATGAAGTTTTACTGGTTGTTTTGCACATGGACATTTTAGCCTGTATGTTGCAATTTGGTACAATGATTCTAACCTCCGTATTGCATCCTCTAATAAAAAACGACAACTGCCATATAAAAAGTTCTCCTCTCTTCTTCTAAACTCTCATCAAACCCTTCCAACTTGTTAGACACTCCAGAACACTCCCAACTTTGTTGGTTTCTCCTCCCAGGTCAGTCCTCACATTTGACTTCCAATAAACATTTATCCTCTTATTTTTGCCTAACCAGTCTTAATTTTGGTCGACATGGTGATAAATACTATGGAAACAAATTGAATCTAGAGAACTGAATAAGTGTTTGGGACGAGTTAAGAGGAAGGATTGCAATTTTAGAAAGAGTATTCACTTTTTAATGAGGTTATTTGTTTTTGTTTGTTCAATTGTTTAAGCACCTTATAGATTCTGAATATTAGACCTTTGTCAGATGTGTAGTTTGGGAATATTTTCTTCCATTCTGCAGGTTGTCTGTTTACTCTGTGGATAGTTTCTTTTGCTGAGCAGGAGTTTTGAGTTTAATTAGGTTCACTTGTCAATTTTTGTTTTAGTTGCAATAGCTTTTGAGAACATAGTCATAAATTATTTCCCGAGGGTGATATCCAGAATGGTGTTTCCTAGGTTTCCTTCTAGGATTCTTATAGTTTGAGGTCTTACATTTAAATCTTTAATCCATGTTGAATTAATTTTTGTATATGATGAAAGGTCACGATCCAACTATTGGGTACTATGCTCACTACTTGAGTGACGGCATCAATAATATCACAAATCTCAGCATCACACAATATACCCATGTAACAAAGTTGCACACATACCCCCTGAATCTAAAATGAAAGTGAAATTACAAAAATAAATAATAAAGACACAAATTCTATGAAGAAAAAGAAAGGTTATTCATAGAAGGCCTCACAGAGAAGATATCTGGAGAGAGACCCAAGGGTGTCTGGAAAGCAGGATTAGCTAGCAGTATTATAGGAGCATGTGTCTAGAAGAGAACAAAGGCGTGCAGTACCTCAGGGCCCTGGAACAGAGAGTAGGAGGTAGGGGTCTAGGGAGGCTGGTCTATTGAAGCCAGACCCTTTTCTCTGAGCCATAGGCTGTCTCAGAGCCAGGTCAGCTGCACTGTACCATGAACTGGCTTATTGGATCCAGGATTCTATCCAAGGTTACTGAGTTGGTTTACATTATTCCAGCATTTGAGATGTGGGGTAGGTAGAAGTATAGTTGGAAACAGATTAGTAATGGATTGAAGATTTTTGATGCTGAATATCAAGTATATTGGGTATACGATACTATACTATTTTACATGTCTGACACTTTCTATAATAAAGTTATTTCATCATAATATCATGCCATTAAATTTGAAATCCTAAGTGAAATGAACTATATTTTATAAAAAAAAAAAAAATGGCCTGGCGCGGTGGCTCACGCCTGCAATCCCAGCACTTTGGGAGGCCGAGGTGGGTGGATCACGAGGTCAGGAGTTCGAGACCAGTCTGGACAATATGGTGAAACCCCGTCTCTACTGAAAATACAAAAATTAGCCGGGTGTGGTAGCGCATGCCTGAAATCCTAGCTACTCAGGAGGCTGAGGCAGGAGAATTACTTGAACCCGGGAGGTGGAGGTTGCAGTGAGCTGAGATCACACCACTGCCCTCCAGCCTGGGCGACAGAGCAAGACTCTGTCTCGAAAAAAAAAAAAAAAAAGATCAAATTCGTCCATAAAGAAACAGAAAACTTTAATCAAACATTACAAACTAAAACTGTATTCTCAGTTCAAGCCATCCACAAATGATCCAGGAAAAGAAAGTTTCAGAGGCCAGTTTTACCAAATAATTAGAACGCATTGCCATCCTAAGCAAACTCTTAAAAACCATACAAAAAGATGGGCAATCATGGAACTCATTTTCTGAGACTAGTGTTCTTTGTTTCAAATACCAGAAGAGGACCTCACCATGAAAAGAACACTTAAACCAAAGTTACTCACATAGCAACAAATATCCTAAATAAATTAATAGCCAATTCATTAGGGCAGTGTACTAAATGGAAAAACGGGATAGATCCAAAGAATGAAAATACAATTTGACATTAAAATATACCTTCAGTGTGATTCCCTACATTAACAAGATTATAGAGGCAAAACATATGATCATATTAATGGATACGGAAAAATATTTTGAAAAAATTAGTAATCACCCATGATAAAAATAACTAGAAAATTAAGAGTAGAAGGAAATTTTGTTTCATCAAATCGATAGCAAATATACTTAATTGTAAAATGTTGAATGCATTCGTGTCAGGGACAGGTCATAAATGTATGCTATCATTGCCATTTTTCAAAGTTGTATTGGAATACAAAGCCACAGATATGGATACCAAAATAAATAAGAGGTATGTATATTGGAAATAAAGAGTGATATTTGGTAGGGTAATGCAACAGTCTATCTAGAAAATTCAAAAAAATGCACACCTGAAATAGTCAAATGAATAAGAGACATGTGAAAAATAGTGAATGGAAGATCAATAAAGCAAAATCAAAAGATTTGCAAAACAGACAATAACTATTAAGTACAAGTCATAGAAAATACCCCGTTCACAATAGCAACAATATCCAAAAATTACCTAACAAGAAGACTAACACAAGCATTTATGATTTTTACTGAGGCAACTATACAAGTACTGATATATCCAGTTCAAAGAGCACCCAAATAAACAAGGCAGTATATGATATCATTGATAGGGAATAGAATATTCCAAAGATGGCAATTCTGTTTTTTCAAAAATTGACAGACATAATTCCTTAACCAGCCAAGATGACTGTCAAGCTCAGGCATCTGTTGGTTTTTGATTGTTTGGTTTGGTTTTGTTTTTTTGAGACAGGACCTCACTCTATTTCCAAGGCTGGAGTGCAGTGGTGTGCACTACACCCAGCTAATTTTTCACTTCTTTTTTCTTTTTCTCTTTCTTTCTTTCTTTTTTTTTTTTTTTTTTTTTTTTTTTTTTTTTTTTTTTTTGAGATGGGGTCTTGTTATGTAGCTCAGATTAATCTTGAGCTACTGGGCTCAAGTGATCCTCCTGCCTTGGCCTACCAAAGTGTTTGGATTACAGGTATGAACCACCGTGTTCAGTCTTGGGCTTCTATCTTAGACTCCCCAAAACAACCCTGGAAAACTAAAGAATAAAAATAAATAAATAAAGGAACAAGCAAACAATATCAACAAAGAAATCTAAACAAAAAAACATGAGAGAGCCCTGAGAATTTCATTGTATTTTGAAGGAATACTTGTGATTGGGGGGGAAGAGTGGCAGGGAAGTTGGGGTGGATAGGAAGAAAGAAATGTTTAAAATTCTGCCCCTCCTTCACTGTGGAAAACTAGGGTAGGGTCTCAGACCACAGGTGCCAGTAGTCATGGGGTAACTTCAGGACAGGAGGAAACACTGGTTGATTAAAGGAATACGGCTGGAATTTGTGCTAATAACCACTAAAACCACATCAGTAGATAAGATTGGCTTTTTTAAAATTATCGTTTTAATTGAAGATAAAGAATGGATTAAATTAGAGTATTGACCATTGGAGTGAAATAGGCATAGTTAGGTTAAGTATGATTTTTGACACTGAATGAGAATTAAAAAATGAAAATCACTAAAATGAACTATGAAGTGTTAGATAAATTCTAAACGCAGGACTTCCGCAAATTTCTTGCAGCCACTCAGCCTCTTCAGCGTAAAAATAAAGCTTTCAGGGCAAAAGTTTGCAAAGTCTAGCTCTGGCTGGGGAGGAGCCCCCGTGGGAAGGTGTGCATCTTCTCCAAGAGGTCACTACAATCACGGGGGTACTGAAGCCACATGGAAGCACCTGGCCTGGGATCCGCAGCTATTCTCTGCAAGGGGTGCAGTTGGGCAATGCTCAGAGGTGACAGAAACAGAGCATCTCCCACCCATCACTTCATGAAAGAACCGGTAGCCAAGAGGAGGACCCTCCTGAGTGAGGACCGACGGTCCACCCTCCCCACATAGAGGGGCCACAGAATCCAGCTCGGTCCCTCCTGTCAGCCCCGGAAGACCTTGGCAATGTTGTCCCCCGACCTCACACCTCCCGCTCACTGCCACCTCAGGGGACTCAGAGTCAGAGACTTGGTCTGAGAGGAGCAGACATCACTGGCAGAGGACGGAGCTCCAGGCTCTGCAAGGAATCAAGGTCAGAAACCTGAGGGAGGATTGAGGCACCCCCATGACCCTCGACCACATCTGCACCCGTCGCCACTACTTTTCCCCCCGCCCCGCCCCGCCCCCACACGGGCAGAATCGGGTTCCGCCCCTGCTGTCAATCCAGGGAAGCTCCAAGCATGGGGACCGGATGTGACCTCCATTGGCTTCCGCCTGTGGGATCTGAGAGAAGCGAAAGAGTCTTTCTGAGAGGTATCTTGAGAGTGGCAGAGGGCAGCCGGTCCAGGCTCTGTGAGGAGGCAAGGTGAGAGCTGAGGGAGGACTGAGGAGGCCTCCTACCCAGATAGAGGGCCCCAAATAATCCAGCGCCAACCCCGGAGCCAGCCCTGAAACAACAGGGTACCAAATTGTCAGGCTGAGACAATCCCCCACCTCAGTGCTCAAGCAGACTCTGCTAGTCTATGGTGTGACCCGGGCAGAGGCAGTTCCATAAAGGGTGGGGCCCCGGCCTTTCCAGACATCAACTTCAAGACTCTGAGAAATTATGGAGAGGTTCCACCCCATCCTGATAGAGGGGCCCCAGAGTCCATCCTTGTCCCTGCAGTCAACGCAAAGGACCTCCGGGCTTGGTACTGCGGACTTGCACATTAGTGGGTCAGAGAGAAGTGATAGCCTGGTTCTGAGGGGCGGCTTGTGATCCGCTGAGGGCAGCGGGCCCAGGCTCTGTGAGGAGGCAAGATGAGACGCTGAGGGAGGACTGAGGACGCTCGCTCCCCAGATAGAGGACCCCAGAAAATCCAGCATCGCCTCTGCTGCCAGCCCTGGATCACCCCATGGGGACAGACTTCTCAGGCTGGGCCGTCCCCTCTCGACACCCCCCTCGGCTTCTGCCCCCCCGCCGCTTAAGCCTCAGGGGACTGTGGGGTCAGAGCTTGGTGTGACCAGGGCAGGGCTGGTTAGGAGGGGGCAGGACCCAGGTTCTGCCAGGCATCAAGGTCAGGACCCCGAGGGAGGGCTGAGGCCCCACAGAGCGAGGCTCCTTCTCTGCTGTCAGCCCTGGGAAGTTCCTGGCATGGCCGCCAGGCACGTGGTCCCTGATTTCCGCATCCTGGGCTGACAGAGGGAAGGGGCTTGGTATCATGAGAACCACCTAGGGGGAGCACAGACAGGGCTCAGTCCATGCTGGGAGGTGAGCGAGGCCTGAGGGACAACTGAAGGGACCCAGCACCCCAGGACAGCGCCCCCCCGCCCCACCCCGCCGTCTCAGACAGAGGTGCCTCTTCATTCAGCCTTGGGAATCTGAGGGATGGAGACTCGGGTCCGCAGAGAGGGTCTCGGGTGCAGCCCTGCCAGCATCAAGAGGAAGAAGAAGAGGGAGGACTCAGGATACCTTGGACTCCAGGTCAGTAGGGACCTTGGCCCTTGGAGTTCCAAGGCACAGTGGCCACATGTGGTGCATCCTCACTCTGCCTTTGGGGTGTCAGAGAGGAGTGGGTTGTGGTCTGAGGAGTGGAGCCTCAGGTCAACCCAGGTAGGAGTCCCAGAGCACTGAGGGAGGACTCAGGCAACCAATTATCCCTGAGGTAGAAAACCTGCCCCTGCCATCAGTCCTTGGAGGCCCCAGGCAGGACTCTAGGAAAGAGAGGCAGCTCCCCACTTCCTAGCTGGATTTCTCTGGGAGATGGTGGTCTTGGCCTGCAAAACCCATCCACAGTTCAGCAGGAGAGACATGGATAGGCCTTGTCAGGAGTAAATCTGAATACCTGGAGGAAATCCAGAGAGAGGAGGCGCCCCAGAAATCTGCTTCATCTGGCAGCCTTTGGCATCCCATGAGGGGTGTCCGTGTAGTGCCCCTTCACTTTCTGCCTCCCATATCTCAGAGAGGTGGGGCCCTTGGTCTGAGGCAGGTCCTCAGGTCAGCAGAGGGATACACACCTGGTCAGCACAGGGTGGAGTCCAGGATCTGCCGGTAGTCAAGGAGAGGAAAATTGATGAAGACTGAAGGTAAGAATGTACCCTCCCACATGCCAAAGAAAAAGGGACCTCACAAATCCCTGCTTCCTCTGTTTTCATCCCTGGGAGGCCCCAGGTAGGGGAGGCATGTGCCATGCTCACATTTCTGCCACGAGGTCGGGGGTGGCACCTTGCTCAGGGAGGTGAGCACCTTGTTTCAAGGGGGTGATGACAGGTCAGCAGGTGGAGCCACACCTGATCAGCAGAGGGAGGAGTCCCAGGATCTTTAGGACTCAAGGTGTGTGTGTCCCCTTTGTGAGGACTGGAGATACCCCCATCCCATAATGAAGGGATCCCACAGAGTCTCTCTGTCCCCTGTCCTTGGCTGTATAGGGACCTCATCACGGGTGGCCCCAAGTGGCAAGCTCACTTGTACAACAGGCAGAAAGTTGGGAAACCTTCAGGGAGATGAGGTCTTGGTGTAAAGGGATGTGTCCGCTCATCTCAGGGGGTGGGAGTTGAGGAAGGACAGGCCCTGGCAGAAATAAAGATGAAAAACCCACAGGAGGACTTTGGAATCCCCAGAACCGAAGGGTCCAGCCTCTGCTGTCAGCGCTGGACAACCACATGATGGGGTGATGGGATGTGGGGCCCTTTACTTCTGTTTTGGAATCTTGGGCAGGTGAGCACTATGTTCTCAGAGGACGACTTCCAGTCAACAGAAAGAGCCCCATATGGTCCACAAATACAACAGTGGTCCCAGGATCTGGCAAGAGTCCAGGTGAGAAACCTGAGGGAGGATTGAGGGTTCCTCCTGGCCACAACACAGAGGGCTGCTTAGAAATCTGCTCTGCCCCTGCTGTCTCCCCAGAGAGCATGTGCAGGACTATCTGCTGAGACCCCTCTCTTATGCTGGGATCATTGGTCTCAGGGAGGGGGAGGCATTGGTCTGAGAGGGCTGCACTTAGGTCAGCAGTGGGAGGGTCCCAGGCCATGACCAGAATCAAGGTGGGGGCTGACGGGACAGCACTTACCAAAAACATGGGACTCAGCCCTTCCCTGCCCCTTCTGTCAGCCATGCGAAGTCCCTGGGACCATGGGTGTTTCCATTTCCCTGATTTCCTCTTCTGGTGTCTCCTGGAGATAGAGCTTTGGTTTAAGAAGATGGCCTCAGGACAACAGAGGGAGGGTCCCAGGCCAAGATAGGCATCAAGATGGGAACCAAACAGGCTCCTTACCCGAGGACACATGGACCCAGCTGACTGTCACCATCCCTTGCTGTCTTTCCTGGGTGGCCCTGTGTACATGTGGCCAGATGTGTATCCCCACATGTCCTCTTTCATATCAGGAAAGAGCTATTGATCTGAGAGTTTCTCAGGTCAGGAGAGGTGTGTCTTCCAGGCCCTGGCAGGAGAAAGGTGAGGGCCCTGAGCACAGAGGGGACCATCCACTCCAAAAAAGTGAGAAACTCACAGAGTTTGGCCCACCTTTCTGACAGTGCTGGGGTGCCAGGATGGGTGCTTGCAGTCTGCAGCCTGATGGCCCCATGATTCCTCTTCTAGAAGCTCCAAAAGCTGAGCAGTGAGGCCTTGGTCTCAGGCAATGTCTTCAGGTCTCAGAACACAGGAAGCCCAGGCAGTGCCAGCAGTCAAGATGAGATGTTCACCCTCAACCTACAAATGGCCCCACCTGCCCCAGTACATAAAGGGACCCCCAGCTTGCAGGCTCACCTGCCCTACCTCAGTCCTGGAGCCTCCTGCTCTGATGTCCAGCTGCATCTTGAGCAGTCTTCTCACTTCCTTTTTCAGGTTTTTAGAGAACAGGCCAACCAGGAGGACAGGAGTCCCAGGAGGACCCAGAGGATCACTGGAGGAGAAGAAGTGTAAGTAGGCCTTTGTTAGATTCTCCATGGTTCATATCTCATCTGAGTCTGCTCTCACGCTCCCTCTCTCCCCAGGCTGTGGGGCCCCATCACCCAGATATTTCCCACAGTTTGGCCTGCTGACCTAACGAGAGTCATCATGCCTCTTGAGCAAAGAAGTCAGCACTGCAAGCCTGAGGAAGGCCTTCAGGCCCAAGAAGAAGACCTGGGCTTGGTGGGTGCACAGGCTCTCCAAGCTGAGGAACAGGAGGCTGCCTTCTTCTCCTTTACTCTGAATGTGGGCACTCTAGAGGACGTGCCTGCTGCTGAGTCACCAAGTCCTCCCCAGAGTCTTCAGGAAGAGTCCTCCTCTCCCACTGCCATGGCCGCCATCTTTGGGAGCCTATCTGATGAGGGCTTCAGCAGCCAAGGAAAGGAGGGGCCAAGTACCTCGCCTGACCTGATAGACCCTGAGTCCTTTTCCCAAGATATACTACATGACAAGATAATTGATTTGGTTCATTTATTGCTCCGCAAGTATCGAGTCAAGGGGCTGATCACAAAGGCAGAAATGCTGGGGAGTGTCATCAAAAATTATGCGGACTACTTTCCTGAGATATTTAGGGAAGCCTCTGCATGCATGCAACTGCTGTTTGGCATTGATGTGAAGGAAGTGGACCCCACTAGCCACTCCTATATCCTTGTCACCTCCCTCAATCTCTCTTATGATGGCATACAGTGTAATGAGCAGAGCATGCCCAAGTCTGGCCTCCTGATAATAGTCCTGGGTGTAATCTTCATGGAGGGGAACTGCATCCCTGAAGAGGTTATGTGGGAAGTCCTGAGCATTATGGGAGTGTATGCTGGAAGGGAGCACTTCCTCTTTGGGGAGCCCAAGAAGCTCCTCACCCAAGATTGGGTGCAGGAAAAGTACCTGGTGTACCGGCAGGTGCCCGGCACTGATCCTGCATGCTATGAGTTCCTGTGGGGTCCAAGGGCCCACGCTGAGACCAGCAAGATGAAAGTTCTTGAGTACATAGCCAATGCCAATGGGAGGGATCCCACTTCTTACCCATCCCTGTATGAAGATGCTTTGAGAGAGGAGGGAGAGGGAGTCTGAGCATGAGATGCAACCAGGGCCAGCGGGCAGGGAAACGGGCCAATGCATGCTTCAGGGCCACACCCAGCAGTTTCCTTGTCCTGTGTGAAATCAGGCCCATTCTTCCCTCTGTGTTTGATGAGAGAAGTCAGTGTTCTCAGTAGTAGAAGGCACAGTGAATGGAAGGGAACACATTGTATACTGCCTTTAGGTTTCTCTTCCATTGAGTGACTTGGAGATTCCTTTTTGTTTCCTTTTGGTAATTTTCAAATATTGTTCCTGTAATAAAAGTTTTAGTTAGCTTCAACATCTAAGTGTATGGATGATACTGACCACACATGTTGTTTTGCTTATCCATTTCAAGTGCAAGTGTTTGCCATTTTGTAAAACATTTTGGGAAATCTTCCATCTTGCTGTGATTTGCAATAGGTATTTTCTTGGAGAATGTAAGAACTTAGCAATAAAGTTGAACTGGTGTTGTGAAACAGAGAAATAAAAGGAGAAGGTCATTAATTCTTGTCTTCTTATCCATATTAATCTGTTGTTCTATGAAAGTACACACCCACACACATGTCCACCCCTCTCCCCCCAAATACATATTCACCAAGGAAATGCAGTTTCCTATTTAGTTGCAGATTCTCTGAGATGTCCTGGACAATAAAAACTATTCCAAAGTAGAGAGTGGTAGCACCTGGGGTCAAAGTAATACTAGAAATAGCTGTCAATCATTAAATATCCAGTACATGCCAGGCATCATCCCAGGTGTTTTAATACATTTTATACAACAGTCCTAAAAAAATGGTCTATCAAACCCATTTTCTGGATGAACCTGAGTCTTATGGTGCTTGGTAACTTTCCCAAGACCATATCACTGGTAAACCACAAGGTTGGTCTGAATTCATCTAGAGCCCATTCTATTCTCACTCTTTCCAACCTGAAGTACACCTCTGTCCCTTAATTCATTTGTTTTCTCAGTACTGCATAATGTCTCTCAAGTGGCCAAAAGAAAGACCCTGTGGACATGGTACTGAAAGCAGGCCTACAAAAGGAAGGTGACAATGAGAATGAAACATAATCTGGGGATAGTCTGTGGGCTTTATTAACCTAGGGTCCTCCTGCCTGAGCTCTAGGGTTCCTGAGAGCTGACTCTACCCAAGTGCAGGAATTTCTGTCCAACCCTAACACTTTCTCGCATCACAGAGGCCTTCCCTTGGTCTCCCCCATGTGCCCTCTCTTCCAATTGGAATCTGGCCTGCTTCCTGCTCCTCCCTGCTGCTTGCTTTGAAGGCTAAGCAGAATCACCTGCCCTCCCCTTTACACATCCTGTCATCCCAACTGTGTGTCTAAATACACCCTCGAACTTTTCTAAATAGATGGTGAGCAGAATGTGATTAGCACATGATATACTATTCTTGAGATATGAAGTTACAGAGACAGAGTTTCTTCAAGCCATTTTGTTATTCGTAATAGGAATTTAATGGGGTGTTTTATTTGAAACTGGTCCCTGAACACATACAAGGATGAATGACCTTACCTTGGTGGTGAAAATCTAAAGTCTCTCGCATAAGCTGGAGATGAGGAAAGAACATGCAAATCACTGTGGAGTGAACATCTACTGAGGCTGAACTCCTAAAACCCCAGAGTCTCCCGGGAGGTGAAAAATGCTGCCTTGGTGGGAGTACTAGCTCAAATTTTAGTAGAATAATTAACCAAGTTTCTACTTTCTCTTGTCTAGTACTTGCCCCACAGGAAAATATGGGCTTTCATTGTGTCTAAAGGCACCTGACAGGTGTTTAGGCATGTGAAGGGTAGCAGAAACTCACAGGTTAAAATTTTGACCAGGAATCAAATGGAGGAAAAGTTTAAAGCCTACTAATTGTTTAAAGGGTATTATAAAGGGAAGATTCCCTGATGAGCCTTCCTGCTGGGACTTTCAAAGTTCTTGGACAGTTGTGATCCTACATTTCAAAGCATCAGTCACGTAGCAGGCACTTGAAAACATTAGAGAACTTCAAGGCAAATGTGGGCTTCTCAGAAACTCGCAGCAATGAGAAGGGTTGTGTAATACCAAATTATCATAATTGCTTTTTTTGAGCACCTCCTACATAACAGTTTATGGGGGAGACTATACCACTCACTCACATTTTGTCTTTGTCTCCTTCCCGGACACATGGGAACAGTACAGCCCACTGGCAGTTAGGAAGGGTCATGTGACCACTTGTTACCACTGAAACATGAGCAGAAGTGTTGTTTGTCACATCCAGGCATTTGAGAACCAGTATGCCATTTCCAAGTTTTCTTCCTCCATCCAATAGTAAACATGGCAGTTTCATTTTGAGATGATGGAATCACAAGGTGGAAGCAGCCTGGATCCCTGGGTCATGTGAGAGTGGACAGCCCCTGCCAAACCGCATCAGAACTTATGGGCACATAAAATAAACTTTTCTGGTGTCAATCCATTCAAATTTTAGGGTTTGTCTGTTGCATCAACTAGCGGTTATTTTTACTGACTAATACACAGCTACTGTTTTTGCTGTTTTTCTTATTTAAAGAGTCTCATCACAAAAATAGTGTGTATATGTATTCTTGTTGCAAACAATCTAAATATACAGATATACTGTAATTTCTCCCTTTCCAAAGTCCTTCCACAATTTAAACCCCATCACAGAGTTCACCATAATTATTAATCTGATATATATTATTTTAAAGCTGATTTTAGGCTTCTTATATATAGATGTGCTATGAAAATACTAGCATATTGGTCATTTTGATAATGATGTATATATTGATATGCTACTTGCCTTTACCACTTAATAAAATGGATACAGAATCTTACCATGACAGTACATATATATCTCCCTCGATTTTGTAACCACTCTCTAGAATCTTAAAGCATTAATATGCCATAATTAATTAAACCATTCTATACCTGACAGATAAAGAAATTGTTCTCTACTTGTTATGATTAATAGAACTAAAATCAACATCATTGAACATGAATTATTGTGCAAATGTGCGTATTTTTTACTAAGAAATACTTAACAATGTGAACATTGGGTTAAAGAGGAAAGGGTGGAAACAGTTTACAGTTTGATAAATATTGCAGACCTTTCAATCCAAAATCTGAAGCAATTCATGTTCTCACAGATTAATGTGTAGGAGATCAGTCAAGGTGGCGGGAGAAATTATAAGAAGGAGCTATAGGAAAAACACAAACCTTCTTGGAAGGCCAGGAGGTTTTGCAAAAGCTTCAAAAATTTGGCTGAAGGCAGCCAAAGTCTCTTATCCAGAGCTTGAGAGCAAAAGGTAGATAACAAGGAAGTGTAAAGAAATTGATCTAGATAAGCTAGTTTACTTAGGCCTTAGAACCTGGTCTTTAATCATCCATGCACAGGACTGCTCTCTCTGTAGGGGGTGACCATGTTAATTACCCACAAGATGTGTTGACTCAAAGCCTTTGTCATTAAATCTATACTGAATATTTGCCTGCAGCGCTGGCTTGTTGGGGCCGAGGCTGCTACAACTCTTTCTGTGAACAGCCCAGTCCCCTAGCCCCCTCTTTCACTGGATACCTGTGTGTGAGTACATTTTTTCATCCGTCGCTCGGTCAGGGTCTGCCGGTCAGACCGGGCAGGTGGTGCCCCGTGTGAGGAACGCTGCAACGGATCACAACGGAACCCTCGAAAATGAAGGTGAAGAGACTGCGCAGTCATTAAGTCAGTAAGTCATAGGTGCCCGCTCGGGATTTCCAAGTTCGAAGGAATTGTTCAGGCTAGGGTTTCATCATCGGACAACAGGTATCAGCGCAACAGCAACAGTATATAAAATTTTGAAACAGCTGCTTAAAGCTAGCAGAGCCTCAGTTTCACAGGCTCAATTAAGGGACCTAATGTAAACTGTTGCTTCCCATAACCCATGGTTCCCGGAAGAAGGTACGCTAGACATAGAGCTCTGGGAACAAATTGGGAGAAATCTTAAACAACATCATGCACAAGGGCAGCGGTTCCCAGTAACATCTCTAACGTTATGAGCTTTAGTTAGGGTTGCTTTGGTCCCGCTATACACTGAAGAGCCTAAAAAGGGGAGGGAGGAGGAACCATCACCTACCTTACCACCTCTATCTCCCTCAGCCCTGCTGTTTCTGGGCAAATGTACCAAAGAGGAAATGGAGGTTTTGCCTAAGCCCTCTCCTCCAATAAATTGGAAAAAAGACAAGCGATACGCTACAGCTATGGGACCCTGTCGTAGGCAAGTGGCATTTGAAGGGGAGCTCTTGGCCTGCCCGGTAATGCAAAATCAACAAGGCAATCAAGTATATGAACCCATTTCTTTTAATGCTTATAAAGAGATAAGAAAAAGCATTAAAGAAAACAGAGCCACTAGCCCATTTACGAAAGGAATAATTGAAGCCATGTCAGACAACTTCTGTATGACCCCATGGGACTGGTCAGTGCTAGCTAAAACAACTTTGGGGCCCAGCCAATACCTCCTCTGGAGGGCAGAATATGCGAACCACAAGCCAACCAGAATCAATTGGCCGGGCAAAACGTAACAGCTGCTATGCTCCAGGCGAGGGGTCCCCATGCTGATGTACAACAACAACTAAATTTTGATCCCCAGGTCTATGCACAAGTGTCTTTGTGCACTCTCAGGGCTTGGGACTGAATTCCCGAGAGCAGAGTTCAACAGGGATCTTTTATAAAGTTTGACAAGGGCCTCAGGAGCCATTTGTTGAATTTATCAATCGGTTAACCTAGGCAATTAAGAGACAAATTAGTCATGCCCGGGCCGCTGATATTTTATTGTTGCAATTGGCTTATGAAAATGCTAACATCAACTGCCAGCAAGCAATGCAGGCAATCAGAGGAAAGGCAGCCATAGTTGGGGAACTTATACAACTGTGTCAACTGGTGGGGACTGAAACACACAAAGCAAAAATATTGGCTATGGCATTAAGGCCTCCTAAAGTGAAAAAGGAGAGAAACCCAAATTGTTTTCTATGCGGAGAGCCAGGCCATATGAAGCAGGAATGCCCCAATAGCAGAGAACAAGGTAATTCAGGAAAAGAACCCCTTCCTATATGCCGCTGATGTAAAAAGGGGAAACATTGGGCAAATCAGTGCGGGTCCAAATTTGATAAAAACAGCAACCCCCTAAGTAATCAGGTGGGAAACTTCATGAGGGGCCAGCCCCAGGCCCCGTTCCAAACTGGGGCAATGCCAGCGGCTTTCTTCAGTCAGATGGAAAGCCCACAGTCCTCTCTCTCAGAGCAGCCACCACTGGGAGCGCAGGACTGGACTTACTCTGCCCCAATGAATTAGTGCTAAAAGAAGGAGAAGACCCTAAAAGGGTTGCAACCAGGATCTGGGGCCCACTGCCTCCGGGAACAGTGGGATTAGTCCTAGGGCAATCAAGGCTATCCAGTAAAGGAATTAATGTGCTCACTTGGGTAACTGATAGTGATTATCAAGGTGAGATATTAGTTATGATGGAACGTAAAGGTCTGCATATTCTTTTCCCTGTATCAAAGATAGCCCAGTTAATACTCTTACCATACTGGGTCCCCAAAGCCCAGGGAAAACAAAGGGGAAGGGAAGTTTTGGAAGCATGGGAGCCACAGGAGTATATTGGAACCAATTAATCACTTATCAGAGACCCATGATTACCTTAAAAATTGGAAATAAAAATGTTACTAGCTTATTGGACACAGAGGTGGATATTTCAATCATTAGTGATCAAAACTGGCCAGAAACTTGGCCTTCGGTCACTCAGAAACAAAAAATTGTCGGCATCAGGGAAGCGCACACGACCAAGCAGAGCACACGCCCCCTAATATATTGCGATTTGGAGGGAAGAAAAACAGTTATACAACCTCTGATCATGCCCATCCCTGTTAATCTTTGGGGGCGGGACCTATTAGCCCAATGTGGGGATCACTCTACAGACCCCTTTCTAATAATGGCCACTGTTGTAATTCTTCCCCTACCCATGACGTGTCTCTCTCTAGATCCAATTTGGGTAGAACAGTGGCCTTTAAAGGGGGAGAAATTACAAAGAGCCCATGAATTAGTTGAGGAGCAATTAAAAGCCGGCCATCAAATAGCCCTTAGAATTTGCCCATTTTTGTCATTCCCAAAAAGTCTGGTAAATGGAGACTTTTGCATGACTTATGTGCTATTAATGCTAATTTGCAACCTATGGGGCCCCTTCAACAGGGGCTCCCTTCCCCCGTGGCAATTCCTCAAGATTGGCCTATAGTTGTTATTGACTTAAAAGAGTGCTTTTGTACTATTCCCCTTGCAAAACAGGGCAGAGAAAAAATTGCGTTTACAATACCAGCTATCAATACTGAAAGGTCAACTCGCAGATTTCATTGGAAAGTGCTTCCTCAAGGAATGCTGAACAGTCCTACCATGTGTCAGTATCATGTAAATCAAGCTTTGCTCCCCAGTAGGAAATAATTTCCTAATTGCAAGATTATTCATTTTGTGGATAATATTTTACCAGCAGCCCCAACAGATCCAGTACTTTTAAGTTTATATGCCTCTGTCATAAAGAACACGCAGTTAAGAGGTTTAATCATAGCACCTGAAAAAGTACAAATGTCCTCTCCTTGGAAATACCTTGGGTACATACTAACTTCCTGGTCAGCAAAACCTCAAAAGGTTAAATTAAATACTAGCAACTTACACACCTTAAATGATGATCAGAAATTACTAGGCAATATTAACTGGCTTTGCCCCACCTTAGGCATAACTACTTGTAAGTTACAAAACCTGTTTTCTATCTTAAAAGGCAATGCTGCCCTAGACTCTTCTAGGCACTTAACTCCTGCAGCATAAAGGGAAATTGAGGGAGTAGAGCAAGCTATTTCTCACAGGCAACTAGATCGCATAGATCCACGATATTCAGTTCAGTTGTTTGTTTTTCCCACTAAACATTCCCCAAGAGGATTAATAGGACATATGGCCCCAGGGCTGCACTTTCTAGAATGGGTTTTTTGCTCACATAACAGGACTAAAACACTCTCTCTATATATCCAGCTAGTTAGTAAAGTCATCCATTCAGGCCGCAGACAATGCAGTAAGTTGCTAGGTTATGATCCTGATGTCATCAGAATTCCTTTGAGTAAAAAGCAATTCGAAGCAGTATTGCCTTTATCTTTAGACCTGCAAACAGCACTCTCTGATTACACACGCCATATAGAGCATGCCCTTCCTGCTGATAAACTACTTCAGTTCTTGTCTCATACTTCTGTGGTTTTGCTTACAAAAATAGTTCACTCCCCCATACCTAACATTTTAACACTGTTTACCGATGGCTCTGGTAAACATGGAAAAGCGGCTACTTGGTGAAGACCGCATAATTCCCTCATTCGTTCTGGATTTACTAGCACTCAGAGAGCTGAAATTGGAGCCTTAACATTGGCCTTCGAGAATTTTTTCACTCAGCCCATCAATATTGTTAGTGACCTTGCTTACTCCATTTATTTACTGCAGAACCTTGAAACAACCCTCATTAAGTCCACTCTGGAGCCCACACTGTGTGCACTTTTTGTTCGACTTCAGCAATTGCTAGATCAACGTACACATCCTATTTTTATCACACATATTCGAGCCCACAGCTCACTGCCTGGCCCACTGGCTTATGGCAATGAACAAGCAGACCTACAAGTTGTGATATCACTGCTTAACCAAGCCACCCAATAGCATCAATTTTTCCACCAAAATTGGAGAAACTTATCTAAACGATTTCAACTTACCCAGAGAGTAGCTAGACAAATTATCCTGCAATGCCCAGATTGCCAGCTCACAGGCACGTCCCCTCCTTCTACAGGTGTTAACCCTAGAGGACTAGAACCTAATCAGTTATGGCAAACGGATGTTACACACATCCCTGAATTTGGAAAACTAAGATATGTACATGTGTCTGTATATAGTGCATGTGTCCGTCCATGAGTGCTAATTCTCATTTAATTAGCACTCATGCCTTTCCTGGAGAGTCCACCCGATATGTCATTAAACATCTTCTTTTAACTTTTGCATTTATGGGGCAGCCCACAAAAAATAAAACTGATAACAGTCTGGCTTATGCCAGCTCACAACTTCAACAATTTTGTCACATGTGGAACATCCAACATTCCACAGATATCCCGTATAACCCCCCAAGGACAGGCCATAGTAGAACATGTCCATTTCACCTTTAAAAATATGCTCAAAAAACAAAAAAGGGGGAATATGAGTAAGGACCCTGCAACATTCTTGGCACAAGCCTTATTTACCCTTAATTTTTTAAATTTAAATGATAAATTTCAATCAGCTGTAGAAAAGCACTTTGCTAAAACCTCTCAAGACATAAAACCTGCTGTTTTACAGAAAGATGTAAACAGTAATGTATGGTATGGTCCAAATGAATTGCTAACATGGGGGAGAGGATATGCTTGTGTTCACCCCCCCTCAGGTCCTCTTTGGATTCCAGCAGGATGCATCAAACCATACCATGGCATGGCTAGGACCCAACCCAGTACCAGAAATGAAGAAAATGACCCTGCAGGACCCACAGCCCCAGACAATACTGCTTCCTTGGATGACACAAGCCCCAGACATTACCTGGGGGATGCTGAAGAAGACAACTCAGGAGGCCGAGCAAATCCTGCTCCGGACACAGACACCATTCACTCCAGATAATCTGTTCCTTGCTGTGCTCTCTGTTGTACATTGCAACTCATGTAGGGCATTGATCCTTTTTATGCTCTCGCTTTGTCTGCAATCTGTACCTGCTATACTCTTTGGGCTCATCGCTTAGATCTGCCCTTCTTCTGCCCCGTCACCTGGGCAGACACCCCCTTCCCAGCCTCTAATAACATAACTGCTTGGCTGGGAGAGATAGATTTACCCCTAGTGGGGTCTCTCATTAATGGCACACAGTGTACTAAGGTGCCAGGTAACACTACATATCACTCCACTATCCTCTCACTGTGTGTAAGTTATAAAAGTTCTAACTCTTACTGTGTACCTGCCCAAACACAATTTTGGCTACATTGTGGCAAAGGAAATGCTTTAACAGTCTTAGCAGCAGGTAGCCTCAAACTGGGCAATGCAATCAATGCCATTTTCCCAAACATTCCTCCCTGTGCTAAAGAACAAAGCTGGGAAAGTAATGGATTCCACTTCAGCTGGGAGGTCTGTCACGGGAAACAGGCCTGTAGCCTCCAGTTAAGCAATTATAACTTCTTGGACTGGAGTCCCCACAGCCATTTGCAGGGCGATCATATTGATGTCCATGTCTATCTTGGCATCAATGGCAGTTTTGTAGCCACATCCTGTTCCCCTATAATTTGGGCCGATGGGGGAAGGGATATCCCAGATCCCAAGTAGAGTCCATGCCACCCCAAGACACTTTATGGTGCCTGGGACATCTTAGCACTTCCCTTAACACCTGGCATGGGACATATCATAATTCCAGTCACAATTATACTATGACCTTTTTTCATAATCACACTGATCAGTGCCTGATTTGCCTGATTTGCACTACCCATCCATATGTTTTCCTTATGGGAACCAATATTTCTATTACACCCCAAAACTCCACGTTTGTGACTCGAATGCAGGGACAGGCTTGGTTCGTCTCTTGTATCACTAATTACAATATATCTAATTTAAATATTGCTAGTGTCATGGTATTGAGGAGACAATCTGAGGCTTTCCTACCAGTCAATTTAACATGCAACTGGCAAGGTTCCTCTGCCCTTGCCACCTTAGAATGTGCCCTGTCCCAGGTCAGACGCAAAAGATTTACAGCCATAGTCATCCTAGCAACTGCCAGTGTTGCTGTAGCATCTATTACTGAATCAGTATAGACAGCTACTTTTGTAGATTATTTGGCCAGAAATGTGTCTGATGTGCTTCTCTTACAGCAGGGTATAGATCAAAAGATTCTTGCACATCTGCAAGCCCTTGAGGCTGACTTGGAATATGTAGGGGAGCGACAAGATGCACTTGCATTCCAACAACAATTAATCTGTGACTGGGAGCTTAGGCACATCTGTGTTACCTCTCTACCTTGGAATCAATCAATACATAGTTGGGATGAGGTGAAACAACACTTCTGGGGAAGCTTTCATGATAATTTAACAGCAGCCATAAAGCAACTTAAAACTAAAATTCTAGAATCCATAAACGCCATTGATCTACAAGCCCAACAAATAGCCATACGGAAGGGTATGCGAGAACATCTCTCCTGGATAGATCCCCACTCCTGGGGGGTCACTCCTTGATTGGAAAAGAACGTTGTTAATTATACTCATGTTTGCCTTATGTTATTTACTAATTCTAGGATTCAAAGCCAGAATATGAGTTATAACCGCTGTGCCAGACAAACATGTTGCTGTACACGTCTGTGCTCTTCGATCAACAAAACCTGATGCAAAAAAAAACAGAAAAGGGGGAGATGTTAAGAGATCGGTCAGGGTGGTGGGAGAAATTATAAGAAGGAATTATAGGAAAAACACAAACCTTGGAAGGCCAGGAGGTTTTGCAAAAGCTTCAAAAATTTGGCTGAAGGCAGCCAAAGTCTCTTATCCAGAGCCAGGGAGCAAAAGGTAGATAATAAGGAAGTGTAAAGGAATTGATCTAGATAAGTTAGTTTACTTAGGCCCGAAACCTGGCCTTTAATCATCTGCGTGCAGGACTGCTCTCTCTGGGGGGCGACCATGTTAATTACCCACAAGATGTGTTGACTCAAAGCCTTTGTCATTAAATCTGTAGTGAATATTTGCCCGCAGTGCCAGCTTGTCCGGGCCATGGCTGCTACAACTCTTTCTGTGAAGTGGCCCGGTCCCCTAGCCCTCTCTTTCACTGGATACCTGTGTCTGAGTACATTTTTTATCCATCACTCGGTCAGGGTCTGCCAATCAGACCTGGCATTAATGTATGTGAATATTTTACACTCTCGTGAACATTTTACTATATTAATTTTAAAATTTTGATCAAAAATATGAGTGAAAAATATTTTCTCAATGTTACTTTAATTTATGTCTCTGCATTTTCTAGTTAGGTTAATTAGAACACTAAGTTAATTTCTTACCCATATGAAGCTGGATTTATGCAGTGTTCTAAGTAAGACTATTCCTCTGGGCATGATTTAAAATTTAAAATTTTGAAATGTCAACATATGTTTTTCATTTGAGGAAGAAAGATTCAGTCAGACTGACCAGGAGGCAGGGAAGGAGAACAGACAGGACATGCTCAGCCCGTGAGGGGCATTGGGTGGATCCAGGGGAGAGCAATTGTCAGAGGTCATGAGTGAGACCACATGCAAAACCAAGTCCACAGAGCCCCAGGCAGGCTGGCACTCAGAGCTCTGAATCCAGAGTTCAGCCCGGTGGGGACAGGGACCCAGGAACCCAAGGGAAAGGAGCCAGAGGGGGAGGGAGTATACGACAATGTACAGGAGTAGTTTTCAGAAATCTGGGAATAATAATCATCAGCTGGGTTGGCATTTCACTGTCTTGATGGTGTCCTCTGAAGCCCAAAAGTTTAAAATTTTTGTGAAGTCCAATTTATCTATTTTTTTTTCTGTTCATGCTTTTGGTGTCATATCTAGGAATTATTTGCCTAATCTAAGGTCATGAAGATATACCCCTACGTTGTTTTCTGCAAATTTTATACTAATAGCTCTTATATTTAGGTCTTTTATTCATTTTGAGTTAATTTTTATATATACTGTGAGGTAAGGTCAAACTTCATTTTTTTTTGAGATGGGGTCTCGCTCTTTTGCCCAGCCCGGAGTGCAGTGGCGCAATCTCGGCTCACTGCAAGCTCCGCCTCCTGGGTTCACACCATTCTCCTGCCTCAGCCCCCCGAGTAGCTGGGACTACAGGCGCCCGCCACCACGCCCGGCTAATTTTTTGTATTTTTTTTTTTTTTTTTTTTTTTTTTTTTTTTTTTTTTCTTTATTATACTTTAGGGTTTTAGGGTACATGTGCACAATGTGCAGGTTTGTTACATATGTATCCATGTGCCATGTTGATTTCCTGCACCCATTAATTCGTCATTTAGCATTAGGTGTATCTCCTAATGCTGTCCCTACCCCCTCCCCCCACCCCACAACAGTCCCCGGAGCGTGATGTTCCCCTTCCTGTGTCCATGAGTTCTCATTGTTCAATTCCCACCTATGAGTGAGAACATGCGGTGTTTGGTTTTTTGTCCTTGCGATAGTTTACTGAGAATGATGTTTTCCAGTTTCATCCATGTCCCTACAAAGGACACGAACTCATCATTTTTTATGGCTGCATAGTATTCCATGGTGTATATGTGCCACATTTTCTTAATCCAGTCTATCGTTGTTGGACATTTGGGTTGGTTCCAAGTCTTTGCTATTGTGAATAGTGCCGCAATAAACATACGTGTGCATGTGTCTTTATAGCAGCATGATTTATAGTCCTTTGGGTATATACCCAGTAATGGGATGGCTGGGTCAAATGGTATTTCTAGTTCTAGATCCCTGAGGAATCGCCACACTGACTTCCACAATGGTTGAACTAGTTTACAGTCCCACCAACAGTGTAAAAGTGTTCCTATTTCTCCACATCCTCTCCAGCACCTGTTGTTTCCTGATTTTTTAATGATGGCCATTCTAACTGGTGTGAGATGGTATCTCACTGTAGTTTTGATTTGCATTTCTCTGATGGCCAGTGATGAGGAGCATTTCTTCATGTGTTTTTTGGCTGCATAAATGTCTTCTTTTGAGAAGTGTCTGTTCATGTCCTCTGCCCACTTTTTGATGGGGTTGTTTGTTTTTTTCTTGTAAATTTATTTGAGTTCATTGTAGATTCTGGATATTAGCCCTTTGTCAGATGAGTAGGTTGCAAAAATTTTCTCCCATTGTGTAGGTTGCCTGTTCACTCTGATGATAGTTTCTTTTGCTGTGCAGAAGCTCTTTAGTTTAATGAGATCCCATTTGTCGATTTTGGCTTTTGTTGCCATTGCTTTTGGTGTTTTAGACATGAAGTCCTTGCCCACGCCTATGTCCTGAATGGTATTACCTAGGTTTTCTTGTAGGATTTTAATGGTTTTAGGTCTGACATATAAGTCTTTAATCCATCTTGAATTAATTTTTGTATAAGGTGTAAGGAAGGGATCCAGTTGCAGCTTTCTACATATGGCTAGCCAGTTTTCCCAGCACCATTTATTAAATAGGGAATCCTTTCCCCATTTCTTGTTTTTGTCAGGTTTGTCAAAGATCAGATAGTTGTAGCTATGCGGCATCATTTCTGAGGGCTCTGTTCTGTTCCATTGATCTATGTCTCTGTTGTGGTACCAGTACCATGCTGTTTTGGTTACTGTAGCCTTGTAGTATAGTTTAAAGTCAGGTAGCGTGATGCCTCCAGCTTTGTTCTTTTGGCTTAGGATTGACTTGGCGATGCGGGCTCTTTTTTGGTTCCATATGAACTTTAAAGTAGTTTTTTCCAATTCTGTGAAGAAAGTCATTGGTAGCTTGATGGGGATGGCATTGAATCTATAAATTACCTTGGGCAGTATGGCCATTTTCACGATATTGATTCTTCCAACCCATGAGCATGGAATGTTCTTCCATTTGTTTGTATCCTCTTTTATTTCATTGAGCAGTGGTTTGTAGTTCTCCTTGAAGAGGTCCTTCACATCCCTGGTAAGTTGGATTCCTAGGTATTTTATTCTCTTTGAAGCAATTGTGAATGGGAGTTCACTCATGATTTGGCTCTCTGTTTGTCTGTTATTGGTGTACAAGAATGCTTGTGATTTTTGTACATTAATTTTGTATCCTGAGACTTTGCTGAAGTTGCTAATCAGCTTAAGGAGATTTTGGGCTGAGACAATGGGGTTTTCTAGATATACAATCATGTCATCTGCAAACAGGGACAATTTGACTTCCTCTTTTCCTAATTGAATACCCTTTATTTCCTTCTCCTGCCTGATTGCTCTGGCCAGAACTTCCAGCACTATGTTGAATAGGAGCGGTGAGAGAGGGCATCCCTGTCTTGTGCCAGTTTTCAGAGGGAATGCTTCCAGTTTTTGCCCATTCAGTATGATATTGGCTGTGGGTTTGTTGTAGATAGCTCTTATTATTTTGAGATACGTCCCATCAATACCTAATTTATTGAGAGTTTTTAGCATGAAGGGTTGTTGAATTTTGTCAAAGGCCTTTTCTGCATCTATTGAGATAATCATGTGGTTTTTGTCTTTGGTTCTGTTTATATGCTGGATTACATTTATTGATTTGCGTATGTTGAACCAGCCTTGCATCCCAGGGATGAAGCCCACTTGATCATGGTGGATAAGCTTTTTGATGTGCTGCTGGATTCGGTTTGCCAGTATTTTATTGAGGATTTTTGCATCAATGTTCATCAAGGATATTGGTCTGAAATTCTCTTTTTTGGTTATGTCTCTGCCAGGTTTTGGTATCAGGACGATGCTGGCTTCGTAAAATGTGTTAGGGAGGATTCCCTCTTTTTCTATCGATTGGAATAGTTTCAGAAGGAATGGTACCAGTTCCTCCTTGTACCTCTGGTAGAATTCAGCTGTGAATCCATCAGGTCCTGGACTCTTTTTGGTTGGTAAGCTATTGATTATTGCCACAATTTCAGAACCTGTTATTGGTCTATTCAGAGATTCAACTTCTTCCTGGTTTAGTCTTGGGAGGGTGTATTTGTCGAGGAATTTATCCATTTCTTCCAGATTTTCTAGTTTATTTGCATAGAGGTGTTTGTAGTATTCTCTGATGGTAGATTGTATTTCTGTGGGATCGGTGGTGATATCCCCTTTTTCGTTTTTTATTGCATCTATTTGATTCTTCTCTCTTTTCTTCTTTATTAGTCTTGCTAGCGGTCCATCAATTTTGTTGATCTTTTCAAAAAACCAGCTCCTAGATTCATTAATTTTTTGAAGGGTTTTTTGTGTCTCTATTTCCTTCAGTTCTGCTCTGATTTTAGTTATTTCTAGCCTTCTGCTAGCTTTTGAATGTGTTTGCTCTTGCTTTTCTAGTTCTTTTAATTGTGATGTTAGGGTGTCAATTTTGGATCTTTCCTGCTTTCTCTTGTGGGCATTTAGTGCTATAAATTTCCCTCTACACACTGCTTTGAACGTGTCCCAGAGATTCTGGTATGTTGTGTCTTTGTTCTCGTTGGTTTCAAAGAACATCTTTATTTCTGCCTTCATTTCATTATGTACCCAATAGTCATTCAGGAGCAGGTTGTTCAGTTTCCATGTAGTTGAGCGGTTTTGACTGAGTTTCTTAATCCTGAGTTCTAGTTTGATTGCACTGTGGTCTGAGAGACAGTTTGTTATAATCTCTGTTCTTTTACATTTGCTGAGAAGAGCTTTACTTCCAACTATGTGGTCAATTTTGGAATAGGTGTGGTGTGGTGCTGAAAAAAATGTATATTCTGTTGATTTGGGGTGGAGAGTTCTGTAGATGTCTATTAGGTCCACTTTATGTAGAGCTGAGTTCAATTCCTGGATATCCTTGTTAACTTTCTGTCTCGTTGATCTGTCTAATGCTGACAGTGGGGTGTTAAAATCTCCCATTATTATTGTGTGGGAGTTTAAGTCCCTTTGTAGGTCACTGAGGACTTGCTTTATGAATCTGGGTGCTCCTGTGTTGGGTGCATATATATTTAGGATAGTTAGCTCTTCTTGTTGAATTGATCCCTTTACCATTATGTAATGGCCTTCTTTGTCTCTTTTGATCTTTGTTGGTTTAAAGTCTATTTTATCAGAGACTAGGATTGCAACCCCTGCCTTTTTTTGTTTTCCAGTTGCTTGATAGATCTTCCTCCATCCCTTTATTTTGAGTCTATGTGTGTCTCTGCACGTGAGATGGGTTTCCTGAATACAGCACACTGATGGGTCCTGACTCCTTATCCAGTTTGCCAGTCTGTGTCTTTTGATTGGAGCATTTAGCCCATTTACATTTAACGTGAATATTGTTATGTGTGAATCTGATCCTGTCATTATGATGTTAGTTGGTTATTTTGCTCGTTAGTTGCTATAGTTTCTTCCTAGCCTCGATGGTCTTTACAATTTGGCATGTTTTTGCAGGGGCTGGTACCGGTTGTTCCTTTCCATGTTTAGTGCTTCCTTCAGGAGCTCTTTTAGGGCAGGCCTGGTGGTGACAAAATCACTCAGCGTTTGCTTGTCTGTAAAGTATTTTATTTCTCCTTCACTTATGAAGCTTAGTTTGGCGGGATAGGAAATTCTGGGTTGAAAATTCTTTTCTTTAAGAATGTTGAATATCGGCCCCCACTCTCTTCTGGCTTGTAGAGTTTCTGCTGAGAGATCCGCTGTTAGTCTGATGGGCTTCCCTTTGTGGGTAACCCGACCTTTCTCTCTGGCTGCCCTTAACATTTTTTCCTTCATTTCCACTTTGGTGAATCTGACAATTATGTGTCTTGGAGTTGCCCTTCTCGAGGAGTATCTTTGTGGCGTTCTCTGTATTTCCTGAATCTGAATGCTGGCCTGCCTTGCTAGATTGGGGAAGTTCTCCTGGATAATATCTTGCAGAGTGTTTTCCAACTTGGTTCCATTCTCCCCATCATTTTCAGGTACACCAATCAGACGTAGGTTTGGTCTTTTCACATAGTCCCAAATTTCTTGGAGGCTTTGTTCATTTCTTTTTATTCTTTTTTCTCTAAACTTCCCTTCTCTCTTCATTTCATTCATTTCATCTTCTATCAGCGATACCCTTTCTTCCAGTTGATCGCATCTGCTACTGAGGCTTCTGCATTCTTCGCGTAGTTCTCGAAACTTGGCTTTCAGCTCCATCATCTCCTTTAAGCCCTTCTCTCCATTGGTTATTCTAGTTATCCATTCTTCTAATTTTTTTTCAAAGTTTTTAACTTCTTTGCTATTGTTTTGAATTTCCTCTCGTAGCTCAGAGTAGTTTGATCGTCTGAAGCCTTCTTCTCTCAACTCATCAAAGTCATCCTCCATCCAGCTTTGTTCCGTTGCTGGTGAGGAACTGCGTTCCTTTGGAGGAGGAGAGGTGCTCTGTTTTTTAGAGTTTCCAGTTTTTTTGGTCTGTTTTTTCCCCATCTTTGTGGTTTTGTCTACTTTTTGTCTTCGATGATGGTGATGTACAGATGGGTTTTTGGTGTGGATGTCCTTTCTGTTTGTTAATTTTCCTTCTACCAGACAAGACCCTCAGCTGCAGGTCTGTTGGAGTTTACTAGAGGTCCACTCCAGACCCTGTTTGGCTGGGTGTCAGCACCGGTGGCTGCAGAACAGCGGATTTTCGTGAGACCACAAATTCAGCTGTCTGATAGTTCCTCTGAAAGTTTTGTCTCAGAGGAGTACCCGGTTGAATGAGGTGTCAGTCTGTCCCACTGGGGGGGTGCCTCCCAGTTAGGCTGCTCAGGGGTGAGGGACCCACTTTAGGAGGCAGTCTGTCCGTTCTCAGATCTCCAGCTGCGTGCTGGGAGAACCTCTACTCTCTTCAAAGCTGTCAGTCAGACAGGGACATTTAAGGCTGTGGAGGTTCTCGCTGAGTTTTTGGTTGTCTGTGCCCTGCCCCCAGAGGTGGAGCCTACAGAGGCAGGCGGGCCTCCTTGAGCTGTGGTGGGCTCCACCCAGTTCGAGCTTCCTGGCTGCTTTGTTTACCTAAGCAAGCCTGGGCAATGGCGGGCGCCCCTCCCCCAGCCTCGTTGCCGCCTTGCAGCGTGATCTCAGACTGCTGTGCTAGCAATCAGCAAGACACTGTGGGCATAGGACCCTCCGAGCCAGGTGCGGGACACAATCTCCTAGTGTGCCGTTTTCCAGGCCCGTTGGAAAAGCGCAGTATTAGGACGGGACTGACCCGATATTCCAGGTGCCGTCTGTTTTCCCTTTCTTTGACTAGGAAAGGGAACTCCCTGACCCCTTGCGCTTCCCGAGTGAGGCAATGCCTCGCCCTGCTTCGGCTCGCGCACAGTGCGCTTCACCGACTGTCCTGCACCCACTGTTAGGCACTCCCTAGTGAGATGAAACCGGTACCTCAAGCAGAAATGCAGAAATCACCCGTCTTCTGTGTCGCTGGGGCTGGGAGCTGGAGACTGGAGCTGTTCCTATTCGGCCATCTTGGCTCCACCCTTAATTTTTTGTATTTTTAGTAGAGACGGGGTTTCACCGTGTTAGCCAGGATGGTCTCGATCTCCTGACCTCGTGATCCACCCGCCTCGGCCTCCCAAAGTGCTGGGATTACAGGCGTGAGCCACCGCGCCCGACCAAACTTCATTCTTTTCTATGTGCTTATCCAGCTGCCCCAGCACCATTTGTTGAAAAGATTATTCTTTCCCCCATTGGGTTCTCTTGGCACCTTTATTAAAATCAGTTGTCCCCAGAGACATGAGTTTATTTCTGGACTCTCAATTCTATTTCATGGATCTATACTTCTATCCTTGTACCACTACTGTCTTGACTACAGTTGCTTTGTCATAAGTTTTGAAATCAGGAAGTGTGAGTCTTCCTATGTTTTTTCTTTTATCAAGGATGTTTAGACTAAAATGGGTACAATTAATATTTGACAAGGAAAATCAATTGTGGAAATAGCATTTTTAAAACATTTTATGTGTCATTTTTAAAGAATTCTTACTTTTGTGGGTACATAGTAGTTGTACATCTCATAAGTACATGAGATGTTTTGATATAGGCATGAAATGTGTAATAATCACATCATGTGAAATGGGGTACCCATCCCCTCAAGCATTTACTCTTTGTGTTACAAACAATTTAATTATGTTCTTTTAGTTATTTTAAAATAACTAAAAACTATTGACCATAGTCACCCTTTTGTGACTTAACAAAATGATCTCCAGTTCCATCCATGTTGTTGCAAATGATAGAATCTCATTCTTTTCGATAGCTGAGTAGCACTCCATTGTGTATATGTACCATATTTTATTTAACCATTCGTCTGTTGATGGAAATTTAGGTTGCTTCTGAATCTTGGCTGTTTTGAATAGTGCTGGAACAAACATGGGAATACAGGTATCTCTTTGATATACTGATTTCCTTTCTTTTGAGTATATGCTCAGCAGTGGGATTGCTGGATCGTATGGTAGCTCTATTTTTAGTTTTTGGAGGACCCTTCAAACTGTTCTTCATGGTGGTTATACTAATTTACATTCCCACCAACAGTGTATGGGAGTTCTCTGTTCTCTACATCCTTGCAAACATTTGCCGTTGCTGTCTTTTGGATATAAGCCATTCTAACTGGGGTGAGATGATATCTCATTGTAGCTTTGATTTGCATTTCTCTGATGATCAAACAGGCAGAGCACCTGTTACATGCTTGTTTGCTATATGTATGTCTTCTTTTGAAAACTGTCTATTCAAATCAATAATGAATTCTCTATAAATACATATATGTGTGAGTGTATTTCTAGACTCTTTAGTTCCATTGACACATTTCTATTGTTATGACGATACTATACTCTTCTGATTATTGTGACTTTATAATAAGCCTTGAAATTAAGTAGTGTAACCCATGCAACTTTTTTTGTCTTTTTTTAAATTTATTACACTTTAAGTTCTGGGATACATGTGCAGAATGTGCAGGTTTCTTACATAGGTATACACATGTTGTTGCCTTTTTAAAAGTTATTTTGGCTATTCTAAGTTCTTTGTACTTATACATGAATGTGAACACCAGTCTGTCAATTTCAATTTTTTAAAAAGTCTTTCAGGTTTTTGATATGGATCTTATGGAATCTATATATGAATTTGGGAAGAATGTACATCTTAACAGTGGTAAGTCTTCCAACTCATGAATAAGATACCTATCTCCATTTATTTAGGAGACAAACACCAAAATAAACTTTATTTAGGCATTTATCCTTCATTAATGTATCACTGCAATATTTCGTAGTTTTTGGTGTAAAGATCTTCTACATATTTCATCACAGTTATGTCTACGTATTTTATGTTTTCTAGTGTTACTTTTATTTTATTATTTTATTTTATTTTGAGACGGAGTTTCGCTCTTGCTGCCCATGCTGGAGTGCAGTGGCGAGGTCTCGGCTCACTGCAACCTCCACCTCCCAGGTTCAAATGATCCTCCAGCCTCAGCCTCCCATGTAGCTGGGATTACAGGTGGCCGCCACCACGCACTGCTAATTTTTGTATTTTTCATAGAGACGGGGTTTCACCATGTTGGCCAGGTTGTTCTCGAACTCCTGACTTCAAGTAATCCGCCTGCCTCAGCCTCCCAAAGTGCTGGGACTGCAGGTGTGATCCTTCGCGCCTGGCCTAGTGTTACTTTTAAATCATACTGTTTTTAATTTCAATTTCCAATTTCTCATTGCTAGTATATAAAATAGATTTAATTTTTGTGTATTGATATTTTATCTTGTGACCATGCTAAATTCAATTATTAGTTCTAGAAGCATTTTTATTTTAGATTTGTACAAGTTTCTGCATAGACTAAAGACGGTTTTGCTTTTCCCTTTCCAATCTGGAGGTCTTTTTCTTTCTTCGTTGCACTGAGCAACAAGTATAATGTTGAACAACCACTCCACCTCTGTGAACTCAAAGGTCTTAGGTTGTAGTTTCCTGCATGCAAACACCCCGCACAACTTCTGGCAAATGGATATCTCCCTCATCCCTCCTGTTAAAACCCAAATCTGGTACTACACAGACTGAGATGAACACAATGCCTACAGTTGAAACTAGACTAATAAGATACTGAGTAGAACAAGGCTATTTACAGCATGAGAGTCTTGACAGCCTGAAGGCAGCGATTTCAGATTGGAAAACAGAAAACTGAAGGGACCTCTGTGGACACTAGGAAAAGAATGCGGGATGGAAATTTTCCGTGGCAGCAACCAAGAAGCGAGTGGTCTTCAAGTTACATAGGATAAATTTTTAGGAGGGAAGGGGGATGATTCACATCTCTGCATACAGCTAAATCGGCCATATTACCTTGGAGGGATTTTTGGCAAGATGTACAAAAATTAGATAATCATGAAGGGTAGGAGAGAATGGAGTGAGCCACTGAATGGGGTGGCCATGGGGGACGGCTTGGAGGGAACACTCTCTCCCCACGATGTGACCCACCAGAACTTAATATGGGGAGATGGAGAGGGTAGCAGGTTAGTTTGGATGGCTGTATAGGGTTGCTAATGAAATGCTACATTTCTCCAACCAGAGCATCTTGGCCCCCTCACTGCCACCCCTCCCCCACCATCACCACAGAGGTGCCAGGTTGGTGCTTTGTATATTTAAGCCTTCCAGAGCCACCACTGGATGGGTAATGGCTCTCTGACTAGTCAAAGCTTAGGGATGTGGTTCGTCATTTTCCTGGGAGGATTATATATGGGGAGGCCAGGTGGCCTGGAGTAGACCATTGAGAGACGAGGACAAGGTGAAGATGGCCAGGAAACCATGAGCCTCCAGCCCAGTTGTGGAACAACCACCTGCCAACACCAAAGAGGCGAGGAAGAGGAAGACCCCTTCTCAATCAAGGTCCAGAAGCCCTATCAAGGTGAGGAACACACCCAAACTCCTCCTCATCTTCCCCTTGACTACCCCCTCCCAAGACTTCTACCCTATCCTGGCCTGACACAACCCCCCACCCCAGCCTGTACCCCTTCTCATGAAACCTGTCTTTCCACCCCTCCTCCATCCACTTTCCCAAAACCAATGCCTTCCTGTGATCTCCTAGTTGTCCTTCCAGGTTCCCAAACAACCAGCAAGGGAAAAGAAATCCTTTGACGGAGTTCCAGAAAAGAAGCCTCTCCCAAAATGACCACTGCTTCAAGAAAACTCCAGGAACGGAGTGGACCAACACTATCAGGCCACTGTGACCAGCTGAATGAGGAGCTCAATCAAAATGAGCCACAGCGGGACCAAAACCATCTCCAGTGTGTCCCTGGGCAGCCAGTAATTTCAGGGCAATAATACCAGAGACCTGAGATCTATCTGCAAAGTCACCAGAGGTCTAGTCCCCAGAGAAATAGCCAACAAGGTCCAGGGTACATTTTATACCCAGCAGGGCAGGCTCCATGGTGATGAAAATTAAATGAATCATAGAACAGAAATATATAAAAATATATGTTGAATGTTAACAGGTATTTTCACAGGTTTGACTTGTTTCTTGATAGTTATTCAGACACTAGGGAAAGGTAAATAAAAGTGAATGAAATAAGCAACTAAATGAGACCTAATAATTGGCCTTTGATTTTAAATATTTAATTTGTTACTATAAACCTTATCAATAAAAGTAAATCTAAATTAGTCTGCTGTAAACTGATATGTGTGTCTACGTGTTCTCAGATGGTGGGGAGAGAGAAGGAGGGAAGAGATAGTGTGTGGGAAGGGACAGAGGTGGGTGTTGCCCGGTTGGGGTCACATGGACAACTCCAGTGGGGTTGATTCACAGTTAGCCAGGCACATAGGAGAAGGATTGGGTCGGGGCTGAATTCTGGAGACAAATTTCCTCCTTAACACATTGGCCCATGGGAGAAGAGGCAAAGGTTGGTATATCCGTGTGTGCTTGCAGGGCTGTGGACCCAGCTGGGGAGAGGAGTTATGTGTATGGTTCCAGCGTCGCCCCTCATAAAAGGCACACGAAGTAATTGCCCTCATAAAAACCAAAAACCTTCCTACTAAAAATCATGTATAGCACTCTGAAGCACTAAATTAATGGTGTTTGGACATTGAAAATCCAACACTGATTCAGCAACACTCTCGCTTAAAAAATACCTTTCGAATGGAGCAGTTGGCTACCAAGGATGGGGTGTGGGAGTGGCTCATCCCTCGTGCAGGCGATAAAGCATTGTCTACATATTATTATTCAAATTCAATTTTTATTTGAGACAATTGTAGACTCACATGCAGTTGTAAGAAATAATACAGATAGAACCTGTGCACCCTTTATGTACCTTCCTCTAATGATAATACCTTGCGAAACTATAGTACAGTATCACAATTAGGATGTTAACATGATACAGTCAAGACATACAACAGTCACCACAAGGGTCCCTCATGTTGCCCTTTTATAGCCACAGCCACTTTCTTCCTACACCACCTCCTCCTCAACCCCTAGAAACACCACTCACCTGTTGTGTATTTTTATAATTTTATCATTTCAAGAATGTTATTTGAATGCAATCATACAATTATGTAAGCTTTTGATACTGACTTTTTAAAAATCTGGCATAATTGTCTGGCGATTCATCCAGCTTATTGTGCGTATGAACAGTCTATTTCTTTCCATTGCTGAGTAGTATTCCAAGGGATCTGGATGAACCACAGGTTTTGTTTGTTTGTTTGTTTGAGATGGAGTTTCACTCTTTCACCCAGGCTGGAGTGAAGCGGTGTGATCTCGGCTCATTGCAAACTCTGCTCCCCGCCGGGTTCAACTGATTCTTCTGCCTCAGCCTCCCAAGTAGCTGGGACTGTAGGTACCTGCCACCATGCCCGGCTAATTTTAAATTTTTAGTAGAGACGGGGTTTCGTCATGTTGGCCAGGCTGGTCTCGAACTCCTGACCTCAGGTCATCCACCCGCCTCGGCCTCCCAAAGTGCTAGGATTACAGGTGCGAGCCATCGCACCCGGCTGGCAGTTGTCTTTTAAACCATTAGTCTGTTGAGGGACATCTGGGCTGTTTCCAGGACTTGCTTATTAAGAAAGCTGCCGTGAACATTCTTGTACAGGATTTTGTGTGAATATAAGTTGTTAGTTTTCTGAAATAAATTCCCAGGTGTGTGATTGCTGGGTTGTTTGTTAGTTGTATATTTAGTTCTAGTTGTTTTTTTAATGAATAGGCGTTATTACTAGAAAAATTTTGGATTGGTAGAAAACTGAGCTGATAGTACATTTCCCATATACTCCTTTTGTCCCCTGTACAAAGTTTTCTCTATTGTTATCCTCCGCTAGTGTGCTACATTTTTCACAATTAATGAACTAATATCATTACTGATACATTGTTTTTAACTAAAGTCCGTAGTTTACATGAAAGTTCACTCTTTATGTTGCAAGGATCTTTGGGTTTTCACAAATGCATAGTATTGTGTACCCACCATTACAGTTTCACCACCCAATGAATACGTGTGCTTCACCTGTTTATCCCTCCTTTGCTGCCTCCAAAACTCTGGTAGCCACTGATCTTTGTAACTGTCTCTCCAGCTTGTCTTTTCTAGAAAGTCATGCAGTTGGAATCACACAATACGTTGTCCTCTCAGACCGGCTTCTTCATTAGGTTCCTCCATGGGTTTTTTGTTTGTTTGTTTTTATTGTTTTTCTTTACAGACAGTGTCTTGCTCTGTCACCCAGGTTGGAGTGCAGTGGTACCATCATAGCTCACTGTCCATAATAAACCTTGAACTCCTGGGCTCAAGAAATCCTTCTGCCTCAGCCTCCTGAGGAGCACTGACTACAGGCACACACCACCACGCTCAACTATTTTCTTAAATTTTTTTGTACAGACAGGGTCTCAGTATATTACTCAGGCTGGTCTTGAATTCCTGGCCACAAATGATCCTTCCACCTTGGTATCCCAAAGTGCTGGGATTCCAGTTGTGACTCATCGTACCTGACCTGACTTATTTTTATTGATAACATTTCATTGTCTGTAAGTACCATCGTTTATTAATCCATTCACATATTCAGCATCTCTTGGTTGCTTCCAGTTTTTGGCAATTATGAATAAAGGAATTTCAACTAAAGGGAAAGGCTTGCTCACAAGTAGAGATAGAATCCAGGCAAAAATCTAGTCTACTACTAGTTCATGCAGCTCTAGAGGCAAAGAGGAAATGTGGTTTGTGGACAAGTTACTGTTGGAAGAATGATGGTTTTTGATGACAGCTGCAAGGTACACAAGTCCATTCTGTGATAATAGCTCAAATGAATGAATCAATTTGTTGGCTTCCAGCTGTAGATGCTGAGCCACAGCTTCTATAACCCCCACCCACCTGCTCCCCAGAGCTCTTCTGTAAAGCTGCTGGTTCCAGGCATGTACCTCATGCTTCAGGGTATGGAGGCCCTCCAGGGCTGGCTACACCGGGGTCCTGAGTTGGCCTAAGCTAGTGGAGGACCAGGGAAGTTGTGCCAGGCAGAGGCTTAATACAACCTTTCAAAATTAAACAAGAAAATATCTTTTTATTGGATATTTCTGGTTTCTGGTCTGGCATATAAGGAGCTTCGAAGTCATCACTCTCATCCTCACAACAAGAACAGAAACTGAGCAAAGTAGAAATCAGTAACTCTTTCCAGATTCATCAGAGAACTAAGGTCACAGAGCAAACCAGTGCCCCCAAAATTGGAGAGCTAGACAGGTGGATACAGAGAATCACAGCTTGCTGGAGCAGAAGCCCAGAAACAGAAATCACTTTTGGAGCCAGTAATGGTGTAGAAAACTTAAACTGTAACTGATGAACTGCTGGAGGCTCAGTGCGGACACACTTGAGAGTTAAAATTTTCAAGGTTGCCCAGTCTTAGGTTGTTGGGTTTTTTTCAAACTTTATTGATGTATAATTTACAAACCACAAAATTCACCCATTTGAAATGTATAAATCAATGACTTTTTGCTAGATTTACTAGGTCATGCAACCATCACCACAGTCCTAGTTTTAGAGCATTTCCGTCACACAATAAGATTCCTATGCCCACTTATAGTTAATTCATGTGCCCAGCCCACTCCATGGCAACAACTAATCCACCTTCTTTCTATCTTTAATGATTTGCCTTTCTGGAAATTTCATATAAAAGGAATTATATCACATGGCTTATTTGTTTAATCCATGCTGTACCATGTACCTGTAGCCCTTTCCTTTTTATTGTTGAACAGCATTGCAAAGATGCAGCATATGTTGCTTATCCATTTACTAGTCGATGGACATTTGGATTGTTGTAACTTTTCAGTTACTGTGAATATGCTTCTATGAACATTCTTGTACAAGTCTTTGTATGGACGTATGTTTCCTTTGTATTTTTTGAGACAGAGTCTCACTCTGTCACCAGGCTGGAGTTTAGTAGCGCCATCTCGGCTGACTGCAACCTCCGCCTCCCGGGTTCAAGCGATTCTCCTGCCTCAGCCTCCCGAGTAGCTGGGATTACAGGCGCCTGCCACTACACCCAGCTAATTTTTTGTATTTTTAGTACGGATAGGGTTTCACCATGTTAGCCAGGCTGGGCTTGAACTCCTGACCTCGTGATTCGCCCACCTCGGCCTCCCAAAGTGCTGGGATTACAGGCGTGAGCCACCGCGCCTGGCCAGATCTATGTTTCTTTTCTCTTGGATAGCAGAATTGCTTCTCATACGGTAGCTTTACGTGTAAATTTTAAAGACATTCAGTTGCTTTTATTATTGAGTTTTAAGAGTTTTGTACATCCTGGGAAAAAGTAACCAGAAATACATTTTTCAAATATTATTCCCAGTCTGTGAGTCTGTGGCTTCTCTTTTTTTCTTTCTTCTTTCTTTTCTTCTTTTTTTTTGTTTTTGTTTTTTTGTTGTTGTTGTTTTCTGAGACGGAGTCTCGCTCTGTTGCCCAGGCTGGAGTGCAGTGGTGCGATCTAGGCTCACTGCAAGCTCCACCTCCCAGGTTCATGCCATTCTCCTGGCTCAGCCTCTCCAGTAGCTGGGACTACAGGCGCCCGCCACCACGCCCGACTACTTTTTTATTTCGTATTTTTAGTAGAGACGGGGTTTCACCGTGTTAGCCAGGATGGTCTCAATCTCCTGACCTTGTGATCTGTCTGTCTCGGCCTCCCAAAGTGCTGGGATTACAGACGTGAGCCACTGCGCCCGGCCTTTTTTTTTTTTTTTTTTTTTTTTTTAATAGAGTCTTGCTCTGTTGCTCAGGCTGAAGTGCAGTGGTGCAAACATGGCTCACTGCAGCCTCAACCTCCCAGATTCAATGGAACTTCCCACCTCTGCTTCCCAAGGAGCTGGGACTACAGGCGCGTGTCACAATGCTGCGTTAATTTTTGTATTTTTAGTAAAAAGGAGGCTTCACCATGTGCCTCACGTTGGTCTCGAATTCCTGGCCGCAAGCGATCTGCCTCAGCCTCCCAAGTGCTGGGATTACAGGCTTGAGACGCCAAATCTGGCCCATTTTCTTAATTGTGACTTTTCCAGTAAAAAAAGTTTTAAATTTTGATGAAGTATAATTTGTTGATTTTTTTTTCAAAAGTGTGCTTTGCTGATGTTAATAAAACTTTGCCTAAGCCAAGGTAATGAAGATTTTCTCCTATGAGTTAATTTTTGTAAGGTCTGCTATAAGGGTGCAAATTCATATTTTTGCAGGTGGATATTCAATTTTCCCAGTGCTATTCATTGAAAAGACTATTCTTTCCCCCATGGAATTAATATGTTAGCACCTTTGTTAAAAATCAGTTGATCACAAGGATATGTGGGCTTATTTATGGACTTTTAATTCTGTTACATTGATCTGTATGTCTACTCCTATACCAAAACCATATAGTCATAATTACTGTATCTTGAATCGGCAAGTAAATATTCTCCAGCTTTTTTTTTTTCCAAAATGCATGTGGCTATTATGGGTCTTTTGATTTCAATGTAAATTTTAGAACTAGCTAGTCAAGTTCGACACAAAGATCTGCTGGAATTTTTATAGGTATTGTGTAGAATCTACACATCAATTTGGAAAGAACTGACATCTTAACAATATTGCATCTCCTGACTCATGAACACAGTGCATGCATCTCTCTCATTTAGATTTCCTTACACTCCTCTCAAGAATGTTGTTTAGTTTTTAGTGTATAAGCTGTGCACTCATTTTGTTAGATTTCTTCCTAAGTATTTCATTCTTAATGCAATTATTTTCTTAATTTCACTTTGGGATTATTAATTGTTAGTATATAGAAATGCTACCAATTTTTTGTATTGATCCTGTATCTTGTGAACTTGCTAAACTCATTTAACAGTTCTAATACTTCTTGGTGGGTTTGTTAGGATTTTCTGCATACAGCATCACGTCAATGAATAAAATCAATTGCACTTTTTTTCTTCCAAGTTGGGTTAACATGAACAATTCAGACTTCACTGACTGCACTCACTCCTAAATGACATGGGGTCTCTATCCTCTTATAAACATGACTCAGTTGTTAATTTTTTTTTTTTTTTTTAATTTCTGGAGCTGCCGCATGTGTGTTCATGAATAGTGCTCTGGTGAAATTTGTACTTTCTCTCCTAGTCCAGACCCTGGGAAGCCATGGGAGGTCAGGGCCCACAGCATCACCTGTGGTCGGTGAATTCTGGAATTGGTGATATGCAGATGCTGTCTACAAATGTTTAAACTGCCAGCAACAGAGGCCAGTGCTGAATACCCAGTACGGCACCATTACTTAAGGAGACTAATCAGCCCCTTGTGGCTTGTTGATTGCATCCAGCAACTTCCATCCTGGAAGGAGCAGAGATCCACCTTTACCGGAATTTGTACACATTACAGGTATAAGTTTGCCTTTCCTGCTCCTATTTCTTTGTCGGGCACCACTAACAGAGGGCTTAAAGAATATTGGATACACTGAGCCAGGATACTTCATATGATCAGCTGGGACCAAGGGACCCACATATAGCAAAGGAAGTGCTCGGTGAGCACATGACCGTATGATCTAAAGTTGTTATCTCATACTGTGCCACCCAAAAGCCACTGGTCTACTGGAACAATGGAGTGGCTTCTTCACAGTGCAAATGAGGTGTAAATTTGGAGATCACAGCCTTGAGGATGGGGTGTCATTCTCTACTGTACTGTATATACCCCAAATCAATTATCATTCCCTCCCATCAATAGATAGAATACATGATCCAGATACCAAAAGGTGGAATGACCTCACTTAGTGTCACTCCCTGTGACCTATGTGGGAATTTGTACTTTCTGCTACATAAGTTTAGGTTCTGTAGTTCTAGAACTGTGCTTTCCAGTAAGGTGTCACTAGCCACATTTAGCTATTTGCACCTAAGTTTAAACTATTTAAAATTAAATTTAAAGTTCAGGTCCTCAGTCACACTAACCACATTTGTATACTCAATGGTCACATGTGGCTGCTGGTTACCATATTGGACAGTGCTGACTAGATATATTGGTTCCCAAAGTAAGATTACTTCCACCAGGGAAAAAACAATTTAATGGGACACTTTCCATTACACTTCAAGCTATTGCTCCCATCTGGGCACTTTGAGCTTCTCATGCCATAGGACCAGCAAGCATAAAAAGGAGTTGCCATGCTTGCAGGGGTGTTGGCCCTGATCATCAGAAGGCAGTAGGGTTGCCCTTATACAATGGGAACAGAGAGGAATGTTTGGCTCTCGAGTGACCACTTGAATGTGTCTTGATAGTCCCCTGACAGATTTCTATAGTATAGGGACAACTGTAAGTGCCACAGCCTGAGAAGGTCATGGAGGACCAGGAGCCCAGAACCTTCCGGGATGAGGGTTTGCACTACTCTACTGGGTAAGTAATAGAGAACAGCAAAGATTCTGGTTGAAACCGACAGTACTCTAGAATGGATAGTAGACAAGGAACAGAATTATCATCAGTTGTGGCTTTGAGGCCAGCTGCAACAGAGGGCCTATCGTTTGTCCACTCTTCTTTCTCATGTGAACTTCTTTAGTAAGAGATCACCAGAATCCTTGAGAAGTTGTGCTCAAATGAGGTGAACTTTCTACATGAAAAAGTAGGGTTAATCCACTGCTTGGTATATACCTAAAAGGAAGGAAATCAGGATATTGAAGAGATATCTGCACTCCCATGTTTGTTGCAGCACTGGTCACAAAACCCAAGATTTGGAAACAACCTATAAGCATCCATCCACAGATGAATGGAATAAGAAAATGTGATACATATACACAATGGAGTACTATTCAGCAATAATAAAGAATGTGATCCTGTCATTCACAACAACAAGGTGTAACTGGAGGACATTATGTTAAGTGGAATAAGCCAGGCACAGAAAGACAAACTTTGCATATTCTCACTTATTTGTGGGAGCCAAAAATGGCAACAATTGAACTCATAGAGACAGAGTAGAAGGGATGGTTAACAGAGTCTGAGAAGGGTAGTGGAGTGGGGGGGAAAAGGATGTTTAATGAGTACAAAAATATAGTTAGATTGAATGAATCTAATATTTGATCATACAACAGGGTGACTACAATCAACCATAATTTATTGTACATTTTGATAACAAAAAAGAGTATAATTGGAATGTGTGTAACACGAAGAAAGGATAAATGCTTGAGGTGACGGATATTCCATTTACCCTGATGTGATTATGCGTTGTATGCCTGTGTCAAAATATCCCATGTGCCCCATAAGTATATACGCAGCTACTATGTACCGCAAAACATTATAAATAAAAAAAAACAATAGAAAAAAATGTAGGTTTAAGTGTTGCAAGAGAAGACGGACTGCAGTGGATGGTATAGTGCTACCAAGATCTTTCCTTTATAACTGAGGCGCTCATTCCCCCAACGGTATTGTTTGTTGATGACCGATAACCAGGGTCCTCTCCATGGATGGCCCTCAGTTGTAGGAAACTTCCTTTCCGGGGTCAGCTTCCTTCTAGTGACTAGTCAAGGAATCAATGGGAGGAGTACGAAGCCCCCATCCCCCTGCTTCGTATGCGGTTACTTCTTCAAGGCTATCCTGGTTGCTTTCTGTTTTCAAAAATTACTGTGACTACTGTGCTTCAGCAGAATGAAGTGGAAGTTAGACCCTGAGATGTCATCACTATTGGAGGCTTAAGCCATGGGCAGGGGCCATCCCTGTCCTCTGTCGGGAACTCTAAAAGTAGACTCCCCAGGAATTTGACTTGGGCTCAATCAAAAGCCAGAATCTCAAGCCTACTGTGTCCTGTTACTTGTTTCAGCAAATGAGATAACCTCTGTGGTCCACTGAATAAACTGTAAAGTACTAGTGAGAGGATGTTATTATTGCTGTCACAGCAATAGTTCTGCATCCCACAGTAAGCCAGTGTGGTGGATAAGAACTGAGCTTTGAAATCAAAACACCTGTTATTTGAAAGCTCCAGTGAAAAAATGCCTGTGACCCACCCAGGGCTGCCCAGCACTGCATAATGATGGCAGAAGCCATTCAGGATGTGAAGGGGCTTCACCAGGACTGGACACTAGGAGGCTGCAGAAAGTAAGAACATTTGACAGATACAACAGCACCCTCTGGAGCACCCGAGGATCAGGGGAAGCCTTAAGGACGAGGATAACTATACACCATTGACAGATCATTTACTGTGCCAGGCAGTGGCTTAAGTGCTTCAAGTTCCTCACAGCCCTGTGGAGAAGTTTCGGCCATATTTTACCAACCTTCCATGAGCTGTCTTACTGGATCCTGAGGCCACACACACACCAGTGACTACTGAGGTCAGGAGTTGCTGATTTAATAAACACTCCTATGACACTTACTATGTACCAGGCATTGTTTATGTGCTTGACAGATATTACCTGATGCAGTCCTTATATGTGCTTCGTGAAGTACATACTACTGCTATTCATGTTTGACAGGTGAGGGAACTGAGATACAAGGAGTTTGGAAGCTCGCCCATGTTCACACAACCAGGAAGTGGCAGCGCCGAGATTCATACCCAGGCTGGCTGGATCCAGAGCCCCTGCTTCCAGCTGTGTCCCTTAAACCTAAGTCCGGCTAAACTATTCTCACTTGGAAACAAACATGTTTCTAATTGTACATTTGTGTTCTACACACACCTTGGCTCTTCTGAAACCATGCAGGAAGAATCTACTAACCCAGCCACATACCCCTATTAGATCGTGAGCACCTCAAAGCAAGGTTTGAATGCCATGTTTCGAACTACTGGTGCCCGTGATAAGCCTTAGCACCCAGTAGGAGATCATGATATATTTATTAAATAATGGTTTATTGAAAAATCAAATAATCTTATTGGATCAACTTTATCTGGCTTCCAACACACGCAACAGGCTTGGGCCCTGGTATGTCAGCATGTAAGGATATGGGGGAGGATGTCGGATCTTGGAAATGACTCCTGAAAAGGCTGTGCATGTGGGAGATGGGGAGGTACTCGGGATGTCCTTAACTGCCTAGGGCACCACTCTCCACACCCACTGGCTCCCTCCAAGAAGGGACATGTGATGTCGCTGTTTCCGGTAATGTCCTGTTCCGTCCTGGAGTGCCCACAGGGGTCTGACCCAGGCCATTCCTGGGAGCACCCAGCTAATGACCTGGTCCAGGGTTCCAGCTCACCTCAGCCTCCTTCTGCTCCCTTGTCCCTCTCCCCACAGCCGGCCCAGGGCAGTACAGCTGGATCTGGCAGGTGCTCCTCCTCACGCCTCTCCTGGGGTGGCTGATGCTCAGCACAGCCTAATCCCTCAGGACCCCAAAGCCCTCTCACACCCAGCTGCTTTCCAAGTCCTAACGTGGATCTGGGAGTATTCTGGGGACTGCGGAGTGTCCCGATACTCAACGCCCCCACCATCTGCTACAGCCTTTAGTCTTAGTCTTATCTTTAAGTGCCTGTCTGGGGATACCGAGGCCCTAGCTGTCTCTGCTAGGAGACCCCAGCCCCACCTCTCTGGATCAACCTGAGAAAGCAAAACGTCACAGTCACCCATTTAAGGTGATCAGTTAATCAAAAGCCAGGCATTACATGGGGGATTATTTGAATAATACCTCCTAATCATCGTGATTTGTCACTCATCATATCAGAATGCTTATTATTCACTAGGAGACTCACCAAAAGGCTTCATCATCTCCTGCCAGTTTGGTCACCGCAAGACCTTGGAAGAAGATCCTTACCAGGGAATTTATCACGATGATAATTGCATATGAGCATCAGCTCCAGGTCTTGAGCAGTAGTTAGTGGGGAGACAGGAAGGGCAAAGCCCCAAGCTGGGCAGACTGAGGCCCGATTGGGGCAGTGTGAGCACAGCAGCAGGGGACATGAGAACACAACTATGGGCCCCAGGAGAAGGAAACTTGCAATCCCAACAAGGGCATTTGACTGCTGGCTGCCAGCCTCCACTTCAAGAACACATCGTGGCTCTTAAAATACTGATGGGTCATGCTTCAGGGTCCAAAGGGTGCAGATGGCAACGCAGGAATTCCTGGAGTCAGCTTCCTATGGGATGTTGCTTCCTTTGAAGACCTCCATCCCTGCCCAGGGCCTTCAAAGTACAGAATCTGGCATCTCACGTAGAAGGGAGCAAATGTGTATGACTTAACTCTCTGGATGCGTTCTCAGGATGTGAGAATGAAACCCAAACCTCCCCAGTCTCCTTCTATGGCATCTGCCTCACATAGCTTCATGAGCCCCAGCTTCTTGCCTGCCATCCCCTGAGGACCTGGTGCCAGTTCCCCATCTGTGTTGCTCCTCTCCTCACCTGACCAGACCCTGTCACATGGCTAAAGGAAGGGGAAGAAAATGCTTGATCTCAGAAGGAGGGTGAATAATGTGCTCTTCCCATGGAGGTCATGTCATTCTTGTGCAGCCTCAAACTCCTGCACTGCTCCCCTGACCTCTCCCTGGAGGGTTGTGCACACTCCACAGTCCCTCCTGCTGTGCTCCCAAACCCCAGTGTGTATCTCCGGAACATGTCTGCAAGGACCTAGGGCTCCAACATACTCTTCCTTCTTTTTTATTTATTTATTTATTTATTTATTTTTGAGACGGAGTCTCGCTCTGTCGCCCAGGCTGGAGTGCAGTGGCGAGATCTTGGCTCACTGCAAGCTCTGCCTCCCGGGTTCACGCCATTCTCCTGCCTCAGCCTCTCTGAGTAGCTGAGACTACAGGCGCCCGCCACCACGCCCGGCTAATTTTTTGTATTTTTAGCAGAGACAGGGTTTCACCATGGTCTCGATCTCCTGACCTCGTGATCTGCCTGCCTCGGCCTCCCAAAGTGCTGGGATTACAAGTGTGAGCCACCGCGCCCGGCCTCATACTCTTCCTTCTTCCCCATCTTGGCATCAAATCTGTCTTGGAGGACTCTAGGAATACTAGTCTGATTTTTGTAGAACATCCCTCAGTTTCAGTGGGTCTAATGTCTTCTCACGATTAGAAGGGGATGCATGATTATGCATTATTAGGAAGAACACCACAGAAGGGGAAAGCCCTTTTTATAGTGAATACAGTATCTCCAGCACTTAGGTCAGTGCCTGGAGCATATGAGGAGCTGGATAAATATTGAATGAATGAGCGAATGAAATCACGTTATGTTACCTCTTGGAGAATGTGTAATGATTCCTCAAATAACTTCGAGCAGCAAGGAACAGTGTGTACAAAGGCAGGGATGGCACCTGTCTACTGGCATTGGGGAGAAATCATGATGGAGCATTTTCCAGATGAATGCAACCTTGCAAACCACGTTGACCACCCTTCCTACTTTCTCCGGGGAAGTAGCATCAAAGTCATTGGTGAATATGGGACTTCTGTCTAGAGCTTGTCCAGGAATCAATGGGAATGTGCTACTTGAACTGAATGTTACATAAATCCCTTTAAGGCCCCGCTGAAACCCAGAGACATGTGAGACCTTGACATCGGCTGCTTGCAGACCCGAACGACCAGAGAGAGGAGCAGGGAATTGGGACAAGGGCCACAGCCGCCTACTGGCAAGACAGAGTGTTCAGATAGCCACTGATGTTTGTAGCCCTGCCTTGCTGACTTCCCCAGGATGCCAGGAGCACAGAGCAGGTGCTGGGACAGCAGGTCTCTGGAGTCCCTAGAGCTCAGTTGCTTACCTGTTCCATGACTCAACAATAAGAGGATGCTGGGATGCATTTAAACTTTGATTGCTGGGTGATTGGGAGGATTGAAAATGCCACGAGGCTCCAATGCAGAGGCTGCAAATACTAGGACCATGGAGCTGTAGTTCTTCACGCATCCCACAATTGAGTACTGAGCATATACTGTTGCCAGGCACTGCTCTAAGCTCTGAGGATACATCATTGAACAAATTCCCTGCTTCTGTGGAGCTTATATTCTAGCGGGAGGGGAGGGGCAGGCACACAATGAATTGTGGAACAAAGTTAAAGGTGAAGTAGGTTTTATGGTGACAAACGCTATGGAAACAAATTGAGTCGAGAGAGCTAAATGAGTAGTGTTGGCAACTGGGTGGAAGGAGGGATTGCAATTTTTACAATGGTATTCATAGAAGGCCTCACAGAAGAGATATCTCGAGAGAGAACTGAGGATGTCTGGGAAGGAATGCTCACAGTATTATAAGAGCAATTGTCTAGAAGAGAACAAAGACATGCAGTTGCTCAGGGCCTTGGAACAGAGTGTAGAAGGCAGGGTCTAGAGACACTGGTCTGGTGAGCCAGGTAAAGGGTATTCCCTGATCCTCTGAGCCATGGACTGCCTCAGAGCCAGGTCAGCTGCACTGTACCATGAGCTGGCTTCTTGGATCCAGGTTTCTATTCGAGGTTACTGACTTGACCTGAGGATTGGGTACAGCATACAGGTCTAGATGTCCAGGAACCTTTCTCTCGGGATAAAGGGGATGGAAGGCACCATTGGCATTGAACAGGCAAGGCTGTTGGCCTGCTGCTGTGGCACTGCTGCAGTGGGCAGGACAATGGTGCATGTGTAAAGACTGGGTGCAGAACAAAGCAGAAGGCTGTCTGGTGACACCTAGTGCTCATTCCAGAGTAGATTCTGTGTCTTCAATGAGGGGCCAGATGTCTTAATCCAGGACTGGATTTCCTATCTTTCAAAGTTCACCTCAGGTGGAGGCCAGAAGCAGGTTTGGCTTTTTGTTGGGGGGACAGGTACACATAGGAGGCTCTTCGTGCTTCCTACTGTACTCCAGCAGGAGGCATACAACTTCCGGCTGTTCAACTCTTGATCATATTGGCTCTGATCAGTAGGCTCAGGTGGAGAGGTGGAGACAGCCTTGTTCCTCCATTGTAGAGTGCGTCATCAACCTTTCAACAATGTTTCATCCACTGATTAGCATGGATTGCATCAGTTGCATTGCTGGGTATTGCAAATACTTGTTTTCCTTTTCTCTCATATGTTGCATTTTCCTCAGCTGGAATTCTCCAGTAAGGAAGAAACTTTCCTCATCAACTCTAGCTATTGTGTCATCCTGAAATACAGTTAGTACAGGAAATGCAGGATAAATGTTTTATTCTCTCTCTTGCAGAGCCAATTCTCGATGTGAGGGGTGCTTATTCTTGTTCCTTCCAACGGGGTCCAACAAGTCATTCTTTATTAATGACTTTTTATTTTAGAAAATGTTTAGGCTTACAGAGTTATTGCAGAGATAGTACAGAGAATTCTTATATACCCCACACCCAGTTTTCCCTATTACCATCCTCTTATATTAGCATTACACATTTGCCACAATTAATAAAACGGAAGACACAAACAAGGACACTAGAGGAATCTGGAGCCTCTGGCATCTATAGCTATAAGAAATAAAGCTCAACTCCTAGCCAAGCTGACATACATCCTCACAGTAGAGATCTAATTGCCTCTGTTCCTATGACCTCATACAACACGTCCACTCTCCACAAAAGGATTGCAAGGGACACACGCAAAAGAGCAAGAAAATACATAGTCTGAAGAGACAAGACAATCAACAGAACTGGACTCTAATATGACTCAGATATTGGAATTATGTGGTGGATAATTTAAAATAACTATTTTTAAAAGTTTAAGAGGCTTTAATGGAAAAAGTGGGCAACATGGAAAAACAGATAGGTAATGCAGGAAGAGAAGTATTGCACTCAGCAAAATCCAGAGTATGGGAAACTGGACAGAACGCAAGGCATGTCTTCATTTTCAACAAATGAGTTTCAAAAAAAGATAATGTGGGGGAATCTATAAATTGCTTAGGGTGGCTATTAACAACATAAACACAATGTATAGGTCATATTTGCAAACCGATTCAAAGAAACTGCATTTTAACAGGAGCATATGTCCACCAGACACATGTGACAAATAAGTGAACATTTCATTATATTAATGACTTGCTTAAATGTTTAGGAAAGATAATAATGTTGGCTTTATGTTTTATAAGAGAGTAGTTATCTTTAGAAATGCATTCTGATGTAGTTGGAGATGAGATCACGTGGTGTCTTGGATCTGCTCCACATTATTTCAGTTTCTGCTATGCGGAGTAGGTAGGGGTATAATTAGAACCAGATTGGCCATGAGTTGAAGATTATTGATACTGAAATTCTGGCATATTAGATTAATTATAATATTTACCCTATTATTAGGTGTATTTGAAAATGTTTGTAATGAAAATATTTTTTAAATAAATATGATATTTAATTTGAAATCCTAAGTCAAATGGATAATATTTTAGGAAAATAAGTACATGAACAAATTGATACAAAAAGAAATTCAAATCTTTAACCAAACAATAAAAAGTGAAACTAATCTAAGCTCAAGCCATCCTCAAATGTGGACAAGGCAGCTTCGGAGGCCAATTCTACATTGTTATCAGGTAAAGATCGAAGCCACCTTAAGCGAACTCTTCCAAGGCATACGAAAAGTTGGGCAATTATTCAAATTATTTTCCCAGGCTAACCATTCTTCATTCAAGTACCAGAGGAGGACAGCACCGTGAAAACACTTGAGCCAAACTTCACTCACACAGAGGCAAATATATTAATTACATTAGTAGTATATTCAACATAGAAGTGAATTAACAGATTGTGTCCAAGGAACAAAAACATGATTTAATATAAAACAATTTTCAGTTGTGATTTCCTACATTATCGAATTAAGATTTTAAAAAGCGATCACTTCAATAGGTACAATAGGTATAGAAAGGATTCTGGAGGAAATTCTACAGAAGGTCATGGTCAAAACTTTTAGCAAAATGAGGTTAGAAGGAAATTAGCTTTTCCTACGGTCACTGGCCAGCATACCCAAATATGAAATGTCAGAAGAATTCTTGTCATAGGACTATGCTATAACCTCTATCTTTGGAAATTAGACTGTAACATAAGGCCACAGATGTGGATATCAAAAGAAATCAGTATAAATATTGAACAGATTTAATATTTGGGATGACAATATGATTATCTAGAAAATTCAAAGAATTGTGCAGATGGAATAGTCAAATAACAGACTTCAGAAAAATAGTATACTGAAGATTTCTACAGTAAAATCAAAATCCTTGCAACCCAAATAAATAACTATTCAGAACAAGTGATAGAAAATACCCCATTCACAATGGCAACAAAATCTAGAAATTATCCAATGGAGACAGACAAAGCATACAAGATCTTTATGGAAACAACTATGCAAGTACTGACAGATTTAGGTCAAAAAGTTCCCAGATAAACAGAGCCGTATTCCATATCCCTTAATAGGGAACAGGCTATTGAAAAGATGTCAATTTTTCTTATTCAAGATTTACAGATATAACGCTTAAAATTCAGCTGCCAAGATGAATGTCAGGCTTGCACTTCTGCCCTCAACTACCAAAATCAATCCTGGAAAACTATAGAAGAAAGAATAAAATAAAAAAAAACAAATAGTATCAACAACAAAATCTAAACAACAAAGCAAAGCCCTGGGGGAGAATGAAGCCTGTTTAACTGGTACCTTTAATCGAAGTGGCCAGAGTGTCAAGGAAGTTACGGAGAGTCCATAGCTGGCATAGAAGGAAGATGACAGGATGTGTAGAAGGAAATGTTTAAACTTTTGCCCCTATTCCACTGTGAAAATGTCAGGTGGCGCCTGAGACCACAGGTGCCAGTAGTCTGGTTTCATTGAAACAGTAGTAGCTCCAGTCTGTGCTAATAACCACCTAAAACCACATTAATAGGTGAAGATTGGCTTAACTGAACACAAAGAATGGATTACAAATAGAGTGTTGAGCATTAGAATGAAACAGGCATAATGAGGTTAAGTACGATTTCTGATGCTGAATCAAAGTTTAAAAATGAAAATCACTGCACTGAGCTATGAAATACTAGATAATTCTAACGGCAGGAATCCCCAAATTTCATGCTGCTGCTCAGCCTGTTCAATGTAAAAACAAATATTTTAGGAAAAAAGGTTTGCAAACTCGACCTCTGGCTGGGGAAGAGCTTCCTTGGGAAGGTGTGCCTCTTCTCCCAGAGGTCACTACAATCACAGAAGCTGCCACTCTGCAGGGAGTACCTGGCCTGGGACCCGCAGCCATTCTCTGCAAGAGGTGCAGCTGGGCAAATGCTCAGAAGTGGCAGAAACAGAGTATCTCCTGCCCATGGCTTCATCAAAGATCCAAGAGCCAGGAGGAGGATCCTCTTGAGTGAGGACTGAGGGTCCACCCTCCCCTCATAGAGGAACCAGAGAATCCAGCTCAGCCCCTTCTATCAGTCCTGGAAGATCCTGGCAATGTTGTCGCCCTGAACACACGCCTCCCACCACTGCCACCTCAGGGGACTGGGAGTCAGAGACTTGGTGTGAAGGGAGCAGACCCAATTGGCAGAGGGCGGGGGGTCCAGGCTCTGCAAGGAATCAATGTCAGGACCCTAAGGGAAGCTTGAGGGCCCCTATAACCATTCCTACCCCCACGCCTGGAAGAATCAGTTCCGCTGCTGCTGTCGACCCAGGGAAGCCCCAGGCTTGGGGGCCAGATGTCACGCCACTGACTTGGCCTCAGGGGTCAGAGGATAGCGAGAGCACCTCGCTCTGAGTGGCAGCTTGAGATTGGTGGAGGGAAACAGGCCCTGGCTCTGTGAGGAGGCAAGGTGAGACACTGAGGAAGACTGAGGATGCCCCCACCCCAGAGAGAGGACTCCAACTAACCCAGTGCCACCCCTGCTGCCAGCCCTGGACCACCCGGGGGCGGACTTCTCAGGCTGGGCCGCTCCTGGCTCCACTGCCACTTAAGCCGCAGGGGATTCTGGAGACACAGCTTGGTGTGACCAGGGAAGGGCTGATTAGGAAAGGGCAGAACCCATGCTCTGCCTGCCAGGCACCAAGGTCTGGACCCTGAGGGAGGGCTGAGATCCCACAGAGCGAGGCTCCATCTCTGCTGTCAGCCCTGGGAAGTTCCGGGCATGGTGGCCAGGCATGTGGATCCCTGATGTTCGCATCGGGGGCTGATGGAGGGAAGGGGATTGGTATCATGAGCATGGCCTCAGGGGAGCAGAGGGTGGGTCCAGGCCCTGCTGGGAGACAAGGCAGGCCTGAGGGGACCCAGCAACCCAGAACAGGGGGCCTACTCCACTTCTGTCTGAGACTGAGGCACCTCCTCAATTGGCCTTGGGAATTTGAGGGATATAGATTCAGGTCCACAAAGGGGTGAGGCTCAGCCCTGACAGGATCAAGAGGAGGAAGAAGAGGGAGGACTCAGAGGACCTAGACCCTGGGAGGTCCTGGGAGTGTTGGCTGTGTGTGGCACATCTTTGCTGTGTCTTTGGGGTGCCAGTGATAAGAGGGGTGTAATATGAGGAGTAGAGCCTTAGGCCAGGAAAGAGAGAAGTCCCCTAGAGCCCTGAGAGAGGACTCAGCAGACCTGTTATCCTGGACCTAGGAAATCTGCCACTGCTATCAGTCCTGGGAGGCCCCAGGGAGGCCTGTGGAGAAGGGACATGGTCCCCCACTTTCTCCTTGGGGGTCCCAGGAAGATGGCGGCCTTGGCATATAAGACTCATCCACAGTTAAGCAGGAGTGAAAGGGCTGGGCCTTGTCAGGAATAAATCTGAATACCTGGAGGACACTCAGACAGAGGAGGCACCCTGAAACCTGCTCTTTCTGTCAGCCTTGGGAATCCCGTGCAGAATTTTCCATGTGGTGCCTCCTCACTTTTTTCTCCCAGGTCTCAGAGAGGTTTGGGCCTTGGTCTGAGGCAGTGTCCTCAAGTCATAGAGCAGAGGAGGCCCAGGTATTGCCAGCAGGCAAGGTGAGGTGTTTACTTTGAATGTATACAAAGGGCTCCACCGGCCCCAGAACAGAGGGGACTCCAAAGTGCCAACCCCACCTGTCCTACTGTTAGTGCTGGAGCCTTGGCCTCTGCTGACAAGCTGCACCCTGAGGAGCCCTCTTGTTAGTGGTGGCAGGTACCCAAGTTACCCTGAGTTACTGGTGGTGTATCCATACAGGTCTGCAGCAACTTCAGTTCTTACCTCCTCAGAAGAAAGAATTCAACTGAGGGGCAAAAGGCAGAAGGAAAGACCGAGGCAAAAAACAAACAAACAAACAAAACACAAAGCTTTAGAACAGTAAGGAAAGGAAGAAAAGGAAACAAGAAAAGTATAACTCGGAAGAGGGCCAAGTAGGCAACTTGAGAAACCAAAGGCACAGCTTGACCTCTTGACTTGGGGTTTTATGTTGGCATATGTATTAGTTTTCACATTGCTGATAAAGACATACCCAAGACTGGGCAATTTACAATAGAAAGACGTTTAATTGGACTTACGGTTCCATGTGGCTGGGGAAGCCTCACAATCATGGCGGAAGGCAAGGAGAAAGCCCCATCTTACATGGATGGCAGCAAGCAAGCAAAAAAAAAAAAACTTTTGCAGGAAAACTCCCCTTTATAATAACCATCAGATCTCATGAGACTTACTATCATGAGAACAGCATGGGAAGGACCTGCCTCTGTGATTCAGTTACCTCCCACTGGGTCCCTCCCACAATGCGTGGGAATTTAAGATGAGATTTGGGTGGGGACACAGCCAAACCATATCAGCCTACTTCAGAGATCTTGTGTTACTTTCTCCCCAGTCCTGAGATCATATTGGGAAGCTGCTGATCCATTTCAGGTGTTTTCTATTAGGAGACTGCCTTTCCCTGGCAAGGGCTGTGAACAATTATTACTTTACAGAAATAGTTAACAACCATTTGACCATCGCCTGATGGTCACCCAACATTCCTTGTGTGTGTGTGTGTGTGTGTGTGCGTGCGTGTGCACGCGCGCATGCTTGTGCACATGCGTGGAGGGGCTGGGGGAACCCTCTCCTTCCCTGCTCATACCTGACTAGCTACCCACTGTAACACTCTCACTTCCTCCAAGTTCTCAGTGAACAGGCCAGCTAGGAGGATAGGTGCCCCAGGAGGCCCCAGAGGAGCACCAAATGAAAAGATCCATAAGTCTGCTTTTGTTAGAGCCTCCAAGGTTCGGCTCTCAGCTGAGGTCCTTCACTGGCTCCCTCTCTCCTCAGGCCTGTGGGTCCCACTTGCCCAGCTCCTGCCCACACTCTGCCATTCTGACCAGAGTCGTCATGTCTCCTGAGCAGAGGAATCAGCACTGCAAGCCTGAGGAAAGCCTTGAGGCCCAAGGAGATGAGGCTTTGGGCCTGGTGGGTGTGCGGGCTCCCTTGGCTGAGGAGCAGGAGGCTGCCTCCTTCTCCTCTCCTCTGACAGTGGGCACCCTGGAGGGGCTGCCTGCTGCTGGGTCACCTGGTTCTCCCCAGAGTCCTCAGGGAGCCTCCACCTCCCCCACTACCATTGACAACGCTCTATGGAGCCAATCTAATGAGGGCTCCAGCAGCCAAGAGGAGGCTCCAAGCACCTCACCAGACCCAGCAGACCTGAAGACCTTGTTCCAAGAAGCACTTGATGGGAAGGTGACTGAGTTGGTTCATTTCCTGCTCTACAAGTATTGAGTCAAGGAGACAATCACAAAGGCAAAAATGCTAGAGAGTGTCATCAAAAATTATAAGGATTACTTTCCTGTAATCTTCAAGTGCATGTGGCTGGTCTTTTTTTTTTTTTTTTTCGACGTGAAGGAAGTGGGTACCACTGGCCACTCCTACATCCTTGTCACTTCCCTGGGCCTCTCCTATGATGGCCTGCTGGAGGATGATCAGAGCAAGCCCAATGCAGGCCTCCAGATAATGGTCCTGTGCACGATTATAATGGAGGGCAACTGCACCCCTGAAGAGGTCATATGGGAAACCCTGAGTGTGATGGGGCTGTATGCTGGGAGGAAGCACAGTGTCTATGGGAAGCCCAGGAAGTTGCTCACCCAAGACTGGGTGCAGGAAGACTACCTGGAGTACCAACAGGTGCCCAGCAGTGATCCTGCATGCTATGAGTTCCTATAGAGTCCAAGAGCCCACACTAAAACCAACAAGATGAAAGTCCTGGAGTATGTGGCCAAGGTCCATGGGACAGATCCCACCTCCTACCCATCTCTGTATGAAGAGGCTTTGAGAGAGGGGGAAGAGGGAGTATGAGTACAAGTTGCAACCAGGGCCAGTAGGTGGCAGGTTTAGGGACAGGGCCAGTGCACGTTCCAGGGGCACAAGCTACCCCATGTGAAATCAGGCCCTTTCTTCACCCTGTATTTGAAGAGAGTAGTCAGAGTTCTTGGTAAGGGAGGTCATGGTGGGTGGAAGGAAACACATTGCATACCATCTTTGGCTTCCTGTTCTATTGAGCGATTGGAGATTTATCTTTGTTTCCTTTTAGTAATTTTCAAATTTGTTTCTTTTAACAGAAGATTTAATTAGTTTCAACATCTAAGTTTATGAATGATATTAATCACACATGTATTTTTACTAATCCATTTTACGTATAAGAGTTTATTTTGTAATGTTATGGGACCTTTGGGGTGTCATTTTTCTGGCAAGAAACCTCTGTGGCCAGTGGCACCTTTGCCTGAATTTTGCTTGGGCCTGTTGGGCTTGTTTTGACCACTCAACCTGGCATGCTGCACTCAGCTCACACTACCAGTCTGGGTCCCATACCTGCCAAGGGCGAGTCAGGCATGGAATGGTGAGGGTTGTGTGAATAACTGTGGGGTCCAGCCACTGCACACAGTCCGAGATGCCAGCTGCTGCAGTGGGGCAGGCAGCTTTAGGCACTGGCACAGGTGTTGGCTCTCCGCAAACCTGCAGCTGAACCAGGCACACCACAAGCAGCTTCCACAGCTGGCACTGCAGAACATAGTGGCACCTGGAAGCTTGGAGATGCCAGGAACTGCAGTGCTCCAAAGAGGGAGTCACAGCCCTGGCTCAGGGAGCTCCCAGGTCTGGGCTTCCGGATGGGCCACAGCTCTTATCTCCTTCTCTTTGCTCACAAAATGATGAGCAAGGGGCATGTTTCAGTCTGTTTGTGTTACAGCTCTGTTAGCTCAGCTATTCAATGGGTTCCAAGTTGTTGTTCTGTGACCAGGAAGAATGAGGTACACAGACAAATGGAGGGTGAGCAAGATGAAGAGGAGCTTTAATTAGCAATAGAACAGCTTAGTCTCCTGCAGGGGGGCAGCTCCTTCCTGCAGGCGGAGTGTCCCAACAAGTGTTCAGCTCCTAGCAGAGAGGAGACCCTGGAGTGGGAAGCTTCTCTGTGCAGGCAGGTCCTCCCGTCTCTGCAGCTGCCAGCAGAGGGGAGGCCCTGGAGTGGACAGCTCCTCTCTGAAGCTGGTTGTCCTGACATCTGCTCACCTCTGGCTGAGCCTGGGGATTTTGGGGCCTCAGAAGGGAGAAAGTGCATGCCAATTGGTCCATAGGTGGCCACGGGTGGGCCCAGAAAAGGCACCACAAGTTCCCACTCTGGTCCACAGGACTGGCAGCCCAGCCCCCAGACTTCAGGCCCTCCCCGGCCTGAAGGTGGGGCCTCACCAGGGACTTGCCCCCTTCTGCCCAGGAACCTGTCTGCCTCCTGCTGTCATTCACAGAGCCCAGACCATAGGTGCCAAGGGATGCCTACAGGCCAGTTATGAGCTGCCCTCACCACCCCATCAGCTTCCCTACTATGCTCATTTGCGCCCAAATTCCGTAGGGGTCCAAGCCAGCAGGGGACTGACATGTCAGCACTGCCCTGAGTGTGTGCACACCCAGCCAGGCTGTGACAGCACCTGGGCTTGGCCCAACTTTGCTCTGAGTCTGGAGTGGTTGCTGATAGCAGGCAGAAGCCAGGAGTAGGAGCAGGCATTTCTGACCCTGCCAGGGCAGTGGGGGCCTTCTTGGGCCCCCAAGAGTGCAGGTATGCCAGGATCTGCAGTGATGGTTTTGGCGGTTGCAGCTGTGCCCAGAGGAGGGGGGCGGGGCTCCTGCCTGCTCCATGGAGCAGGATGCCTGGGTCTGCAGCCATGGTTTGGGTGGCTGCAGCTGTACCCAGGGGAGTGAGGCTCCTGTCTGCTCCATGAAGCAGGAGGCCTGTATCCAAAGCTGCAACTTGGGTGGCTGTGGCTGCACCCAGGGAGCTCCCACCCCACCAACTCAGAAGGGGCAGGGCTCCCACTTGTCCCTGCCTCATGCTGGTTCCAAGGAGTGTGCAGCCCTGGCTGCACCTCCCTGTTGTAGCTCATGTGATGGTAGCATCCACTCCAGACTGGCCGCTGCTGCCTTCAGTGAGACATACTGGGAAACCTTTCATATTGCTTTGTGACTTATAAAAATATACCATGGCATTGGAATACATATTTTCTTGGCGAATGTAAGAAATTATCAATAAGATTGATGGGGCCATAAAATAGAGAAACAAAAGGAAAAGTCTGCTAATTCTAGCCTTTTTGTCCATTTTCATCTGTTGTTCTATAAAATGGAAACATATACATATACCTGGATTTGCTTTGCTTTTTCAAGGTTGTAGGAGAAATTACAACTTAAACAAAAGACCTGCTCACTGACTCTTTCTTTCCACAACTTTTATGAGCATCTCCTCTTTGGAAGGCTCTGGGTTAGTAGTGGAGTTACTAGAATAAGCCAGAGAAACCCCTACCCTTAGTCTAGGAGCTGCATTCATGTAATTAAGGTGGCGAGATGTCCTCTAAGATGCAGAGGAAAAGTAAGAGAGGGGTGAGGGTGTGGGGCTCCAGGTGAGAGTGGCGAAGTTAAATGCCCTGAGCTGGGCATTTTGATCTTTGGGAAACCGCAGTTCCTTCTTGAGGAGTTGATTATAATGAAGCTGACAAGGGCCGCAATCTCAGACCATGAGTCTCAGAGGGTGAGAGAAAAGCCTGGAATGAAAAATTGCTCTGAGAAGTTCCTTTTGGGTGGTGGATGTAGGAGAGAGGAGTCTCCACCAGGGGCAGGAATGGAAGGTGTCCTGCACTTTTGTCCCAGTGTAGTTGAACACAGTCTAAGAGGTAGCTGACTGACACCCAACATCTGCCATCTGCAAGAATTTCCTAAGAGATAAGCATGAATCTCCCAGGAAGGGAGGCCCAGAAGCCACTGGCCAGGTACTCTTCTGCCTGGTTTGGTGTACAGCTGACTCCACTGAAATGGCTATACTTTTGGTGGGGATGATATGAATGAGGTGAATGAAAAATAGTGGTTTGGTTGAAATAGAAGCTGGGAGGGAAGAAAGGAGTTTGTGACCCAAATGCTAGGATCTTAAAGTTAGTGAGTTGCACTCAGCTATGGAAGAGTCCTCAACACCTAATTAAATGAATCCTCTTCAAGGGACATTTACTAAGCAGCATTTTTAGTGATAATTCTGTTTCCCATTCAACTGCAAATTCTCTGAGATGTCCTGGAAAACAAAAATATTTTCCAAAATCTGGGGTCAAAATAATATTAGAAATAAATGATAGTTATTAAAGATGCAATGTATGTCAGGCACTGTGCCAAGTGTTTCAATAAATTTCTTATATTCTAATAGTCTATTATAAAAAGTACCAAACACATGTTACAGATAAAGAACCTGAGGCTCACTGGGCTTAGTAATTTCCCAGGATCACATAGTTAGTAAGTGACCGACTGGCACCAGATCCCTGGCCTGATTCATCTAGAGACCACGCTATTCCCATTCTCCCCAGCTTGAGGTCTATCTTCTGACTTGTAATTCATCTCTGTAGTAAGTATTGCAGAATGTCTCTGAGGTGACAAAAAGAAGAATGCTGAGGTCAAGGCACTAAAAGCTGACCTAAAGTAAGAATGTGAAAATGATCATCTGAAAACTGTGCCTTGCTCCCAGTGGAATGGCCCAGAATCACCTGCCTTCCCCCTGACATAGAGCATGCCTGCTTCCTGAAAACGTCCTTTGGCTGTCACATTGCTCACCCTGGAACTCCTCTAATGGCAACAGCCTCTTTGACATAAAAGGTCACTTGGACAGTGATGTTCAGATGCCTGGTTGTATGCCTGAGAGTCAAAATACACTCTGAAACTTTTCCAAATGGGTGTAGGGTCTGAATTGGCACACAACGTATTCCTTCTTGTTACTGAAATGTAAAGTTAGAGAAAGGGTTTTTGAAAGCATCTAGATATAGGAGTAGGATTTTAATAAAATGTCTTATTAGACTTTCCACTGAATACACACAGGTTAATAAGCTTACCTAGGTGGTCAAACATCAAAGCTTGTAGATGCAGAAAGACCATGTAAACCACTGTAGGAAAAAAAAATCTACTGAAGCAGAATTTCTAAAAACCCTGGAGCCCTCCAAGGAGGTGAAAAATGCTTCCTTTTTGGACATGCTAGCTCTGATTTAAAAAGAAAAAAATAACTATATTTCTACTATCTCTTTTCTGTGTACCTCTCCACAGGAAAATCCTTGTTTGCAATGTGCCTAATGGCACTTGCACAAGTCTTCAGGTAAGTTCAGTTATGTGGACAGTAACAAAGACTCACAAGTTAAAATTTTGACCATGAATCAAAAAGGGTAAAAATCTCAACCTACTAAGATTAGAGGTTATTGCAAAGGGAAGTGCGGAAATGTGCCATTGAGTGAAGAAGGTGAACCTTCCCTGATGAGATTTCTAGAATTATTTGAAAATTAGATGTGATCCCGTATTTGAAGCATCTGTCATATAATAAGTAGGTACTTGAAAAAGCTGGGGAATTTTGAAGCAAATCTGACCTTTTCAGAAATTCCTCCCAGAAATGAAGAGGATTGCTGTAGTAATAAATTATAATACAGTTGACCTTTGAACAACATGGGTTTGAACTGTGTGGGTTCACTTATACACAGACTTTTTAAAATAAATATATTGGAAAATTTTTTGGAGTTTGCAACAATTTGAAAAAACTCACAAACCGCATAGCCTAGAGATATAAAAAAAGAAAAGAGTTATGTCATGAATGAATAAAATATATGTGGATACTAGGCTATTTTGTTATTTAGTAACATAAAATATATGAAGTCTATTGTAAAAGGTTAAATTATCAAAATTTATGTACACAAAAAGTTACAGACCGTACATGGTATTATTCACAGTCAAGATAAATGTAAACAAATGTTGAGATGTAGTATTAAAGCATAACTGCATAAAATTAACTGTAGCATAAGCTGTGCTACTGTAATAATTTCATCGCCACCTCCTGTTGCTATTGCAGTGAACTCAAGTGTTCCTGTATCTGCTTGAAAAGCCATGGGACGCTAATTATCTCCATGTGAGGAGTTTGTCTCTCCAGTAAATTGCGTATAGCAGTAAAAAGTGATCTCTCATGGTTCTCACATATTTTTCATCATGTTTAGTCCAATACTTTAAAACTTGAATAACACCATTGGATCTATACAGTGTTCCACTAATGATGCTGGAATTCCTGCCAATAAGCAGAGAAAAGAAATAACATTACAAGAAAAGTTGAATTGCTTAACATGTACCATAGATTGGGTTTGCAGCTGTAGTTGCCCACTGTTTCAAGATTAATGAAATCTGCATAAGAACCATTGTAAAAACAAAAGAAAAAAGAAAAAGATATTCGTGAAGCTGTTTCTGCAACTACATCAGCAGGTGTGAAAACCTTGCACGTTTTGTGAAACACCTTTTTATCCCATACGGAAAATGCAGCCTTTATGTGGTGCAGAATTGCCACAAGAAAGGCATACCTATAGATTCTAATATGAATCCAGAAAAAGCCAAGTCATTATATGATAACTTAAAGCAAAAGAAACGTGAAGAATATAAAGCTGGAGAAGATAACGCCAGCAAAGGATGGTTCAATAATTTTATTATGTATATACATATATATTTAAATATATACATAATAAAATGAAATATATATATATAAATATATATACACATTATATATAAACTGGGCCAACTGAGGCCAGATATTGGGGAGTATGGGCAAGTTTGGGCAAAGCACAGGTATATATATATATACCCACTGGGCTAGAGGCAATGGTTTGATCATCTTAGAAAGAGATTTGGCTTGAAAAATGTCAAGATAACAGGAAAAGCAGCTTCTACTAACCAAGAGGTAGCAGACAAGTTCCCAGGCGTCATTAAGAAAATTATTGAGAAGAAAAGATATCTGCCTGTACAGGTTTTTAATGCAGATGAAAATACGCTACTCTGGGGGAAAAATGCCACAAAGGACATTAATTAGTGAGGAAGAGAAGTGAGCACCAGGATTTAAGGCACAAAGCAACAGGCTAACTATTGTTTTATGCAAATGCAGTCAAGTTTGTGATCAGGACTGTCCTTATCTACAAAGCTGCTAACCCTCAAACCTTGAAAGGGAAAGATAAAACATCAGCTTCTAGTCTTTGGGTTGTACAACAAGAAAGCCTGGACAATTAGAACACTTTTTCTGGATTGGTTCTATCGATGCTTTGTCCCTGGATACAGGAAGTACCTTGGCAGTAAGTGACTGCCTTTTAAAGTTCTTTTGATATTAGACAATGTCCCTGGCCACCCAGAACCCATTGAGTTCAACATTGAAGGTGCTGAAATGATCGAAGTTATCCCCAAACACAAGGTCTCTAATTCAGCCTCTAAATCAGGATAAGGACCGCTAAGGCTCACTACACATGGTACTCTATGGAAAGGATTGTCAACGCTATGGAAGAGAACTCCCATAGAGAGAAAATTATGAAAGTCTGGAAGGATTATACCATTGAAGGTGCCATTATTGTTATAGAAAATCTGTGAAAGCCATCAAACTTTAAACAATAAATTTCTGCTGGAGAAAATTATGTCCAGATATTGTGTATGATTTCACAGGATTTACGACAGAGACAAATAAGGAAATAATGAAAGAGGTTGTGGATATGGTCCAAAAGATGGAGTGTAAAAGATTTCAAGATATGAATCTTGAAAAAATACAAGAGCTAATAGACACCATGCCAGAGGAAATAACAGAAGGTGACTTGATGGAGATGAGTGTTTCCAAACCACTGACAGATCATGAGGAAAAAGATGTATAAGAAACAGTGCCAGGAAAAAAAACTAACACTAGACAATCTGGCAGAAGGGTTCCAATTTTTTAAGACTGCTTTTGACTCCTTTTACAACATAGACCCTTCTATGATGTGGGCACTGAAACTAAAACAAACAGTGGAAGAAGGATTGGTACCATATAGAAACTTTTAGATATAAGAAAAAGAAAATTACAACGTATTTTCATTCAATTACACTGAGTGTGCCTGCCTCTCCTGCTTCCCCCCCTACCTCTTCCTCCTCTACCAGCCCTGAAACAGCAAGACTAACCCCTCCTCTTCCTTTTCCTCAGCCTACTCAATGTGAAGATGATAATGACACATATCTTCATGATGATTTACTTCCACTTAATGAATAGTAAATACATTTTCTCCTCCTTATGATTTTCTTAATAACATTTTCTTTTTATAGTTTATTGTTAGAATACAGTATATTATACACATAATACACAAAAATATCTGTTAATCAACTGTTTACATCATCACTAAGGCTTCCGGTCAACAATAGCCTATTAGTTAAGTTTTGAGGGAGGCAAAAGTTATAGGTGGATTTTTGACTGAATGGAGGGTCAGTGCCCCTAACTCCCATGTTGTTCAAGGATTAATTATAGTTGCTTTATGTTGGACATCTGCAAAACAGTTTATGGGAGATACTACAAGTGCTCATCTATGTCTTGTCCTCCTTTCCTTCCTGAACACAGGGGAACATCACAGTCCTTTTGAAGTTAGGAAGGGTCATGTGATGACTCTTTGCCACTGAAATAGGAGCAGACACATTATTTTGTCACAGTCATTTCTATTGAAGGTGCTGCAGAAGCAATGCATTAATTCTCAAACCATAACAACAGAGAACACAGATCACTCTACACCTAGGAGTTGTCATACACATTTGCTCCCTTAGATGTGAGAAACCAGATTCTGTGCATCTAAGGCCCTGGGTAGGAATCACCCCACAGGATGCTGACTACAGGAAGTTTTTCATGTTACCTGCAACCTTCAGGCTTCCGAAAGTTGTGCTGTCCTCCTCAGTATGGGTGGAAGGCAGTGGCCAAAATATCTAAAATCTTGGTTGAGACCAGGGGTTTCCTTCTCCTGTTGCTGTGCCCAAACTTGCCCGTAGTCCCCAATACCTGGCCTCAGTTGGCCCCTGCGTACAGCTTTACTGTTCTTATCTCTACTAACAACCACTGGGCCCAAGATGGGATCTGATGATTATGTTAACATGCAAATATCATCATTTGAAATTCCCCAGTAAGGAATCCCCTTCGAAGATATTGTGGTAGAACTGGCAGGAGATGATGAAGTTTTTGGCGAGTCTCCTAGTGGTTGGTAAATAATAATCATTGCAGTGTGATGAGTGACAAATTACTATGATTAGGAGGTACTATTCAAATAATCCCCCATGTAATGCCTGGCTTTTGATTAACTGATTACCTTAAATGGGTGACAATGAGGTTTTGCTTTCTGAGGTTGATCCAGAGAGGTGGGGCTGGGGTGTCCTAGCAGAGGCAGCTAGGGCCTCAGTATCCCCAGACAGGCAGTTAAAGAAGACTAAAGGCTGTAGCGGATGGTGGGGGCGGTGAACATCGGAACACTCCTCAGTTCCCAGAATACCCCTAGACCCACATTAGGATTTAGAAAGGAGCTTGGTGTGAGAGGGCTTTGGGGTCCATGCTGAGGAACAGCCACCCGAGGAGATGCATGAGGAGGAGCACCTGCCAAATCCAGCTGTACTGCCCTGGGTTGGCTGTGGGGAGAGGGACATGGGAACAGAATGAGGCTGGACCATGTTATGAGCCAGGTACTCCTGGGAATGGCCAGAGGCAGATGCCTGTGTGGCACTCCAGGATAGAAGGAAGGACACTGCTGGAAACAGGGATACCGCATGTCCTTTCTTAGAGCCAATGTGTGTGGAGAGTGCTCACCCTGTGTTTCCTAAGGACTGCAGGGCTGGAGCAGCTAGAATGTTCCACACACCCCCACAGCCTCCCCTGGAGGCATTTACAGGATCCAGCATCCTCCACAGCAGCCTCCAGTGTGGGCACACATCACACAGGACAGATCCAATCTTGACCATGTCAGGGCGGAGCAGATAGGAGCCTCCCTGTGCCCATCCGTGGATAGGTCTTGAGGGTTTCCAGATGTCCTGAGCCTGCTCCCTGAGGGGCGGGTGAGAGGCCTCACAGACATGGTCTCACTTCCCTGGGAAACCTCCCTGTTCCACCAGCCATGGCTAACCCCCTACTCTGAACTCCAGCCTCCTTGGCAAGGAGCTGACCTCCTGCCTGGCTCTTGCCAGCCCTTCCCTTTGTTGACGTCAACACAATAAACTGCTGGATTTTAATTGAGATTTTGTTAAATATATAGATCAAGTTAGAAAGAACTGACATCTTGACAATACTGAATCTTCCTATCCATGTATATTTGTTTTAAATGCCTCCATTTATTGTTTTTAATGTTTCTCTATCAATATTTGTCTTAGAGTCTACATGGGCATTGATTGGTACATTTCTTCTTCTCCTGAAAATCTGTTGTCGTGGGTAGTTCATCTCACATCTCGGAACTGTGCAGATATGGTATAACTTGTTCTAGCCCTGGCTGGGGCAAAAGTCAGGGTCACTGAACTGGGGCCAGGATCAATACATGGATCTGTGGGTGTTGACCCTGAGGGAGGCTTCCAAGGCATCTTCCAGGCCCACCCTCCTTGCATTCAACCCAACACCCCAAAGCTTTGTAAGGGAGAGTCCTCTGGCTGGACACCCTGAATGCCAAAGAAAAGGTTTCACACTATGCATTCTCCCGGCCTCCCAAGTTCATGGTTTTGAGGAATGCTGGAGCCACATTCCAAATTACCTCTGTCACAGCTTGTACTTGCAGGTTGGCCCTCCAAATGACTATTTTTAAACCATTCTTACTAATTGTCTGGGAAATGCAAATTAAAACCACAATGAGACACCACCTTACTCCTGCAAGAATGGCCATAATTTAAAAATAAAAAAAAAATAGATGTTGGCATGAATGTGGTAAAAAGGGAACACTTTTACACTGCTGGTGGGAATGTAAACTAGTACAACTATAGAAAACAGTATGGATATTCCTTAAAGAACTAAAAGTATAACTACCATTTGATCCAACAACCCCACTACTGGGTATCTACCCAGAGGAAAAGAATTCATTATATGAAAAAGACACATGCACATGTATGTTTATAACAGCACAATACACAATTGCAAAAATATGGCTCCAACCCAAATGTCCGTCAACCAACAAGTGAATAAAGAAAATGTGGTAGATATACACCATGAAATACTACTCAGCCATAAAGCAGAATGAAATAATGGCCTTTGCAGCAACTTGGATGGAGCTCGAGGCCATTATTCTAAATGAAGTAACACAGGAATGGAAAACCAAACATCGTATGTTCTCACTTATAAGTGAGATCTAAGCTAAGAGGATGCAAAGGTGTAAGAATGATATAATGGACTTTGGGGACTCAGGGGGAAGGGTGGCCACGGGTGAGGGATGAAAGACTACATATTGGGTACAGCGTACCCTGCTCAGGTGATGGACGGGTGCACCAAAATCTCAGAAATCACCTCTAAAGAATTTATCCATGTAACCAAAAACCAACTATACCCCCAAAACTATTGATATTTTTAAAAAAACTATTGTTGCTCACACCATCATTTTCAAGGTTTGAATCAGCCTGGGGTTACCTACTTGTCAACTGCAAACCTCTCTTGTGCCAATAATATTTCCAATTTCCTTTTCTGCATTTCCTCCCAGAAAGCAGCCAGAAGAGGAATTATGTCTCTGAGGACACAATTATGCCCGCATAATGAACTGGAAGCCACCTCCGAGTGGTTTGGGTAAGACTCTGTGATGGTTAATACTGAGTGTCAACTTGATTGGATTGAAAGATGCAAAGTATTGATCCTGGGTGTGTCTGTGAGGGTGTTGCCAAAGGAGATTAACATTTGAGTCAGTGGGCTAGGAAAGGTAGACCCACCCTTAATCTGGGTGAGAACCATCTAATCAGCTACCAGCATGGCTAGAATATAAACCAGGCAGAAAAACATGAAAAGACTAGACTGGCATAGCCTCCCAGCCTACATCTTTCTCCTGTGCTGGATGCTTCCTGCCCTTGAACATTGGTCTCCAAGTGCTTCAGTTTTGGAGCTTCAACTGGGTCTCCTTGCTCCTCAGCTTGCAGACAGCCTATTGTGGGACCCTGTGATTGTGTGAGTTAATACTTAATAAACTCACCTTTAAATATATATACACATATCTATCCTATTAGTTCTGTCCCTCTAGAGAACCCTGACTCATACAGACTATAAAAGATTAGTTCTTCTGGCTGCACCTTTTCCATGCTTGACCCCTAGTGATCTGCCAGTTTCCTCATCTGAAAAATGGGGTGTATCAGTCCATTCTCATGCTGATATGAAGAAATACCGGAGACTGGGTAATTTATAATGAAAAGAGGTTTAATTGACTCACAGTTCTGCAGGGCTGGGGAGGCCTCAGGAAACTTATAATCATGGCAGAAGGGGAAGCAAACACGTCCTTCTTCACATGGCAGCAGCAAGAACAAAAGCTGAGCAAAAAGGGAAAAGGCCTCTTATAAAACCATAAGATCTTGTGAGAATTCACTCAGTATCCCAAGAACAGCATGAGGGTAACTGCCCCCATGATTCAATTAACTCTCACTAGGTCCCTCCCATGACAGGTGGGGATATGGGGAACTACAATTCAAGATGAGATTTGGGTGGGGACACAGCCAAACCAAACCATAGCACAACTTCAGAGCATTGGTGTAAGATTGCACTAGTTTCCTGGGACTGCCATACTGAAGTATTGTACCACAAAGTGTGTGGTATAAAACAACACTAATTAATTCTCTCTCAGTTCTGGAGGTTCAGTGCCTAATATCAAGGTGTTGGCAGGGTTCTGCTCCCTCTGAAGGCTCTAGGCGAAGATCTTTCCTTGCCTATTCCAGCTTCTGGTAGCCCCAGGTGTTCCTTGGCTTGTGGCAGCATCACTCCAGTCTCTGCCTTCAGTTTCACATGGCTGTCTTCTCTCTGGGTCTGTGTTTCATTTTCTCTTTTCTTACAAGGACATTAGTCATATTGGATTAAGGGCTCATTCCAATGACCTCATTTTAACTTTATTACAGCTGCAAAGTCCCTATTACCAGTGAGGTCACCTTCACAGCTATTGGGGATTAGGACTTCAGCATATTGAAGGGTATATTTTGGAGGGTACAATTCAACTCATGACAACGATTATAAGATGGCCCAAAGTAGGCCTTCTTATGATGAATAAAAAGGAGCAATTACTGCTGAACATCTAAGATGCACCTTCTGCTGTACATGGTAATATTTCTGAAAGAGGTACAGATCTTAAGATGCATAAGTACATTGATTTGTGCAGGGTTTTTCCCTTGAAAATCTGTTATTAAATAGATGGTTCATCTCACATCTTAGAACTGTACAAGCATGGTATAAGTTGTTTTATAATAAGACACAAAAAACCTCAACATGTCAATGATTTGTAGGAAAGTGGGAGTGTGGGTACCCACATAATGTCTGCAGCTATTAGAAACTTGGAAAGAAAGAGTCATTTTTCCTGCAGACACAAGTTGCCTGGTTTGAGGCAAGGGATGAGGAAGGACTGCTTTTTTGTTTGTGCCCTGTGACTGTCCAACATCAGCATTCATTTCATGACCATTGCCTGAGCACCTACTGCATGCCAGGATCCAAGGATGCAGGGGCATAGTGGGAAGCATCATGGGACTCCAGAACTGACTCCTCCAAGCACAGAGAGCTGAGAGAGCACATGCACAGCTGCCTGTAGGCAGAGTGGGGTGGTGGGAAGGGAAGGGAGGATGGTTGCACACAACATTGTTCTCCAAAATGGTGCACCTGCCTCCACTCACTGACTTCTGTGTTTTTACAACTGTTGTTTACTCTGCCTGGAACCTCATTTCCTCTCTTCCTACCCTGCAATGTTATTTTTTCTTTCAGATTCAGCTCAGCGGTTCCCTCATCCCCAATGCTTGTCGTGCACAATGCTGTGTTTTCATTATTCATATCTGTGTGTTCCCAGTGCCTTCCACAGTGCCCGGCACAAAGCAGACACTCTGGAAGACATATGTCAGATGAATGCGACTAAAGGAGTGAAGGTTACAGGCTCCCCAAGATGAAAGGATCCATTAGGGGAAAGCAAGATGAGGAAGAGCGCATTTGATTAGTTAGGGCAGAGGGCCCCAGAGGAATGTGTCAGAAATCCAGTGTGGAAACAGAAAGGGAGAAAAACAAGCAGTGAGTGGAGATTTAGGAATGAGAGCAGGTTGGGAACAAGGAGAAAAAGGAATCATGTGGGCAGCTCATTGGTGACCTTTGGCAAGCATGGGCCTTTGTGTCTGCCCCGTGTGCTTGGCCACACGCACTTGACCTGGGCTTTGCATACACAGCACACTGGAGGAGTGTGGCACAGCTGGGAAGGCTTCCTGGAAACCCTGGCATCAGGAGAGGTCCAGAGGAGAAGCACGGGGATACCGTGGTGGTTTGCAGGCCCAGGCAAAGGCTCCCCATTCTGCCTTCCAACAGGAAATGACCCCTGCTTCCTTTAGTAGAAAGCTTGCTCCATGAGGGATGATAAGCCACCCAATCCCGGGGCTACCCTGCGTGACAGGAGGTCCACTGGGGCCTTGGGACTGTCCTCCCTCCCTCGTCTCTCTCAGTAACTGTAATTTGCCTACCTGAGGGAAGACTCCCTGAGGAAGTGGCTCCTTCTGGGCTCTGGAAGGCCATGGGGGTTGCTGCAAGTCCAAGCAGAACTACAGCTACTACCTCTGTGGTCCCTTCGGTTGCCTCCCTGCAATCTCCTCCTCCAGTTCTCCAAGCCCCTAAATCTAGCCCTGTATTTAATCAAATCCCTGTCTAGACTCCAGACCCACCCACCTCCCAGGGAGATCTCAGATGTGTATCCAAGTTAGGCTAAAGTTGCCTGAAACAAAGGGTTCTGTCAGGAAGGGGGAGATTGCATTCTGCAGGTGGACTAATTCCCAGCATCTTCAGCAATTCTCTAATTGGTGGCATTCAAAATGTGGACTTTAGGGAACCTAGAGTGGGGAATTCCAGGCTGAGAAAACCTTGCAGGCTGGCACCTCCATGTTTCCTGGCTAAAGAACTTGTCAGTCTGACCTCCCAGAAGCTCTTTATAGTCCCATAGGCCTTGCCCGGGACTGGATCCCAGCTGGCCCTCCCTCCACTGGAGCAAGGGTGAAACTGGGGTTGAGTTCAAATCTACTAATTCCACACTCTCTCCATTCTACTGCTGCAGCCAGGGAAGGAGCCTTGGTGGTGTGTGGAGGGCTGTTCCACCGCCATTTTCTTCCCCTATGCCAGGTCTCCCCAGTCCAAGTATCTAAATGCACCAGGATTCTCTTCACCAGGGCCTTGCTCTTCAGAGGAGAGCCATCCTATATCACCACATTGGAGCCAATGTGAATATTGAATTGGACAAGCCACCAGCTTATCAGAAGGGTGGTACAAATCCAAGTTAGTCTTTAAAACTATGGTCAGATATACACTGATGCTTCTGGAACACTGTAACCTAAGCCCACCCCAAAGTCACAAGAATATGCGGTCTGGCTTATTTGGCGGTCATGCTTTCTCAATCCAGAGCCATTTCTTGCCTTTGAGTGAGGAATATTGGGAGCCCCTAGTAAGATAGCCGTGGAATTTTGTGGCAAGTCAAGGAAAAGATAAAGTCAAACTCTGCTAGTGGAGAAGATGTGGGTGTCATCTTCTCCACTAGTCGTACTTAGCATTGATGTATCACCTTTCTTCTGAGAGTGTAGAAACATTTCATAAGTGGTAATCAAGCTTCCCAACACTCCTGGTGCCTGCATATGACCCAGGGTCTTTCTTTAATGTCAGGATCACTTGTGGGTCTGTCTACACAGGTCATTGAGGCTTTGGACCTCCATCTAGGGTGGGACACTGAGTGAGGGCTCTGAAGTGTGCAGCAGGTTGTCAGTAGGGTCTTTTGCACTTGCCGGACAGAGGACCAGATGGACATCTGGTTTCTGGCTTTTTTTTCCCATGAGAGCACCAGTAGCGTACAGGGCTGGGCTTCTCGAATCAGTCCAGGTAATCCACCTCTTGAAGACTAGGGATGTGAAGCCTTGGGAAAGTCCAGTTCTTCCTGTATTTCCTCACAGACAGGTTCATATGTTCCTCTTGGCAATTTACCTTGTCAGAGCAAAAGAACACACTGACAAGTAATTTGTGCATCAGTGCCCCGTTGCCTTTGCTAGATAGCTTCCAGGGCCTGGTCAACTCTGGAAGAACTGCTAAAATTGAACTTGTGGGCCTGCAGAGCAGTGGTTCAGCTCCCGGACTCCCTGGGATCTCATTAAAGTAGCATCTGCCCTCAAGGTTCTGGACTCTGAGGAGCCTGCCTGGTCTCTATCTATGAAGCTCTTGAAAGGGCAATGATGCCTGTTATTCAAGTGTCTGAACTGGCAGACCATCTTCTCATGTCTGCTTGGGGCATGGTCACTGGTAATGAAGATGGTGCTGTCCAATCTGACCACTGGCAAGCACCTCTTTCTAACAGTGTGGGCTGCAGGTTCAGCTAGACCCTGAGTTGCATCTGTGCTCCTTCACCCTTACTTGCTGGCTCCCTCAGGGCCTGTTATACAAGCTTCTCTGTGCCTTAGTTCCTCGTCTGTATTTGAGTGTTCATTGAGAACCTCCTCTGGGCTACACATTGGACTTTACCCAGAGGATGGGAAAGGAAGATGGGTGAAAAAGTCTGGGACAGGGTCCTGGTGCTTCAGCAGATGAAAACTTGATTTGGGTTACTCATCCTTAAAATCAGCTCATATAATAATATCCATTCCCCAGTGGGTGTTGGGAAGCTTAATTACCACTTATGATATGTTTTTACGTTCTCAGAAGAAAGGTGATACATCAAGGCTAAGTATGACTATCGCAATTATGATTCTCTCAAGCTGCTCTTGGGACTAAACAGTATAAAATTGTCATTTGTGAAACTCTGCTATTGCAACAAAGGATGACTATTATCCATAATGATATTAGACTAATGTTTAAGGCATTGTTGTGCTCATGAAAACTTAAATCTGCCCGAAGTGAAGATGGTAAACTAGGTCACCTGCTATGAGCTTGTCCTGCTCTTGGATTCCAAAAGCAAACAAAATCCTTGAGGAGGCTGACACCTGAAAGAGTACCAGATAGCAACAGCATTCTTTGTACACCTATCATGTACCAGGCAGTGTGTTATGCACACGATCTCACTGAATCTTCCTAACACCCTTAGAAAAGAGGTTTTTATCATTTCCATTCTGCGGAGGAGAAAAACTGAGACTCAAAGATGTTGACTTGCCCAAGGAAGATGAACCTGGTACTTGTAAGTAGGGCAGCCTGGAGTGGAGGCAGAGGTCAGGTGTGAAGTGACCACAAAATTTAGACAGGATCCAAGGAGGCTCTGAACTGGGTTAGAAAAATGAGGATGATTTCCACGTCTCCTGCTTGAATATCCCCCTACGTACGAATAGGCCTGCTGCTAAGGGAAAAAGGGAACCCAGGAAGGGAAGGCGGTTGGGACGGGAAGTGACTTTGGTGCTAGGTAACTTGAGTTGGGAATAGCCAGCATATCTGGACACGCTGGCTTGGGAATTGGAAGGGAAGTTGGTACCCAAACTTTGGAGTCGTTGACAGATGTGACAGGTGAAGCCTGGGATGACATTGCCAAAATGCAACGTCTCACTCGTTGTCACTACTCCCAGGGCTCAGTCGTCACTGGGGAAAATCTCCACAAGGTAGCGCGGGCCAAGGTGACAGGTGTCTGCCAAGATCTGCCCGCCAGACTCCCGGGCGGCGCGCTCCCTCCCTGCAGGCCTTCAGCCCGTCAGCATCCCCTTCCTCGGGTCCCTGCTCACTCCCAGCCTCCATCCCCCTACCATCTCCTCCGCCGGTCGCGTGCGGACACAAGGATGGGGGCCTCTCAGCGAGGAGCGCTCTGGGCGGGGCTCCGGACGCATGCGCGGCCGCCGTACGGAAGCCCGGAAGGAGGGGCAGGGGGCGGTGGCTCAGGTTTCTCCGGGCGGCGGCGACGGCGACGGCGGCGACGGCAGCGGGGACGGCAGCAGTAGCGGGAGCAGCAGCGTGGACGCGGCTGGCGCTGGCGCCATGAACCCGCTGTAAGGCGCAGGCTGTGCAGCACGGGGTGCGGAGGAGGAGGAGAAGGACGCCGCGGTGAAGTTCTCCGCCATGAACCTGAGGGGCCTCTTCCAGGACTTCAACCCGAGGTGAGGCGGCGTCGTTGGCGCCCCTGGGAGTCCGCGCTGCGGGCTCGGGTGCAGGCTGGTGTTCGGCTCCGGGGAGGCACGGCGGGCGAGATGCTGCAGCCCGAGGACCCGGGCGCCTGCCCGAGCCTCCCTGCGGGTGCAAGCGGTCCCCAGGCAAAACAGTCGGCCTCGGCGCCCGCCCGCTTCCTCCTCCCGTGCCCGGTGCTTTCAGCCCCTGCCCGGCCATGGCCGGAAGGGCCCGGCCGCGAACCCCGTCCTGCCCCAAGGGAACCCCATTCCTCTCTGCTTGGTCGCTCATTGGTGTCCCAACTTCTTCGTGTCGGTTCCATCCTCTTCCACCCCGCTGCGGGCCCTCCATTCTCCGCGTCAGGGCCGTCTCACTTGACCCAAGACCCCTACCCCCACCCCAGCTGTTTCTTCCAGTTCCTCGCAGTCCTTGGGGTTTTCCTTGGGTTTCTGCCCATCCCTCTCTTGTTTGCTTCTTTGTTGAACGGATGCCTGAAACACTGTTGAATCCTTGGAGTCAGTGTCAGGGTATGGCAATACCTTATATAATGCATTTCTGGGTGAGCCCGATCATTTTCCATACTCATTTTCTCATCAGTCTTCACTACAAGTTTATTTGCAGGAAGTAGATATTGCTGTCCTTCTTTTCCAGATGGGGAACACCCAGTGGACAGTGTGGAGAAAACACTGGCTAAGCACTCAAGCGACTGTCCTTGCAGTTGCCCGACTGTTTTGTAACTGTTCTTTACCCCAGACTGTGAGCTCCCTGAAGCTGAGACCATCTCCTGCTCATCTCAGTGTCCCCAGCGCCTCCCACCCACCGTATCTGGCACATAGTAGGCACATATGAAATGTTTGTGGAACTAAACTGAGCACAAAGACTTGGATTGGAGACCAGGCCATATGTAACTGGGTGATTCTCTGCCCTTCTTTGGCTCTTCTGTAAAATGAGGAGTTGGCCTAACTGATCTCTTAAATGCACTACTCTCCGAAAGGAGTATCCATTTCCCTTATTTGCTAGTTGGGAGGACATGTGCTCAGTAAACATTTGTGTGCTGTAACCTATGCTAGGTGCTTTAGATGCTGGCGGTCTCAGCATAGGGGTAAAGAAGGGCTCGGACACTTAAGATGCCTTACAGTATTGTGCAGTGCTGTACTATGGGGGCCAACTCTGGGGACCTATGCCTTGGCTGCTTGTTGAGGATGAAAGGAAGTTTTAGGGGAGTATTTGTATGTTGAGGGTGCAGTCTCCCTAGGGATGGTGACATTTTAACTTGTGAGTCATTGTGACTTTCTGTGTGCTCTTATTCCACTTTGAGTTCATGTTCTGGTCTGGAGTGCCAGTGTCTCTAACACAGTGCAGACATTATCATTGTTGGCCTCGAAGGCATAGAGGAGGTAACAGAACTAACTGCAGTCCCTTCCTCTGCTGCATCAGGGGCTTAGGATTGGTCTGCAGGGTAGTAGGGTTGGTGCTGTAGCTGGACAAGCCATGTGTCTTCTATTTGGAGATGGTAATAAGAAAGTTAAGTAAAAACTGAATTGTTTTGTGCCCTTGGGCAACTCACTTATCTATCGTTTTATCTGTAGAATGAGTATAATCTCTCAGCAGGGTAGGGAGGCCAATTAATGATTGATTACAAAGTGCCTTACAAATAGAAAGCTACAGTGACTTGTTTGCAAGGTGACAGATAATTTAGAAGCCACAAGAAACTGCCTCAAGTGATCAAACAGGCTAACAGAGTTGCCAAAGCAAAATAGTGCTGCACCGATATTACCTTTAACCATTTTTTCCTTTAGCCCTTCCACCCCCAAAAAATTAGTATATGAAATTACAATGGAATACCTGGTATCTGAGCAGATTTGTAGTAATTATCAACATATTTATCAATCTCTTAATTCTACCTGGATTAAAATGTATTTCTACCTGAAAAGTTTAAACGTCTTTTATACTGTGCCATTTTCCTGATCCATTGTTGCCAGAGGTAGTGAGTTCCTTAATTTTACAGATATTTCAAGAGGACATTGGCCAGGTATTATTGGTAAATCAGATTTGTTTTTTAGATGGTTGTGTTTCATGTCTCCTGAGCACTCCTAGTTTTTGACAATGTGCTTTAGTCTCCTTACATGCTGAGGAAGGCCTTCTTGATAGCTAGAAAGAAAACTGAGGGGTGTACACAGGAAGTTACCTTATGCTGGGGACTCAAACCTTGATGCTACTGCTTTGCCCCCTGCCTCTAATTTTGAACCAATTCAACATCTCCCTCCTACCTCAGGACCTTGTCACACACTGTTCTCTTTACCAGGAATGTTTCCCTCTCTTTTCCTCTCCTCCAGACCTAGTGAACTCCTATTTATCCTCACTTGACACTTGCTAAGGGAAGCATTCCTGACTTCCCTGACCAGATTTACTGCTCCGTGTTTCTAGAGTTCCTGCAGTATTTACTACTCCTCCATCATAGTGCATATTTGTACCCTTGTGTCTGTCTGGATGCTTATTTGATTAATACCTGCCTCCCCAACTAAACTTTAAGGTCCATGGGGTCAAGGCCGTGACTGTGTCAGTATCATAGCCTGCATACTTGGAATAGTACCTGGCTCAATAAATATTTGTGGAGTAAATAAGTGAATAACTCTCCAGAGCCTATAAGATAAATCTAGAGCTGCTGCTTTCAATCACTGCTTTCCTGGTGGTCCGTGGCCTGGTTCTCTTTCTTCTCACACTTTTCCCACCTTCAGAGTGCAGCCATTCCATTGGAGAGATGGGAGAGAACATGGCACTAAGGCAGAATATGGCTATATTTACTTTGAAGAGTATGTCTTTGTCTTAGAAATAGTCACTGTCATGGTTTGGTAGGCCCCAAGGCATGGGTCGTGGCTCCAGATCCCCTTTCCAGCCTTTCGGATCTTGGTAAGTCTGAACCCACTGCTGCGTTGGCAAGGCTCTGGAAACTAGACAGAGAATGTGACAGAGAATGATACACAAGTGTCAACACTCAGATGTACAGGGCTGCCAGCTGACCCACTCTACCTATTTCAATCTGGCACAGAACTGGTTGATCATGAACTTCTTTTCGTAATTGCTTTTTAGTTATGCAGGTTAAGACATGCTGAAACAGATGTACTGGACCCACAGACAAGTCCTTCTTTGAATGCCTGAGGCTTCCTAACAGTGAAAGAGCCCTGTTCTTAGAATAGGCAAACTGATTCTGAGGCATTTTAGGTGGTAGGGATCTGGTAGTAGATAGCATCAGGTGGACTCCCTGCACTCACCACGGAGCCTTGAAGTTTTCTGCTACTTTGGGGGAGTTGCTGGTTCAGAGAAGGCCCTTCCACCCTGGCAGCCATGTGGCACTGGAAGGCTGTGAGAACTCTGCTGGGCTTTCTTAGTCATCTGTGGTGAGCTCCTTATGGGAGTGTGGTGTATCCCTCAGGTGTGCTAGACTGGAACAAAGGCTGAGAAATGTTGCTCTGGGGGTTCCAACTTGTGGGCATGGGGTACTGATGAGATCGGTAGTGTTTGGAAACTTCTGTATGCTCCATCTTCAAAAGACATTCTGGAGTCCATATAAGTTATCTTGTCTCTTGTTTGAAATCAGGAAAAAGGAATGCGATTGCTGGTAATATAGTTCACTAAAGTCAGCTACCTGGCCTCTAACAGTTATTTGCAAAGTATATTATAACATTGATTCATCAAACATCTCCTAGATTCCTATCTCGTGCCAAGTGATGTACTAGGTGCTCTAAGTACAAAAATAAATGGAATATAGTCCTCCTCTCAATGCGTAAGCCTAGTGGAAAAAGCAGAAATGAAAGGGAAATAAGAATTCAATAGAGTATGAGGCACTACAGAGAAAGAAACCAAATGTCTTGGAAGTACAAATGGCAGAGCCACTAATTCTGTCTTGAGCAGGCAGGGAAGAGTCTATAGTGGAAATGACTTTTGAGCTAGATTTTGAATTGAGCTAGTCTTTTGAGCCAGACTTTTGAGCTAGAATTGTAGGGTTGTCGTCAGACCAGAGAGTAGGAAGGGTATCTTGTGGGGAAAAGAAAGAGAGATCCGATTGTTACTGTCTATGTAGAAAAGGAAGACATAAGAAACTCCATTTTGATATGTACTAAGAAAAATTGTTTCTGCTTTGAGATGCTGTTAACCTGTAACTTTAGCCCCAACCCTGTGCTCACAGAAACATGTGCTGTAATGAATCAAGGTTTAATGGATTTAGGGCTGTGCAGGATGTACCTTGTTAACAATATGTTTGCAGGCAGTATGCTTGGTAAAAGTCATCGCCATTCTCCATTCTCGATTAACCAGGGACACAGTGCACTGAGGAAAGCCACAGGGACCTCTGCCCAAGAAAGCCTGGGTATTGTCCAAGGTTTCCCCCCACTGAGACAGTCTGAGATATGGCCTCGTGGGAAAGGAAAGACCTTACCACCCCCCAGCCCGACACCCGTAAAGCGTCTGTGCTGAGGAGGAGTAGTGAAAGAGGGAGGCCTCTTTGGTTGAGATAAGAGGAAGCCTTCTGTCTCCTGCTCATCCCTGGGAATGGAATGTCTCCGTGTAAAGCTGACCATTCCCATTCGTTCTATTCTGAGATAGGAGAAAACCACCCTGTGGCTGGAGGCGAAATATGCTGGCAGCAATACTGCTGTTACTCTTTGCTACACTGAGATGTTTGGGTAAAGAGAAACATAAATCTAGCCTATGTGCACATCCGGGCACAGTACCTTTCCTTGAACTTATTCATGATACAGATTCCTTTGCTTACATGTTTCCCTGCTGACCTCCCCACCTGTTGCCGTGCTACGCTCCCCTTGCCAAGATAGTAAAAATAATGATCAGTAAATACTGAGGGAACTCAGAGGCTAGCGCTGGTGCGGGTCCTCCGTATGCTGAGTGCTGGTCCCCTGGGCCCATTGTTCTTTCTCTATACTTTGTCTCTGTGTCTTATTTCTTTTCTCAGTTTCGTCCCACCTGATGAGAAATACCCACAGGTGTGGAGGGGCTGGCCCCTTTCAGTATCTCAGAAGAGACAAAGTACACAAAGGCATGGGGTCATGATAGTGCCTGGTATGTTCAGGTAGTGAAGAGGTCAGTGTGGTACGAGCACTGCAGATGACGTGTCGTGTGAATTAAAAATACATAGTGTTGGTTACTGCAAATATTTTTTACAGGTTATTGTTTTTAAGAAAGCAGTATCCAGTGCACGAGTGTACTGTCAGTACTGTCAATGAACTACTTACCACTCAAGTGACTGCTTATCTGTTGTTCTGTCCTCTCAAGCCACCTACAGTCAGAAAATGGTCTTGATTTTACTGATGTTGCTGTTGATAATAGCTGTGACTTCTTGAGTACCCACCACATGCTAGGCCCAATGTAGGGGCTTTGCATCCATTATCCATGATCTTTACAACAACCCTACAAAATTAGGTATCAGACTTATTTTAAAGTCTTGACAGCTTGTGACTTCCCTGAAGTTGCACAGGCAGGGAGAATCTAAGTCAAGATTCGAATCCACATCAGTCTCATGAAGCCTGTGCTCTTTCCTGCATGCCATGCCATAGTTAAGTGACAACTCCTTTTCCCCATGAGGAACCCTCTATTTACAAATTGTAAGTGATTAAACAAAACAAACCGCTTAGTGGCGCTTATACATCCAAATGAGTGTTGTCATTCAAAGAAGTTACTTGGGGAAAGAGAATGTATAAACCTATTCCATTGTTCATACTCCTTGTTGCTCATCTGGAATTCCCTTTAAAGTCAGTTTACATATCACATAAGAAGATCCATCTCATTGCTTTATGATCATCTATCATTTTCAACCAAAATAGTTCCACCTAGTTTGATCACACATCTTATTCACTAACCTTGGCTCTGACTGACTGTTCGCCATTTCCAAAATTTGAATCCACCCTCAGTGAAAATTTAGCACCATTTGGGATAGTCAAAAGATCAGACTGCAGGTTCTCAAGGTGCTTCCAAGAAGAAAGCTTCAAAGATGATTTGAGTAATGAAGTACCATTGGAATTACTGTATTGCCTCCCAAGGGGACTGGTTAAAGGAGAGAAATCTCATTTGAATGTATAATTTCCAGTTTTAAAAATATCATTCCTATTACTTGATAATTACACACACATTGTTCTTAGCTGTGTTCTTTGAGGGCCAGGATTTGGAGGTGCTGAATTAGGTGCTGAATGAGTGGATGTTGGGTACAAATAGACATCTACCACTGGGAAATATTTGTTGTACAGGAGAGACAGTGGATTGAAGGAGTTTTAGATAGTTTCCTAGGACTCCAGAAGTTAAGCTTTTTAATATGGAGCTTGAGTTTTCTGATTATTTTGCCTGATATGTCATGCCTGTACAAGATGACTGGAATTTAAGACAAAAGCCTCGAACTCTGGAGATAGATGCTTTATAAGTGGAGACTTATACTTTGTCAGCTCCGACCTAATAGTGACAACAATGATTGCTAAATGAGATTGTTATCTACAATGTGGCAGAACTTTTGTCTTTCATAATACTGCTAAAGCTAGAATGGGTAAAATGTGTCATTTACACAGTGCTTTCACATACCCTTGTCTTAATGAATCAGTATAGGAGGAATCAGATGAGGAGACAGACCTAGGGGAAAATAACTCACCCAAGACCACACCGCTGATGAATGGCAGTTGAGGAACTTAAATGCAGGTCTTCCTACTGGCCTGGGCTCTGCTTTTATTTGGCTTTTGTGCTTTTTTGTATCTACTGGTTAAATGCTTTTAAACATTTTTCGTCTTAATAAAACCAGCTAAAGTCTCTACTAAAAGACTTTAAATTTGGTTAATAAGATGTAAGAGGGGCAATTCCCTTGATAGTTTGTGAGTATGTCAGGTTGTCATTTGAAACCATTCTGTCAAGCTTTAGACTGGGATGTGCCATCCAAAGTTTGTGTGTGCGTATGTGCCTGTGCGTGTGTACGTGCACGCAGGCATGTGTTAATGCGCGTGTATGTGCTCCAGTGAAGCCAGCAGCTTTCACTGGAAAAAAAACTGATAGGTCTAAAAAGAGTCCAGCTGCATTCTTATGATATGCAGAAAACAGATACTAGAACTTTTACATTCAGAGTCATCATTGCTTTGCTGTGTATATTCTCTCTCTCCCTCCCTTCTTCCTTTTCTCCCTCCCTATTCTCCCAACCCTGCAAAGTGGAGAGAGGGAATTTGAGCCTGAGCAGAAAGCTCCATATAAATTTCAGAGGATACTAGCTTTGGCCCAGGTGGCACTACTTAGTGATTCATCATATACTAACACTACAGATTCAAATGAGAGTGGAATAAATCATTCTAAAGGTGTAACTGGAAAAGTGAATTTTAAGAAATAGTGGTTAATGTTAAACCAGAACCTCCCATTTCTCCCAGGTTTGTGGATAATTAAGCAGTCTATTTTTATACTTGGAATCTGGTCTGAATGTTTCTTGAAAAGTAACTCAAAGTAGTTTAGGCTATAGCCATAACTTATTTTTGTAAATACATTTTCTTATCACTGTATTATTGCATATTATTGTGTATTCTTTTGCAAATCAGGCTTGATATTTTCTTTTGGCTATGCAGTCACCTTTTACACTTTGCTTGCAAATATATTGATATAGTTAAGATACTATTCTTTCTTTCCCCAACTAGGAGTGTGTATGAATTACATCTTTTGAACTTTCTGATTATATTACTTTATTTTACTTGATCAACTTTGTAGTTTAATTTTTTTAAAAAGTTAGCTGTTGGGATTACAGATTAGTTTCATTTTTATATCTATATTTCTACTTTTAGTTTTATTATTTTCATGTTTCGGCTTTTTCCCCAAATTTCTTAGAAACTCAGTTTACTAGTTTTCTTTTGTCTCTTTTTTTTCTTTGTTTTCTACTTTTATTTAAACATTTGAAATGAACACATTTTCTCTGAGTTTTGTTTTGGCAGCTGCCCAGGTGTTTTTATGTTTCAATTGTATTTTAGCAATATTTTAAATATTCCATAATAGTGTTCTCTTTCATCCTTGACAATAATTATTTAAGGAAGGAAATTTACATTGATCTAGTGTTAACTGTTTGGTGCCAAGTCCTGCAATAAATGTTTTCTGATAGGTTATTAAATCCTTAGCACTGTCTGATAGAGGTATCTGCATTTTGCTTATGAGGAACATGAGGCTTAAATAAAATGTATGCAAAAGATCTCGTCAACTCTACTAAATTGCTTAACAAATCAGTATTGAAAATGATCCATTTTTTGTCAGTTTTTTTATGAATCGTATAAAATGTCTACCTCTGGTCTCTACTGATTACAGTCTACCTTACACACTCGTATGTATCTTCTGTCACTCTTTTGTTGAGAAAATCTGCAGTGGCCCCATATTACCTATTAATAAATTCCAAGGACTTTACCTTGATATTCACATTCCCCTACCATGTTACCACAACCAACTTCTGGCTTATTCCCCCCAGTGCCCTTTCTCCTGTCTCTGCAGCACCCTACCTACCCACCACGATTTATAGAAAGTATTCTGTGTGTTCCAGTCTGCTGGAATTGGAGAGGGGAGTATAAAGAGGGGACGGGCAATGGGTACAATAATACAGTTAGATAGAAATAATAAATCTAGTGTTTGGTAGCACAAGAGGGCAAATATAGTTAATAATGTATATTTGCAAATAACTCAAAGAGTGGAATTGAAATGTGCCTAACACAAGTAAGTGATCAGTGCTTGAGGTGATGGATATCCCAGTTACTCTGATTTGATCATTACACATTGTATGCTTGCATCACAGTATCACATGTACCCCATAAATAGACACAACTGTTTTGTATCCATAATAAATAAAAATAATTTTAAAAAATTGGAAAGCATCTTATTCCCTTTGTCTGGAATTCCTTGTTCCTAACTTGTTGCCCAGATTCCACTTCCCTTCCCAGCTCTCCCAGGGAAATTAATCTTCCAAGTCCCCTGGTTTACCATATGTAGTTACTTGTTGATACATCACCTCCCTCTATTCCTATTAGTCTGAGCACCTTGAGTGAACGCATTGTTGCTCCTTTTTATGTATCTCACACATTTCAGGCACTCAAATATTTTTAAAAATTGTTAATTAGATGTGTGTTTATTGTGTATTGCTGCCCTGTGATCCTTTTTTTCTCCCTGGAAAAACTATATGTATGTAAAGAAAGTATGTTTTCTTGTTCTGCTACTTAATTATCTTCATATAACCTTGCTGGTTTTTAAATTTTCTCATTCTGCTACTTAATTCTCTTCATATAACCTTGCTGTTTTTTAAATCTACTCTTGTGTTCATTTCCGTATTTTCCTTAGGAACTTCATCTGTTTTATCTGTCATGATTTAAGAGTAGCATGAGGAAGCCCACAATTAAAATATTTCTGTGTATCCTTAAAAATTGTAAAATTATTTCCATATTCCATAGGCCTGTTGTTAGGTTTTTGTTATTTAGGTTTTCCTTATTAGTCCTTTTAGCATTTTAATAATTTTGGCTTTGAAATCTAATTTATCTAATTTTAAAGATAGTAAATTGTTGCTCTTGTCTTCATCCAGGCATGCTAAACCTCTGTCATCTGATTTCTGTTAGTTGGTTCGACTTTTGACTTTGGTTCCAAGCGAAACTCTTGAATGTAACAGATTTACTTTCTTAATCTAGGAAGCAACTTTTCTTTTTACAGAGTTGTGGTAGGCAGAATAATGACCCCCCAAGTATGTCCACATCCTAATCCGTGGAACCAGGGAATATGTTCTGTTACATGGCAAAGGGGAATTAAGGTAGCAGATGGAATTAAGTTTGCTCATCAGCTGACCTTAAAATAGATTATTCTGGATTCTCTGGCTGAGCCCAATGTAATTACAGGGTCCTTAAATATAGAAGAGGGAGACAGAAAAGGAGGTCAGAGTGATTCAGTATGAGGAGAACTGCATTCTCCATTGGTGACTTTGAAGATGGAGGAAGGGGCCATGAGCTAAGGAATGTGGCAGCCTCTAGAGCTAGAAAAGGCAAAGAAACATTCTCTCCTAGAGCCTTCAGTAGCATAGTCCTGCTGACACCTCAGGTTTAGCCCAGCAAGACCCATATTGGACTCTGACCTTCAGAATTGTAAGGGTTATGCTTTTTAAACCACTAGGTTTATGCTTTTTAAACCACTAGGTTTGTGGCAGTTTTGAATGGTAGCAATAGGAAATTAATAAGAGAACATTCAGCCCATGTATATTTTTCTGACCCTAGTATTTGAATCATGAATTATATTTTGTGTGTCCTTTTGTAAGTTTATCTTGTTTTCTATTTTTCATGTAATAGACATAAAATTGTAAGTTTCCTTTAAATTATGTCAAAAACCACATAAAATAATCACTTTTCCAACATTTAAAACATTTTGGTACTTCTCTTTTCTTTAGTTCCACTACTCTTTTTTTATTAGATAAGGAAGCTGTTTTACAGAGGATAATGAAGTTAGCTTACAGCATTTACCACTGCCCCCCACAAATTCACTTTTTATTTATAGTCTGAAAATCCTTTAGGATAAAAATTACCTGTACATGTTATCTAATTTACATATGAATCCTGTGTCTGTCATTATCTTAGCATTTGTTAATGTTTGAATCCACTAATTTCTTTTTTAAATAGTCTGTTTTCAAGTCCATTGTTTCTGGTAATTATATTTGTAGCCACAGGCTTTAGTTGACAAGTTGGTTCTGATTTTTTTAGATTTTGGAATATTCCCCTCTGCTTTAAGAGAGAAAACTTCTGCCTCTACTAATGGTGTACTGTAATTGTGGTGATAACTCCATTTCTATTAACTTGTGAATCCCGCTCCACCCCACGTTGACACAGGCTCTCTTCTTGTCCAAAGTCTAAGGGATGAAGTCATTTTTATCTTGGTTTCTTTAAATGTTCTCTCTTTGTAGCAGCTTATAAAAGCCTGTTTTTGTTTTTGAGTATTAATAATATTAACTAATGTGTATTGAGTACGCTGGTTATCAGACTGTTTCCCACAGACCTTGGGGGTGGGCCTTGAGACCCTTTCCAGGTATCTGCAGAATCAAAATTAAAATACTAAGGCATTCTTTGCCTTGGTCGACATTGGCACTGGTGGTGCAGAAGTGGTGCATCAAACAGCTGGTGCCGGAGCACAAATCAGGACAGTGGCACCAGCTGCACTCGTCTTCTGTCACTGGATTCTTCACCACTACGTGCTGGACTTGCAGTTAAAAGAAAATGCCAGCTTCACTTACGAATGTCTTTGATAAAGCAGAAAAATATTAATCTCATTTAATCTTGACCCCTGAATGCACATCTAGTTTAATATTCCATGTGATGAAATGGGAAGAATGCATAAAGGCCTGCTGTATGCTGAAGTGCAATGGTTGACTCAAGGAAAAACGTGTGTGCCTGAGTTACAAGCTGCTGTTTTCATGGAGTATCATTTTTATTTGGAAGGACAACTGACAGACAAGACTGTGGTTATTTGTGTTATGGTGTTTGGCAGACATTTTCTTGAAAATGCAGGAAGCAAACCTTCAAGGAAAACAACTCATGGTATTTTTCGTAAATGGTAAAATTTGATCTTTCATGGGAAAACCAGAATTTTTGAAAAGTTGTATCTACTACCATGAGCTTGACAACCTCCCAGTAATTAAAATATTTCTGATGAAGTTGGTGGAGATAGTAAGTAATATGATTTTTTTTTGCTATTGTATATGAAATGTGTCAACATTTGAAAGATCTTTATAACTCAGTAAACCAATATTTTCCAGTCGACCTACATTGTATTATACAATAATGCTGGGTTAAAAGATTCATTGAAAGTATAAGAGAGACTAGTGGATTTCAGTGTAGCAAAGTACAAAAAGATCATTGATACGATTTCAGATTCCACATCATAGTTAACCTTTAAGAAACTACCACTTGTTGAGTTTTAGTGTCCTGTTGAAGAACATCTACCATTATCTGAAAGAGCTATTAAAATAGTTCTTTTCTAACTACACATCTCTGTGAGGCCAGATTTTCTTTGTATACTTGAACCAAAACAATGTATTGCAACAGAATGAATGTAAATGTAGATATTAGAATCTAGGTGTCTTCTTTGAAATCATACATTAAAAATTTTGCTAAACTGTAGAAACAGTGCTGCTACTCTCACTAAATTTGTGTTGGTTTTGGAAATGTTTTTAAATAATGTTATTTATGTTAGTATGTAATGTATTTATTACTACCTTTGAAGAGTAGGTATTTTTTGAATAACCACTGTATCATAAATATTAAATACCAATAGGGATAACCCATATCAACAAGAGCTCTTTGGGATCCTCAGTAATTGTTAAGACTGAAAAGGAGTTCTTTTTAAGAGTTAAACGCCAAAATTTTTGATACTAAAAACTTTGAGAGCCACTGATTTAGTGCTTTATACAAAGCACTTGTTATACGTATTATCTTATATTCGTAGCCACCTTATGAGGTACATATTATCGCCCTAACTTTATGGGTAAGAATACCATGACACAGTGATGCTATGTATATTTTTGTTAGCAACCCCTCTGAATCTCATGATCTTCCCGGCGCAGTTTTCTTTCTTGGAGGCTTGCTTCCGAGTTTAATTTTGTAGGTCCCGTCTTCTTACAACCCTCCTCCCTTTTTTCCAATCGAAGTTTCTTGTGTTATTTTTCATAGTACAAAAACAGTACATGTACCTTACAGAAAACTCAGATATCATAAGCAAAAGAGTATAAAGACTATCCTTAATCTTCCCGAGTGGAGACCTGTTAGCTGCTCAGCGGATATTTATTCAGATGCTTTTCTAAACATGTTCATTTATCAGTGTAAAGCCAGGATAGTATAATACTCAATTAGAAGGATTTTGGAGTCAAATGGTTTGACTCCCAACTCTGAGCTCTTAGCCAAGTTATTTAACATCTAAGCTTTCTGTTCCTTATCTGTAACCACACTGATCTGTTTTCTGTGTCTAGAGTTTTGCCCTTTCCAGAATGTCAAATAAGTAGCATTGTACAGTATCTTGTGTTTTCCATCTGAATTATTTTACTTATAGTGCATTTTAGATTCATCAGTGTTGTTGTTTTCATCCATAGTTTGTTACTGTTTACTGCTGATTAGTATTCCATTGAATGGGTATACCAAAATTGGGTTAACCATTCACCAGTTTATGGATATGTGAGTTGTTACCAGTGGCAATTATGAATAAAGCTTCTTTGAATATTTGAATACAAGCCTTTGTGTGGACATACGTTTTCCTTTTTCTTGAGTAAAATACCTAGGTGTGGGATTGCTGGGCCATAGAATAAATATACGCTTAACTGTATAAGAAACTTCCAAAATGTTTTCTAAAGTGGCTGTACTATTTTGCATTCCCACCAGCATATATAAGAGATCTAGTGTGTGTGTAATCTTATCTCATTGTGGTTTTAGTTTGTATTGTCCTAACATCTGAAAATACTGAGTATTTTTTGTGTGCTTATTTGCTTTTTGTATGCCTTCTTTGATGGGATGTCTCTGAATTTTTTGGCCATTTTTAATCGGGTTGTTCGCTTATTTTTTTAGTTGTAAAAGTCCTTTTTATATACTGGATACAGGTTACTTTGTCAGATACATGTTTTCAGAGTATGGTCTCCCGGTTTGTGGCTTGGCTGTCATTTTCTTGATGATAGATATCTTTTGGAGAGTAAGAGTTTTTCATTTTGGAGAAGTCCAATTTAATATCCCATGTAAGAAATGTTTGCCTAACCCTAGGTTGCAAGTATTTTTTTTCATGTGTGTTTTGGACATTTTATAGTTTTGTGTATGATATTTAGGTCTATGATCCATGTCACATAAATTTTTGTATATGTTGTGAGGTTAAGAGTCAAGGTGTACTTTGCTCATTTATCCAGTTGTACCACCATTTACTGAAACATAATTATTTCTCCATTGAATTGCTTTGGCACCTTTGTGGAAAATTAACTGACTCTATATGTGTGGGTCTGTTTTCCAACTCTCTAGTAGGTTCTATATATCTATCCTTATGCCAGTACTACATTGTGTTTACTACTGTAGCTTTATAGGAAGCTTTGAAAGCACATAGTATAAATTGTCCAACTTTGTTCTTTCTCAGAATTGTTTTGCCCATTCTAGGTCCTTTGCACTGTCATATGACTTTTAAAGTCAGTATGTCAATTTCTACAGAAGAACCTGCTGGCTCCCAATTTTCACTGGGATTGTATTGATTCTTTAAAATAATTTGGTTAATTTGGTGTGTGTGGTAGGCTAAATCATGGCCCTCAAAGATACCCACTTCCATGGAACCTGTTAAAGATCTTAAGATGATGGGGTTATCCAAGTGGGGCAATAAATGCAATCAATCACAGGTTCTCTTAAAAGAGGGAGATAATATTAAGAGGAGAAGGCAGTGTGGAAACAGAGAGAGAGATTTGAAGATTTTATGCTGCTGGTTTTGATGATAGAGAAAGGGGCCGTGAGCCAAGGGAATACAGCTCCGGAAACTGGAAAAAACAAGTAATAGATTCTCCCATAGAGTCTCCAGAAGGAGTAGGTCCTGCTGACATCTTGATTTTAGCCCAGTGAAACCCTTTTTGGACCTCTGGCCTCAGGATAATAAATGTGTGCCATTTTAAGTCACCAATTTTGTGGTAGTTTGTTACAGCACCCATAGGAAACTAATACACAGAGGATGTAAATCTTAACAGTATTGAGTGTTCTATGAACACAGTATTTTTCTCCATTTATTTAGATCTTTAATTTTTCTTGGCAGTTATGAACTGAATGTGTCCCTTCAAAAATCACAAGTTGACTCTAATCCCCAATGTGATGGTATTTGGAGGCGGGGCATTTGGGAGGTGATTAGCTTATGAGGGTGGAACCCTCATGGTTGGAACTAGTGCCCTTATAAAAAGAGACCAGAGAGAGAGCTAGCTCACTCTCTTTTCACCATATGAAGGGTATGAGAAGTCTGCCATCTGCCACCCAGAAGGCAGCCCTTGCCAGAACCCAGCCATGCTGGCATCCTGATCTCCAACTTCCAGCCTCTGGAACTGTGAGGAATAAATTTCTGTTGTTTATTAGCTTCCCCACAGTCCTACCAGTGTTTTGTAGGTTTCAGTATACAGGTTTTGCATATATGTTATTACAGTTATCCCTAAGTGTTTTATATTTGTGATGCTATTGTAAATGGTGCATTTTTCATAAACTTTTAATTTTTGAATAGTTATACATTTATAGGAAAGTTGCAGTAAATGATACATATTTTTAAATTTCTGTTTCCAATTTGTGATAGCTACTATATAGAAATGCAATAATTTTTGTACATTTACCTTGTATCCTTCAATTTTGTTCAATTCACTTACCAGATCTACTAGCTTTTTTGTAGATTACTTAGGATTTCCTACACAGAAAATCATGTTGTCTGTAGATAATGACAGGTTTACTTCTTTCTTTTAAAACTATATTCTTTTAATTTCTTTTTATCATCTTATTGTTGTGGCTAGGACCTTTAGTACAATGTTGAATAGATGTGTTGAAGTGGACATACTTGCTGTGTTTCCTGTCTTAAGGGGAAAGTATTGAGTCTCTCACCATTAAGCATTATAATTGCAGGTTTTTCATAGATGCTCTTCTATTCCTAATTTGTTTAGCGCTTTTAACTTGAATGGGTAGCAAATTACGTCAAATGCTTTTTACACAACTATTGAGATGATCATGTGATTTTTCTTTTTCAGCCTGCTAATACCACGAAGGTTGCTAACTGATTTTCAAATGTTAATCCAAGATTGTGATCTTGCAATCCTAGCTAAACCACACTTAGTCAAAATGTAGTATCCTTATATATTGCTGAATTCAGTTGGCTAAAATCTTTTGAGGATTTTTGCATCTCTGTTCATGAGAGATTATTGGTCTGTAGTTTTCTTTCTTTGTCAGTTTTGTTATCAGGGTAATGCTGGCTTCATAAAATAAATTGGGAAATGTTCCCCCCTTATCTTTTTTGCAAGAGTTTGTGAAGAATTGGTGCTATTTCCTCATTAAATGTTTGGTAGATTTTGCCATGGCCTGACATTTTCTTTGTGAAAAAGGTTTTAACTAGAATTGCAGTTTCCATGTCTTTGTTTCAAGAAATTTCCTGGCATAAAGTTGTTTATAATATCCCCTACTTATCCCTTTAGTATTTTTAGGATTTGTAGTGATATCCCTGCTTTCATTCTTGATATTAGTAATTTGAGCCTACTCTTTTTACTGATTATTCTGGCTGTAGATTTACCAATTTTCTTATTTTCTCAAAGAAACTGCTTTTAGTTTTGTTGATTTTTTTCTCTAATGCCTTTTTACTGTATTTTATTGATTAATATGCTTACATTTATCATTTTCTTCTTTCCTTTTACTTTTTAAAAATTTCCTTCCGTTTCTTACATGGAGGTTCCTTACCTCCATGTTCTTTCTAGTTTCATAAGATAGAATCTTAGATTATTGACTTGATGTCTTTTCAAATGTAAGTATTTGATACTAAAATTTCCCTTAAGTACTGCTTTAGCGTATCTCACAAATTTTGGTATATTGTGTTTTTGCCTTTATTTAGTTCAAAATATTTTTCAATTTTCTTCATGGTCTTTGACCTATGGATTATTTCACAGTGTGACATTTAATTTTCAAGTATTTTGAGAATTTTCCAGATATTTTTCTGTTGTTGATTTCTAGTTTGACTCCATTGCACTTATTTACTTTGTATGATTTCAGTCCTTTTAAATTTGTTGAGCCTTGTTTTATGGCCCAGAATTCAATCTATCTTGGTGAATGTTCCATGTGTGTTTGAAAGGAATCTGTATTTTGCTTTTGTTGGGAGGAACTCATTAATATTAATTAGGTCAAGTTGGTTGATAGTGTTGCTACAATCATATATATCCTTAGTAATTTTCTGTTTATGTGTTCTGTTAGTTACTAAGAAAGGAATGTTAATTTCCATTTATAACGGTTTGATTTTTTTATTTCTCCTTTTAGATTGATCAGTACTTTCTACATGTATTGTGAAACTTTGTTATTAGGCATATGACAAATTGACCCCTTTATCATTATGAAGTGCCTCTATTTGTCCCTGGAAATAGTCCTTGTTCAAAAATATATTTTTGTCAACAAAGACAAAAATGTGTCTTATGTTGTGGTAGGCAGAATGCCCCACCCCCACAAATACGCAGATACCCAGGCCCTAAGCCCTGAAACCTGTGAATATGTTATTATTTTACACGGCAAAGGGGACTTTGAAGCTATATTTATTAGCATTAGTTTCTGCTGTTACCATGACAAATTACTCTCAGTTCTTTAGGTCAGAAGTCCGGGTACAACGTGACTCAGATGGGTCTTCTGCCTAGTTTCACAGGGTCAAAATCAAAGTGTCAGGAGGGCTCTATTCCTTTCTGGAGCCTCCAGGGATTAATCTGCTTTCAAGCACATTTGGGCTATTGTCAGAATTTAGTTCCTTGGGGTTGTAGGGCTGAGGTCCCCTTTACCTTGCTGGCTGTCAGCTGTGAGTTATTCTCAGCTTCTGAAGCCTGCCTGCATTCCTTGGCTCATGGTTCCTTACCTCCATGTTCAAAGCCAGAAGTAACAGGCTGAATCCTTCTCAAGTCTGGAATCTCTCTGACTTCTGCCTCATCTCTCTTCCACCACATCTCTCCGACTTACTCTTCTGCTTTAAGGGCTCATGTGATTTCACTGGGCACACCTGAATACTCCAGTATAATCTTCCTATTGTAAAGTTAGCTGATTAGTAACCTTAATTCCATCTGCAAAGTCCCTTAACAGTATTACTTAGATTAGTGTTTGATTGAATAATCAGGGGACAGGAATCCTGGGAAACTTCTTTAGAATTCTGCCTACCATAGTTATGGACCTTAAAATAGGAAGAGTAGCCTGGCTTAACCAGGTGGACCCAGTTTCATCACATGAACTCTTAAAAGCAGAGAACTTTCTCTCACTGGAAGCAGAAGCGATATGGCAGAAGAAGTGAGAAAACATCCCAAGCATGAGAAGATTGAATATGCTATAGCTTGTTACTGGCTTTGAGATGTAGGGGCCTATTTACAAGGACCCAAGAGAGGCCCCTACTATCTAAGATCAGCTGCCAGGTGACAGCAAGCAAAGAGACATGTACCTCAGTCCTACAACCACAAGAAACTGCATTCTGCCAACAACCTGAATGAGCTTAGAAGTAGATTCTGCCAGAGTCCCCTGACAAGCATTCCTCCAACAGACATCTTTATTTCAGCCTTGTGAGATTCTGAGTAGAGAAACCAACCAAGCCCGTCTGGCTTTCTGTCATACAGAACTGTGAGATAATAAATTTACGTTGTTTTAAGCTGTTTGTGGTAATTTGTTACAGCAGCAATGGAAGACTAAACAGATATTAATATAGTAATTCCAGCTTTCTTTTGGTTAGTGTTTATTTGGTATAACTTTTTCTTTCCTTTTGCTTTTAATCTATCTATGTCTTTATAGATAGATAAAGTGGGATTCTTATAGACAGCATATAGTTGTCTTGCTTACTTATCCAATTTGATCATCTTTGTCTTTCAGTTGGCCATTTATATTTAATATAGTTATTGACAGGGTTGAGTTTTAACTACTTTCTTGCTGCAGCCTGGAAACTGCCTCTGATCTGCAAACTGGGGCAATAGTAGGGTTTACCTCCTTTATTTCCTCCCTCCCACCTGTTCTCCACTGCCTGTTGTCAATGTCTGAAAACTGTTCTTTTGTAGACTGTATCAAGTTTCTTATTTAGGCGGGAAGGTAAATTATATTCCTATTATTAAGTCAAGGCTGGAAATAGAGGTCCTCAAGAGTATAATTTCTAATTATTTCAAGGACATCCTCTGTAGCAATTCCCTTTTATATGAGACGTGAGCATGTGTGTATGTGTAATTTATTCATTCATGGAAAGTATAATACATACACTAAAATGTTCATGCCATATGAATATGACAGATGGCTGCCTTTTTAGAAATAGAATCAGTAAGTGATAGAACTTGACCATTTTCAGAGCATGTCAGCCTTTTCCAGTCTCTATGTCTTGGTATAGCTAGTTCCTTCTGCCTGGAATACTTCCTCATCTCACTTGCTTTCCTGCCTGGCAGCTTCCTACTTGCCCTCTGGAACCAGCTCTAGGGTCACCACATCTCTGCTTCTGAGTGCCTCAGACACAATCTGTATTTCCTCTTCCAAGCTCTCATCACAAACATCGTGCTGTATTATATGTTTCTGTGTGGTCTTCCTTCTATGAGGAAGCCTTAGAAAGCAGGAGACTTATTTTAGTCTTCTTTATGTTTCTTTTATTCCCAACACATTATGTCTGCCCCATAGACCTTTTCAATAAATGATTGTTGAGTTAATGACTCCTTTTACTTGCTGACAAATGTGGCTCTTATTACTCCCCATTTCAGTATCACATATTTATAAAAGTGAATCCTCCTTAATCGTTTTACTTTTCTCCTAGTAAATTCCTCATCTATGCCTGTCTGCTGCTGTTCTCTGTGCTGCTGGCCCTTCGTTTGGATGGCATCATACAGTGGAGTTACTGGGCTGTCTTTGCTCCAATATGGCTGTGGAAGTTAATGGTCATTGTTGGAGCCTCAGTTGGAACTGGAGTCTGGGCACGAAATCCTCAATATCGGTAATACTGCTTTATACAACCCATTGGTCTCTAGCATGAGGGAGCAATATCTTGACTTTTCTCACTTTTGATGAAGTAAGGACCATTTTATTTTCTACCTATCTGGGGTCTTAGAACTATAGTGTAAGCTAACAGATCTCTTCTGTATTTTTGAAAATTTAGTCTTTGGTATGTATTTTCTTACAAAAGCAGTGCCATTTGGGGGTAAGTTGCCAGCCAGCTCACAGATGCCTATATAATCCAAAATGCACTCAAAATACAGAACTGGTATGCCATACTAGACTAAGCAGCATGAAACCACCCTGTTTTTAGGAAAAGACACTCATATTATGTTTGGTCATGAAAGATCTTTCTCCAATTCAGTTTTGGAACTGGGGCTCCCCTTGTCCCACCCTCCTAGTCCCAGAGCTTTAGGACTGTTAGCAGTGTAGGGGAGGTGGCTTGGCCAGGAGACCATGAGTCCCTGAGACAGCAGCTGGGGAATGAGGAAAGTCAAAGGTTGGATGCCGAGAAGGAAAGCATTGCCTTTGGGGGCAGGGAGAGGGGGGTACCCTTTACCGTTTCCAACTCTTGCCCTCCCTGCTCTTGGATGCCTCTGCTGGCCCAAATTCCTGGGAGTTGGCTCACGCCAGCATGCAGCCTGGTGTTGCTGGGACCTGCGAGAGGCTTTCCCTTCTCTGCCACAGAGACTGTAACTACATAAAGGGAGAAAGGGGGACTTAAGACTGGGAGGCTATTATGAACCTCCACTGGGAAGATGAGGAGTACAGGAATTCCCAGAAGGCAGCTGCTCATGTGGGCAAAGTGTAAAGTTGAAACTACCTCAACTTTTTTTTTTTTTTGAGACAGAGTTTCGCTCTTGTTGCCCAGGCTGGAGTGCAATGGCGTGATCTCGGCCCACTGCAACCTCCACGTCCTGGGTTCAAGTGATTCTCCTGCCTCGGCCTCCTGAGTAGCTGGGATTACAGGCACCTGCCACCATGCCCGGCTAATTTTTTGTATTTTTAGTAGAGATATAGGGTTTCACCATGCCAGGCTAGTTTTGAACTCCTGACCTCAGGTGATCCACCCGCCTTGACCTCCCGAAGTGCTGGGATTACAGGTGTGAGCCACCACGTCCGGCCACTACATCAACTTTTTAAATTTTTGTTTACTAAATATGAAAATGATTCAGATTGTGTAAATTACATATCACATACATGTCTAAGAATTGTAAAACAGCTACACAGAGAGCCTTGGCAGGTGAGGAACATTCATGTGTAGCTGTTTCAAAGTTCTTAGATTTTTTTTGAAAGATTGATTACCTGTGTGGCTGTTATGTGTTTTATTTTTTTATGAGATATTTTCAGATATCTAATATTAATTGCTTCTCAAAGAATGCAAAGTTAAACATTTAGGTTCTACTGATTGATATTTAGAATATATTCAAACTTCTCTTTGTTGGTCTTATTTAAGATGTTTTGAGCAAGGAAAGGAATTGTGTATGTGGGGTTGAATGTAAGGAATGTACAGGCATGGTCATTCTCATGTTAACATTAACCAGTGGGACATGGTTGGGTCCTACAGGAATAACCTCTGATAGCATTTTCTCTGTGATCTAACTTCCGGTGTATTTGTCACCCACAATACATGTATATCATAAATGTTCATCTGTATTTTGAATAAACATTGTAGGCCTTTCAAATGCATTATAGAGCCTTTTCCTGATTGGTGGCCTTACCATTGCTCAATTGTAGATCTGTTAAGGTTATTGTGCATGATACTTAGCTAATTAAACTGATTTTGTTTGAGAACAATTTTAACTCTTGTTCTTCTTTCTCTTTCATCTGCAGGTGTTAATTTATCTTAATGGAATAGAAAGGAAAATGAAAATCATTTATACGTTTTATTTGCATTTAAAAATAGCACCTAACAATAGTTACTACTGTCTTGAAATATAACCGGCACTTGTTTATAGAACTAGAGTTATTTTTATAATATTGCGTGAAGGGTGGTTTACATGGTTTCTTGAAAAATGAGGATCATGAGACTTAAGGGGTATTTGCCTGGTTTTAGCAGCAGAAGCAAATCAGCTTGAATAATCTTGGAAGTAACTCTCGTTGTTGAATTTAAAGATGTGAACAGAAGTGTTTATGTACATTTTCAGGGAAATAAGAACTGGCTATTACTTTTGAGAATATCCTTATATGGTTAAAACATTAAATTCTGGTTTGGTTGTAATGTTCATTTTGTATTATGTAGTAGTTCTTCGATGTTTCAGAGATTGCCTACCAAAGCTTAGATTTAAGTTAGCTTTCTACCTGGTTTCCCTTTGCTTTTGTCAAATTTTCAAGTAAAATTCAAAGTATCAATATAAGTTGGTATTTGCCCTGAACTGCTTGCTTATAGTGGAGATTCTGAACTGAGGGTGTTTTCTTCTTCTCTCCCTTTTTTAGAGCAGAAGGAGAAACGTGTGTGGAGTTTAAAGCCATGTTGATTGCAGTGGGCATCCACTTGCTCTTGTTGATGTTTGAAGTTCTGGTCTGTGACAGAATCGAGAGAGGAAGCCATTTCTGGCTCCTGGTCTTCATGCCGCTGTTCTTTGTTTCCCCGGTGTCTGTTGCAGCTTGCGTTTGGGGCTTTCGACATGACAGGTCACTAGAGGTGAGATTTCATATATTTAAGAATGTTTTCCACTTTGGGAGGTCAAGGCAGGTGGATCACTTGAGGTCAGGAGTTTGAGACCAGCCTGGCCAACATGGTGAAACCCCATCTCTACTAATAATACAAAAATTAGCCAGGCATGGTGGCACGTGCCAGTAATCCCAGCTTCTCGGGAGGCTGAGGCGGGAGAATCTCTTGAACCCAGGAGGCGGAGGTTGCAGTGAGCCAAGATTGAACCATTGCACTCCAGCCTGGGTGACAGAATGAAACTCCGTCTTAAAAAAAAAAAAAAAAAAAGAATGTTTTCAAAAGTAAAATATTTTGCTCAGTTATTCAGTTGTCAGTTTCTTACCCTTTTTTAGGAAGAGCTTGATCATTAACAACTCTACATCATGAGACAACAAGGCAACAAAAGACGATGGAAATAACCATTTTTCTTTCTTCACTTAGAACACTAGCTTTTCACCCAGGACATGAGCCTTCTCCCAGCTTCACATCCTGTGTCAATCAGACAGAAACAGAACTGATAGGTTAGATACAGATATATGTATAAAGAGAGTTAAGGAACTGGCTCACATTACTGTGGGGCTGGCAAGTCTGAAATCTCCAGGGCAGGTGAACAGGCTGGAGACCTAGGAGGAGTTGACACTGCAGTCCCGGCGCAGAATTTCTTCCTCTCCAGGAAACCACAGTTTTTGCTTTTAAGGCCTTCACCTGATTGCATGAGGCCCACCCATGCTATGGAGGGTAGTCTCCTTTATTCAAAGTCAGTACCTTCACTGCAACACCAAGCTTAGTGTTTGATTAAATAACTGGGTATTATAGCCCAGCCAAGTTGACACTCAAAACTGACCATCTCCCCACCTCAGACCCCATGATTTAGCACCTCCCCTGCTGTCTGGTTAGCTTATCCTGATGTGCCCCTGTGTTTGTTTATTCATTGAATAAACATTTATCAAGTATTTACTAGATACCAAGCCCTTTTTCCCTAAGCATAGGGGATATGCAGATGAATAAAATACCAGGACTAGTAATAATAATGAAAATAATTGCAGGTAACGTTTATTGAGCACTTACTGTGTGCCAGGCATTGTGCGAGGCACATTACATGCGGTAGTTTTCTTATTAACTAACCCTGTGAGGTAGGTCCAGAGAAGATAAATCATTTGTTCATGGCCACGTGTGAAGGGGCAGGACCAGGATTCCATTTGAGTCAGCCCGACTCTAAAGCCCGGGCACATAACTGCATAACTGCACAGAAGCTGAGGGCCCAAAGCTGAATACTGGTGGGTTGAGGGGAGAACTAGAGGCTGTAGATGCCTGGTTTTGAGCCGTGTGGATAAAGAGTGAAGGAAGAAGACTGCAGTTGGCTTAAGAAGTAAACATAGCAGCTATAGGGTGGGTCAGGCATATAAGCCTGGACCCCAGGTATGGGCGTGAGGGGAAGGTATGTAGACAGAGGGACAGTGATGGAGCAAGGCCCTGTGGGACTCAGGGAGAATGGGACCTGGAGCACCAGGAAGGGTTTGGCCTTGAACAAGGGGAGCTATTCCCTGATTTTCATGTTGGTGGAAAGGCCACAGCATGGGTATGACTGGTAGGTAGGAGTGAGCCGTGGAAGGAGAGTATCTGATGGTCCACTTTCACCCTCCCTACAATTCCCAATTTCTATCAGGGACTTGAGCATCCATGGATTTTGATATCCACAGGGGGTCCTGGAACTAATCCCCCACAGATACCGAGGGACAACTATACAAGGGCTAGGACTGCATTGGGCCTGAATTACAGAAAGTAAGTCTTTCATATATTCACACTCTTGGCATTCCTGCCCTTTGAAGAAACAAGATACCAGGAGCTGAGCTCCCTCCTCCTGTGGCGCAAGAACAGTACCTATCTTGGTGAGGGGGTGGTTTGGAGTAGGCTCATACAGAGATGGGAAGGAGGAGTTGAGGGTCTGCCAGGAAGCCCTGTGTTGGGAGGGAAGGGATGGCATTTTTGGGACACATTGAAGCCTAGAGGCAGGAAACACTCCATCAGCTGAGTGGACTGTGGTGATTCAGATCCGACGGGAGCACACGGTGGAAAGGAAGGAACTATGGGAGTTGGGAAGAGAGGGAGCCTCTACAGAGGGACTGGGGCAAATAGGGGCCACATCCTCAGTCCGCAGAGTATGTGCTGAAGTGCCCCAGGCACCCCAGTGCACTCACAGGGCACCAGGGGATAGTGGACATTTTGAGGAAAACAGTAATACCTGACATTTGTTGGGACACCATACAAACTACTAGCTTGAAATAGTTTACAGGTTTATTTTTAGGCCACACTACATTCCTTTCAGTGACGTCGTATCTTTAAGAAGCTGGGTTTTCAGCAGTTGCTGTGAAAACAAAAAAGGCTAGTGCTGTGTGAAAATCCAGGTGAAGAACAGGTAACGAGTGGGAGCACCTTGTCTGATTCCAAGGCGTGGGAAATGGTGAGCTACCTGACAGGCACATGCATCCCACTGGGAATTAGTTTTGGTTATTTACGAATAATACTAACATTTTTCTTTAGATTTATATGAATTATTTTTTCTAGTGGCTAGTTAGAACAGAAATACTAAGTTAGATGTAATTACTTAAATCAGTGCAACTGTTGGCATTCCCAGCCACATTAGGGATTTCTTTTGGCCTAGAGGTCTATGGAGGAGTTACTAAATTCGCCATGTACCTATGTACTGAGAACTTTTGGGAAGCTCTGGGCCCAGTCCCAGATTTCAATTTTGTGGGCAAGAATGTACTTTACCAGAGTGAGGAGCAGCCTGCAGGGCGTTTGGGCTGGAGGCAGGAGGTTAGTAAGGGGTTGCTGAAGTGGTAGGAGGATGGTGCGGAAGAAGGCCTCACTAGGCAGTCATCATCAGGATAGGAAGTGGGCACAGGATTCAGGAGAAGTCTGGACACTACAGTGGACAGGATGTGGTGACTGAATGCGACAGTGTGGGAAAAAGAATACAGGGTGATTCCCGGGCTCATGGCTTGAGAAATGAGACCACTGTTGTGCCTCAAAGTGACATGGGAGGCTATAGAAAGAGGAGATACAAGGTTCTAAGTGCAGGCGATAATGATCTCTATTTGGGACTAGCTTCATTTGAGGTGCCTCTAGGAGAGCCGAGTGGCCTGTGCACAGCTGGGTCTGCTATGCAGCAGGAAGGCTAAGTTGGAGACAGATGTGAGAACTAACCACTAAGGAGGTAATAATGCAAGCCAAGGGTCTGGTTGAAATTTCTTCTCCCCCAGTCCAGGGTGCAGTGCATGAGTGAAAATATGTGTGTTTGTGTGTCTGTATCCCTAGTCGGGAGAGAAGACTGAGTTTGTGGCTCTGCAGAGCATCACCATTTAAGGAGGGGGAAAAGGAGACAGAAGGAATTAACCAGAGCACTCCAGAGGGCTCCAAGACTGCATGGTGGGATCCTAGAAGGCCAGGAGGAGGGGAGCAAACAGGAAAGAGTCATCCACAGTATAAGTAGGATGCCAGTTGAAGTGTTTTCGCTGCCTCCCGGTTATCGGTGACTTTGATGAAAGCTGTCTTCTGGTGGTCATGGGGGTGGAGGCCAGATCACAATGAAGGAAGCTGGGAATGGTAGATGAGATAGTAGGGGCTTGCATATTCATTACTGTCTCACAGAGAGAAACCTGAGGCTGAGAGGGGTCTTGGATCAAAGGATGGGGTGGGTTTATCTGGTTTTGGGGTTTTTGTTTTTAATGAGAAGGAGTTGTTTCTGTGCTGCTAGGAGGGATCAATGGAATAGGTGGGGTTAAAGATACAGTAAGGAATCTGTAGTTGATGGCTTGATGTGAAAAGGTCCTCAAGGAGCCTGAAAGGAAGGGGTGGGATCCAAGGGCAAATTTGAGGTATGAGAAGAAGGATGCACCAGGATGGTTTCGAGTAGACAGTATTGTTGGTAGGGGCATGAAGGAAGCTTAGTGGTCTATTGCAGCTAGCCTGTGTTCCCAGTCAACCTGGAAACAAGGTTCTCATCTGTGCTCAGGCCTCAGGCCAGAAAGGGCGAGGCAGCAGAGGGGCAAGACAGCAGAGGGGCAAGGCAGCAGAGGGGCAGGACAGCAGAGGGGCAAGGCAGCAGAGGGGCAGGGCAGCAGGCCGAACCCTATTTCCCCTTGCCGTAATACTGCTGTGCCCCTCTGGTACTGAAAATCAGGAGTTTCCAGTGCAATGTAATATACAAGTTACACTGTATTATAATGTATATTGTCTTTTAGTGTTTTAACCAAATTACTGCAGTAGTAAATGCAAATTATACTTTGTTTAACTGATTCTTCTCTTCATTTTTAGTTAGAAATCCTGTGTTCTGTCAACATTCTCCAGTTTATATTCATTGCCTTAAGACTGGACAAGATCATCCACTGGCCCTGGCTTGTATGTAACTTTTAAAATCCTAAAATAAACTTTTTTTATTATAAAAGTAATTCATATTCACTGTACAAAGCTTGGAAAAGACAGACAAGCAGAAGTAATAGCCTAATAGTCACCCATAATCCCACCATGGAGAGATAACATGGTTGGTGTTTTTTATGTCTGTGTTTTATACAAACAGTTGTGATATAGCCGTGTGCACCATTTTGTATCCTGATTTTTTTGTTTTAATGTTGTATCATAAACATTTTATCATGTTAATAAAAGGTCTTTATAAACATGACTTCTAAAGTTTAATTGATACAAAATATTCTTCAAGTGCATGTATTAAACCATCCTCTTATTTCTAAAATATGGTGTTTCCATTGTTGCCAGTGTTGAATGATTTTAAATCATACTGCAGTATATATGTTTATGCATTAAAATTTTTGCCTTTTTTTTTTTGGTTGTTTTCTTAGGAAATAGTCCAGAAATAGTGTTACTGAGCTAGAGGTTGGGAACTATTTGAGATTCCTATATACGTATACTGCACTGCCAACTTACTTTTCCAAAAGTCATACCTGGCCAGGCGCAGTGGCTTACACTTACAGTCCCAGCACTTTGGGAGGCCGAGGTGAGCTGATCACTTGAGCTCAGGAGTTCTAGACCAACCTGTGCAATGTAGCGAGACACTGTCTCAAAAGAAAAAAAAAAAGCCATACCCATTTACACTCTTGCTGGTGGTGGCATCTATGTCATGCTTCTAAACTGTGACTTCAGTTACTGGGCATTTGGTTGAAATTAACTGTGAATAAATGGGTAGATGGATGCAGAGATACAAAGATAAGTGGCAAGGTAGAAATTAGAGAACACAGTATAGTTTCCACTATTAAATGCATGGAAAAAAGGTGGAGACTAAAGGCAGAAGAGTTCCATTGCCACTGGGAGGTAAGGTCATGCTAGTGTTTTTGTTCGGTTTTATTTTCTCTGTTGTTTGATGTATAATTTTGCATATAATATATTTTATGTATTAAATATAGTTACCTTTAAAAAGTAAAAAGTATAGCAAAGAATTGGGAGCAGAGAAGAAACGAAGGGAACCTAAGTATACTCCATACTTAAAGATGGGAATAATCACTTCAGCCCAAAGTCTTTGATAAAACCTTCATAATAAAAAGTACTCACTCACTCATCCTACAACTTCACAGTGCTGCATCTGGAGAATGGTCATTGGGTTCAAAACTGTTTCTGTTGTGACGTGGAGGAAACATATCTAAACAAGACCAAACTTTTTTGTATAAGATACTGTCAGGGAAAAAAAAAGATTAGTAATTTTGAGAGCTTTCCACAAATGAGAAGAATGATTTTTTCTGCCCTTCATCCTCTGTAGATCCCAGTTGATGAAGCAGTCTGAGTACATGTTTCCCATAGTGAGCAAGAGAGAACAAGGAAGGCTATTGAGATCTAACATTCCACCCATGAAGGGAACTTCAGTAAAAAGGAGAATCTCATCACAGAACGGGGAAGGGGGAAGAAAGGCTGTGCATAGACTCTGCAGAAAAACCTACAATCAAGAACTCCAGGCTGGTCAGGAGAAGTAAAATTCATATGCCAACTCAAATCGTAGATCTAAAAGAAAATGTAAAACTATAGATCTGTTAGGAAATAACATAGGACAGAATCTTTGGGGTTTGCAGTTAGGCAAAGAGTACTTAGAAATGGCACTGTTAATATGGTCCATATGAGAGAGAAATCATAAATTTGGACTTCCTCAAAATTAAAATGAAATGAAGACAGGCCACAGACTGGGAGAAAATATTTGCAAAGCACACATCAAAACACTGACTTGTACCCAGAACATACAGAGAACTCTTAAAAACTCAAAACTGCAAAAAGAAACACCTAAAAATTGGCAAAAGAGTTGACAATTTGCGAAGGGGATATATGCATGGGGGAAAAAGCACAGGAAAAGATGCTCAACACCATTACAGGTTAGGGAAGACAAACTACAACCAGGATGAGGGCCCGAAACACATGGCTTCAGAATGGTGAAACTCAACAACACTGACAAGGCCACCTGCCTGGGAGGATGCAGAGGAACTGGGACACTCCAGCGTTACTGGCGGGAAGGCAGGTGGTACCGGCACTGTAGAAAACGGTTTGGCCGTCTCCAATGCAGTTAAAAGCGCCCTCACCATGGGACTTGGCTGCCCCACTCCTGGGTATAAGATTTACCCCAGAGAAGTGAAAGCGTGCAGCCTTGTAGAAACCCACACACCAGTGTTTGTAGCAGTCTTGTTTGCATTTTGGATAGCAGCCTTGTTAGGTTTTCACAAACCACCCTCAGCGGACAGTCAGATAAACAAACTGTAGGCATCCATACAATGGAATACCCCTCAGAGGGAACGACCTGTGGATACAGGGAGGGAACAACTTGGATGAATCTCATTACAGACGTTATGGGGATGGCGGGAAGCCAGTCTCAACAGGTTACTTGTCTCGCAATGCCATCTACATAAAGTTCCAGCAGAGACGAAAGTACAGTGCTGGAGAACAGATCAGTGTTTGCCGGGGCTAATGGTGGGACAGTGTGACAGTGAAGGGACAGCATGAGAGAGTTTTGCAGGGTGACAGACCTCTTCTGCATCCTGTCTACAGCTGTGCGAATCTACACTTGTGTGAAGACTCAGAGAACTCACACCAAAGGAAGACAGTCACTTTTCCTACCGTATGATAGATAATAAAAAGGGAGAACGGAGAAGTGTCGTCCCAGGGGGCAGGGCAGGAGGGCAAAGACGTGTCACAGGGGAGCCTGGCCAAGTGGCGCCCCCAGAACTCATCTTCTGGGCTTGTGTGTGGATGAGACAAGGTCTACCTGGTACGACAGCGCTATACTTGGAATGCCCCCTTGTCATGGAGGCAGGGACCCGGCAGTGCTACGTATCCAGCATCAGCCTGTATCCAGCATCAACCTGCCAAGTTCACTAACTTGGTAGGGGTGAGGTTAGGGATCCTTAGGAGCCCAGGCAGCCACACTTTCTGGGGAGCCCGTTCCCATTTGTGTTGCCAAAGTACCCCCAGCAGGTTGTGGGAATGTTGCCTGTGAAGAGCGTCTGTTGTGGTGAGATCTTGTGTGTGTGCACAGGGTGACAGCTGTGTCCCGTTTCCCGGGAAGCTATGATGGCAGCAGAACCTAGGGGAGCCTGACGGAGTGTGGGAGGGTGGGCCTCTGGAACAGTAGAGGCTGCGGAGCCAGATGCAGGGCTGTCTGTCACCCAAAGGTAGAGGGACTGATGACTCACTGAGCGTGTGTGTCCCTTGGTGGCAGCAGGCCCCATAGTGAACATACCATACCTTTTCTGTCCTGAGCGATCCTCGCAGCAGTCCTAGGAGGTGGAACGGTCCTTATTCGGCTCGCGGGAGGGACCGCCTTAACTGGACAGACACAGCAAGGTGCTAAAGATGCCTTCCATCAGAGGCCAGGTTGGAAGCTCTAAAGAGACTTCTCTCGCTGTTCTCTCACCCACCCCCAGGTTGTGTGTGTCCCGCTGTGGATTCTCATGTCCTTTCTGTGCCTGGTGGTCCTCTACTACATTGTGTGGTCCGTCTTGTTCTTGCGCTCTATGGATGTGATTGCGGAGCAGCGCAGGACACATATAACCATGGCCCTGAGCTGGATGACCATCGTCGTGCCCCTTCTTACATTTGAGGTAAGCGTTCCACAGGAAGCCTCTTCAGCCCCTGAAGCTTGCGCTTCCCCTGACAGGATTCTGCACCCCTAGAAAGGCAGCTTCTGTCCCTCGAGCTCACAGTGAGCCCACTCCAGGAGAGGGGAGAGAACACAGCCGTCTCCAAGAGGGAGCTTCGGTGAAAGGAGAGCATCCTTCCTTTCTCATGGGAGCAGCGCGTGGGGCTGGCAGGGAGAAGAGTGCACCTTTTTAGCCATGGTGCCTCTGTATGGCTCGTTTCCCCTTTTGGAAAAGCAGAGTTGGATGTCAGATTTGTGTATTGGAGTCACGTGGAGAATTCTAGAATGGGAGCTGTTGACTCCTTAGAACAAACACCCGGAGGAGTTTGCCATAAAACTGCTGGCATTGGGAATTTTTCAGGCAGATAGGCTATTGCCGAGCTCTGAAGAGGGACATAAAAGCTCATTTCAAGCTTTCCCCAGGGATAGGTGGTTTCCTGCCTTTTCCTGGCGGTGCTGATGTTCCCTATTCTGGGAGCTCACGCGGGGGTGCGGTGGTGGGGAGGAACTCCCTAATGAGGTCTGGCTTCCGCCTCTGTCCATTTTCGGTGCTGGCATCAACCGGGACTATGTCTCTTTCTTTAGATTCTGCTGGTTCACAAACTGGATGGCCACAACGCCTTCTCCTGCATCCCGATCTTTGTCCCCCTTTGGCTCTCGTTGATCACGCTGATGGCAACCACATTTGGACAGAAGGGAGGAAACCACTGTATGTACTCAGCATTTCAGAAGTCCTTGGTGTGTGTCTGGGGTGGGACCGGGGAGTGGGGGGCGGATAGAAGTCTAGGAAGGGATGAGTCCCTGAGATTCCCAATTTAGAAGCTTGTGTGGGAAAGCGAGGGCTGAGGAAATTCTGGGACCTTCTAAGGGAAGAGCATACCGTAACTCTGGTGTTCTGGCCTGCACTGAGACTTTTCTCGCAGTGCACGCTGCCATTTGAGGTAGAACCAGACAAGGCAGGCAACCTCTCAGAGATCCCGTTCCCTCCTCTGCAAAATGGGGATCAAGACAGATTCTTCCCAGGCCCTTGAGGGTTTGATGGAAAATCCACATCTCCCACCCAAAACCTGGGATTCATCCTAGGTCTCTGTTGGCCCCTCTGGCCTCCCCGCCCCATCACCCAAGTCTTGCCTGTCTTGCCTTGCTAACACTCTATTCCCCTCTACCTGCTTGCTGAGGCAGACACTTCCAAAATGATCTCTGCAGAGGGTGCCTTCCTGGCAAGGCTGTGAGCTCCATGGCATGGAAGCCCAGAGCATTGTCCTTCCAAAAGCCAGTGGGTTTGGGGGCAGGGCCTCACTGCAGCCCAGCAGCCCAGCAGCCCAGGCTATGCTTGCTGTTTGTTCCTCTGCCCCCGCACCCCGCGAGCGGGGGGGGCCTGCACCCAGCTGACACTCCATTAGCCTACAGAGAGGAATAGTGGGACTGGGAAAGTGGCTTTAAGGTGGCTCCATGAGTTCAGGCCCCCTGCTGGCCAGGACCCACGCATGACTGCCGCCCTCGCGGATTCCAGAAGGTGACAGAAATCTTGTTCTTGGGTGGCACTGTCATCCATGAGTTTATCCTGGCTGGAGAAGATTAGCAGAAGACACCATAGTCTACGCACCACAGATACTTTGAGACTCACTGAAGCAGTAGTTCTCAAACTTGGGCACCCAGCAGAATCCCAAAAGGGCCGGAAAAGGGGACTGCTGGAGCCCACCCTAGCCAGACTGTTTCTGGAGGTCTGGGCTGGGGCCCGAGAATGGCATCCCTAACTAGGGCCCGGGGACGCTGCCCCTGCTGGTCCGGGAACCCCACTCCGAGCACCACAGAGCTAGCATTTGCACTTCCTCCCCATTTTGGGTACTCAAGCCCTGTTCAGGCTTTGTGACTCAGGAGTCTGGATAAAGTATGTTATGACATTGTAGGAGTGAAACTTCTTGTTATGGAAAGAAAGTTAACAGGGTCAGTTGAGCCTCGTGTGTGAAATAAAAAATTCTTATTTTTCAGGGTGGTTTGGTATCCGCAAAGATTTCTGTCAGTTTCTGCTTGAAATCTTCCCATTTCTACGAGAATATGGAAACATTTCCTATGATCTCCATCATGAAGATAATGAAGAAACCGAAGAGACCCCCGTTCCGGAGCCTCCTAAAATCGCACCCATGTTTCGAAAGAAGGCCAGGGTGGTCATTACCCAGAGCCCTGGGAAGTATGTGCTCCCACCTCCCAAATTAAATATCGAAATGCCAGATTAGATGCCACTTCCCGGGACAGAGCTTAAGTGGACTGGGACGCGCTCTCTCTGCCTGCCTCTGCCCCGTCGTTCACCCCGCAGACCAGAACCAGTACTGGAGCTGGGTCTCCAGGTACGTCCATCTCATGCCTTGTTTGCATCCAGCGCCTATCAGCCACTCACCATGACGGGACGCGGAAGTGGCAGGTGACGGGGGTGTGTGCCAGCAGATGCGGATGCCAGGAAGAGTATGAGAACGGGTGGGATTTCCATCTGTCTGGGAGGAGCTCCAGGTACCCCTCTTCCCCATCAGACCCACTGGGGGATGGCTGCTTGCCAGGCCCCCAGAAGGAACATCTGTCTACACGGTGCTGAAATCTCAATCAAAAGTGTTGTTTCGAAATGTATTTCTCCACAGGGCTGACCTCCCGCAGCTCCCTCAGCACTCCCAGGTCCTCAGCACTCCCAGGTCGCGGCTGGGGCAGTCAGTAGGAACTGTAACTATGTCTCTGATGCACCACGTGTTTAGACACAGCACAGTCCTTTTTTCTGTTCCTACTGTGGAAGTAGTTTCTCTCTGGGCATGCTGACAGCAGGTTCTCATAGCCTCACCCATGAGCCCTTTCGATGGGAGTGACTCCATGCCTGTATACAGAGTATTTATACAAATGTTTTAGCATCTTCATATGCGGTGTTAACCCCTAGTTCTGTACAGCATATTCTGTTCAAGTATTTTTTTACAAGCTTGTGCTGTAGGCACATGCCTTCTGCTGCAGAAGTGGATGCCCGTGGCACACCCACCCCGTCCCAGTGGGGTTCCACGCCTTCGTGGGACATTGCCACTTCTGCCCTGGAACTCCTGCAGGTACGTAGTAGCTGCTACTGGCAGAACAGCAACGCCAAGCAAGACATGGTCCATGCTTTTCTGACGTTCTCAGAATAGTGGCTAGCCTAAAACCTGACAAGCGCTGCTTGAAGCCGGAACACTGGAGAATGTTGCTGAGAGCAGAAACGGCCACGCGGGTCACGACTATGCATGGGAAAGTCTCAAGCTTCCCTCCTGCCAGCAACAAGAAGGCTTTGGGGTAGGCGCGATGTTTTCCTATGTGCGTGCCGTTTCTCCAAGCACTGCAGGTTCCGCCGTGTGTCAGAGGCTGCAAGTTTAACGTCCTCCTGCCTGAAAACAAATAGGTCCTTTGCTGAAAAGAGGGTAAAAAAAGAGCTTTGATCTTCTCAGCCAGGAGAAGAGTGTGGCGTTTTAACACAGGCAACTGCTCGACGGCCTACATGGGGTTAATTCAAGTCTGCTGCGAACACGACTCCGCCTCCAGCAAGCCCTGTTCTCTTTGGGGTACAGGGGAACAGGATGGTTTAGCCCTTCCTGCTCAGTGTGTAAAAAATGTAGCTAAAGCCACTATTTTTGCCCTCTTAAGCTGTTCAATAAACCGGTTCCTCATTTTACACGTGCATGATGTGTATCTTATTTGCTGGGTGGCCCAGGAAACTGGAATGGTCCTCTCAGCCAGCCTCAGAGGAAAGAAATCTCTAGCTGGCACAGGCAGCCAAGTGAGGCTGGCGGCTGCAGGGGCACAGCCTTTAGAATGAGTCCTTCAGTGCACAGCTCCCAGGGTATAGGGGGTAGTGGGAGGAAGGAGGGGACGCCTCACAGATGCCACTGTTGGCTGGGCTACGCCGTGCCACACTTGTTACTGCTTAGGAGGCTTTCTGGAGTGTTCCTTGGGTGCTACGACAGTCTGCAGCAGACACTGTCCTTTTACTGCTCCTGGTCCTCGTTTGCTCCCCAGTGATGTCAACAGCTGAGGAGTGCTCATGCTGCAACAAAAGGCTCTGCAATTGCTGTCTAGCTCGCCCTAGCCATCTCTAGAGTTCTGCCTGAACTGAAACCCAAGTGGGGTTCAGCTCATGACTTGGGGCAATTGACCAGGAAATCCACCAGTTGCTGTGGCTGGAAGGATTTTCAGTCCTGTGGGTTGTAACCAGAGGCCACAGGTGGATTCTGCCTTAGGCTCATGAGATTTCCGACTTGCTGTTCAAGAAAATGCCTTGTGAAGCGACAACAGTAGCTGTGACCCAACTGCCGGGTGCCTTGCTAGTTCCTATACGTCCCACTGGATCCTCACAGCCCCGGGAAGCAGGTGCTACTACTCTTATCCCCGGGAGGAGACGGAGGCCGAGAGAGGTTAAGTGACGTGCCCAAGTCACACAGCTCGGCAGCGGCCAGGTTGAGACACCAGCATCAGCAGTCTGTTTGCAGACCCCTCACTGTCACCCCCTGAGCCAGTGCATCTTGGGCCCTGCGGTCAGGGTGTCTCAAGCGTGGAGGCATCACCGGTTCGTGGCAGTCTCTGGAAGATCCCTGAGCTCTGTGCCCAGAATCGAGTCGGGGGAGTCTGTGCAGAGGTGGCCCTGTGTGTGGGGACAGTGTACGACACAGACACTGCTTTGGATGGACACCTCTCCCGTGACCTCCTAGCATCCGATCCCAAAGGAACAACTGTTGCAGAGATGGACCACTAGGCACAAACCCATGTGCGTTTCTCTGGAGACACTGGCCAAGGAAAACAAGACATGCTCAAAGGCCAACAGCTGCATGCCCCACCACGATGTGACTGCAGAGACCCGGGGTGTAGAAGGGTGTCTCTGCTTGGTGGGGGGACACGTGCAGGCCGAGGAGAGGCAGGAAGAAGGCTGCCTCCGACTCCCCACTGGACTGCATGGCGACGGTGTGTGCTGGGGCAGTCAGCTAAGCCATTTGCCTAAGTGGCTGTCGGGTATCTGCGTGCTGGGGACCGACAGTGTGGGTGTGTTAGGAGGATCTGTATGGAGCACATTGCTGCCTCTGGCTAGGACAGGGTGGAAAGGGTGGCGTGGCTACAGCCTGACCCGTGGGCATTGTCCTACCCTTTATTCTGTGCTTCAAAGTGTCAGTCATGTGCTGGGGTCTGTGGGCCCATGACTCAGATGGTGAGCTCTGACCTTCCTGAGCCAGGGCTTTCCTGTAGTTCTGCCTGGCTCAGGAGCTCTAGGACAAGGGGACCGCTCCAGGTCTGCACCTAAGGTGTGGCAGGGCCCCTTGGCACTCCTGTGCACTAGTGTCATCTTTCCCATTGAAATGACTGTGAGGATCGGAATGTGCACATGCAGATGGGCAGCTACTTGTCTGCCTTGGCCCTTTATTACATAACTTGCTGGGTGTGTGGAGATGCCACCCCTCCCCCGGCAGTCAGAGCCCCTTTATGATGTCATGGGGCTGGTTACATGACTGCCAAGGGGTGCTGCTGGCCACACTGCACTAGCAAGTTTGCCAGTTGGAGGACTAGCCATCATTGATCATGGCTCGCTGTGAAGAAAGAAATTTGAGAGGACAGGGTCACGGCTTGGAAAGGGTGCCTTTTCCTCCCCAATTGCACTCAGAGACCTACCTTCACCCAGCAGATCCTTCCCCTGCCTGGCACGACCCAGTGTCCACTGGGAGCCCTAACTTCATGCTGCTGACAGAAGAAATCGCTTTCCAACCTCTGGCCGAGGCAGCTTCGTTCAGAAGGCCGCACCCTGACGGTGACGTCCCGCCCCAGGGAGCAGATAATCTCCTCTCCCTCCCCTTTCCGCAGAAACTGTGGAGACTGGTCAGCAGCAACCAGTTTTCGTCCATCTGGTGGGATGACAGTGGGACTTGTATAGTGATCAATCAAAAACTCTTTGAAAAGGAGATTCTCAAAAGGGACGTCGCACACAAAGTGTTTGCCACAAATTCGATAAAGAGCTTCTTCCACCAGCTAAACTTGCATGGCTTCCGAAAATGGCGTCAATGCGCTTTCAGGACCTTCACCCGCATTTTCTCCACAAACAGGCCGGTCTCCATCTCGAATAAGGTAATGAACGACAAGCCTCTGGGGGGGTTAAGTCGGTGGGCTCTGGGGCCTGGTCGGGTGGAAGTCCCAGGACTGCCTCCTGGGAAGTGGGCGACCTCAGGCAGGGTGTGGGGCCATCACTGTGGGCTTGTGTCCCCCTCTGGGTGGAGGTGACATGAACTAAGAGCGAATGTGGGGAGAGGGCTGAGGATGGTACCTGCCCCTCTCGAGTGTGTAAAATATCACAGGTGCTAAGTAGCCATATCTGCATGTCCTCCTGCCCCGGGCCAGCCATGTCGTCTGGTGGTTGCTGTGTCCCCCTGACTCCATAGCGCTTTACCGTGTGAGGTGAGCAGGCCAGGGGAGTCTGGTATTTGTACCACTGTCACCCTAGCTGGTGTCTGGAGAAGTGCTCAAGTTGAAGTGCTGAAGGGCGCCTGGCGCAGGAGGTGCAGATGCTCCTGCTGCCCTTGGTAGGTGGGCCCCTGGTGTGGAAGAGCCAGTGCCCAGGGCCTCCAGCCCAGCCGGGGTGCATTCTGTTGCCAGCCGACACTGCATGGGGGAGGCCCAGAATCTTCTTCCCTCCTGGTCTGCAACTTCAAAGACCCTTTCCGCTGGCCATGGACACCCTAATCTGCCATTTTGAGGCTTTTTCCAAGACGGAAAGGCCCGCCACAACTTGGTAAACCTTGACGATGTGAACGCGAGTCCCCAGCTTCCTTTGGGGACTGGGACCTTTTCCAGAAAGGCCTCCTGGGCCAGCAGAGTTCTCTTGCACAGGGGCGTAGATGGTTGGTAGTTGTAGTCCATCCTTGTGACTTGCAGTTTCCTTTTGTTTATTTAAACTTTGACTTACAGTTAGAGTTCTACTGCCATCCTTACTTTCAAAGAGACTCCCCTCACCTCCTCGTGAGGATGAAGAGAAGAGTGGGCGTCAAGTCTGCACCAAGACATCAGGAGGAGGACAAGCCAGAAGCTGCTGGATCCTGTCTGGCACCAGCAGACACTGAGCAACAAGATCACACATCTCCGAATGAGAATGACCAGGTCACACTGCAACACCAGGAACCGGCCGGTCCCAACACCCAAATCAGGAGTGGCTCTGCTCCACCAGCAACTCCTGTGATGGTGCCCAATCCCGCCATGGCGAGTGACAACGCTCCAGCGACCCAGCCGGCGGGCGAGTGGTCAGAGGGCAGCCAGGCTCACGTCACTCCGGTGGCCACTGTCCCTGGGCCTGCAGCACTGCCCTTCCTCTATGTCCCTGGATATCCCACTCAGATGAATTCTTACGGGCCTGTGGTGGCCCTTCCCACAGCGTCCCCTAGTGCCCTTGCCATGGACACCACAGGACTTCCTGCACCTGGCATGCTGCCCTTTTGCCATCTCTGGGTACCGGTGACCCTAGTGGCTGCTGGGGCTGCACAGCCTGCTGCCTCCATGGCCATGTTCCCCCATCCCCCAGCTCTGCACCACCATTGCCCCCACAGCCACCGCATGTCACGGTACATGCCAGCTAGCGATGGGCCCAGGCGTACCCAGCCTATGCAGACCAGAGCACATAGAGGCGAGCATTTGGGCAGAATATGTGCTGGTCAATAAATGTGTCAGAAAATGAGTAATTTTCTGACTGCACAAAAAAGTCTTCATGGTCTCCATCCTTTTTCTTTCTTTGCAGTCCAGTACCCCGCTCTGACATCTTTGGCTTGCATGATAGAGACTTCAGCCTAACACGCCTCCCTGGAAAAGTGCCCAGGAGGTTCTCGAGCAGGTGCTGGGTTTTAGGAAGCCCCTCAGACATCCTGCCTCTGCTCATTAAAAATTATCTGGAGCTGGCTGGGCGCGGTGGCTCACATGTGTAACCCCAGCCCTTTGGGAGGCTGAGGCGGGTGGATCACAAGCTCAGGAGATGGAGACCGTCCTGGCTAACACAGAGAAACCCCGTCTGTACTAAAAATACAAAAAATTAGCCGGGCGTGGTGGCGGGAGCCTGTAGTCACAGCTACTCGGGAGGCTGAGGCAGGAGAATGGCATGAACCCGGGAGGCGGAGCTTGCAGCGAGCCGAGATCGCACCACTGCACTCCAGCCTGGGTGACAGAGCAAGACTCCGTCTCAAAAAAAAAAAAAAAAAATTACCTGGAGTTGCTCGCTGAGTGCCAATTGTGCTGCTAGCATTGCCGGCTGAGGGTTCACAATGACACTGTGTTGCTGGCCATTCCTTGTCATGGTGGTGCCTTTATATAACAGGATCTTCACTTTACATACAGATGAGATCACGTCTGGCTTTGTCATTGAGTTAAAAAGTGCCCTTGATAGTTGTGGCGGTGACACATACTACCAAGGAGTCCTACAGGTTTGCAGTTTAGAGGGTGCTCATTAGTGTCTGGTGGACAGGATTTACGTTTGGCTTTTATGTCTGTACTGGATCTGGTGGGGTTTTTTACTTCCTTCCTTGATTCCCCCACTATGCCCCCACTTTTTCTTTCTTGTTTTCCTTTCCTTTCCTTTCCTTTTTTCTTTCTCTTTCTCTCTTTCTTTCTCTCTCTCTCTGCTTCCTTCCTTCCTTCCTTCCTTCCTTCCTTCCTTCCTTCCTTCCTTCCTTCCTTCCGTCTCTCTCTCTCTCTCTCCCTTTCCCTCCCTTCCTTCCTTCTCCTTCTTTCTTTTGGAGCCAAAAATTAATTTAAAAGATGTCATGTCATGTTTTAACTTAGGAAGCAGCCTTTTCTGGTCACTTGGGGTGTTCATCTTAGAACACATGCTATCATCGACAAACCTCTTTGAATGATCAGAAGAAACAGATTCAAGTCCTTACCATAGACACAACTGGGCACAGACATCAAAAGAGCTCTGAAATCAGGGCGTGCAGAGAGCCCCAACACCCACACACCAGAACCCAGAGGTATCCCTGCCTGTGATTTTTAATTTGACAGTAGGTGGCAGAGTCCTGGGAGACGTGGGAAGAGGCCATAAGAGAATGCAGACATGGGAATGGATTAATCCAGAGTCCAGCCAGGTCTGCATCTCCCTGTCTCGGCCTGCTCACTTACAAATGGGTGCTCATTTACAAATCGGTGTGAATCACATTTCATCATTTGTGAGCTCCTTAGTTTCCAAGAAGTACAATTTTCTCATGTGTTTCTTGGACTTTATACATATGCCTCCAGAGTTTGAATCATGCAAAGATGCTGCCACTTAAAAACCTCTTTCCTACAAACTTATACCCCTCCGATCCTGGTTTTCCTGTGAATCTCAGCCGGGCACGGTGGCTCACGCCTGTCATCCCAGCACTTTGGGAGACTGAGGCAGGTGGATCATGAGGTCAGGAGTTCAAGACCAGCCTGGCCAAGATGGTGAAATCCTGTCTCTACTAAAAATACAAAAATTAGCCGGGCACGTTTGCAGGCACCTGTAATCCCAGCTACTCGGGAGGCTGAGGCAGGAGAATCGCTTGAACTCAGGGGGTAGAGATTGCAGTGAGTCGAGATCACGCCACTGCACTCCAGGCTGGGGGACAGAGTGAGGCTCCATCTCCAAAAAAAAAAAAAAAAAAAAAAAAATACTGTTAGAAGAATGGAAAAAACGATATAGATGGAGAGAAAATATTAGTAATCTGATGTCTGATAAAGAACTCATATGCTGAATAAACACCAAACTTTTAACATTCAACCTTTGAAAACAAAGAATCCAACTAAAGATGTAAATGATTTGAAGACATTCACCAATGAAGACACGCAGAAATACACATACATTCACCAATGAAGATACACACGTGAAAAGATGATCACCATAATTATTCACTAATAATGCAAATGTCAACAGCACTAAGATTCCTCTACCCACCTAGTACAATGGATAGAATTCAAATACCTGAGAATATCAAATTCTGGAGAGGATGTGGAATTCTCATTCATAGCTGGTAGACAAGAAAAATGTTTCATTCACTCTAGAAGGCCTTTTGGCCCTTTCTTATGTAGTAAAACATAGACTTACCTTTAGATCCATCAGTCGTACTCCTAGGTTTTACCTAAGTGAATTGGAAACTTTGGTTCTCACATGGAAGATCGTGTACACGAATGTATATAGTAGTTTATTCATAATCACCAACCAAGATGTCCTTGAAGAGGTGAATGGATAAAACCAATGGTACTTCCACAAACTGAAAGTGTATTCAAAGTTCAATCTACCCTCAAATATTCCAGGACAGGAAATTTTGGAGGCCCGTTCAGCCAAGTGGCAAGGGAAAATGAATCACTGTCTTATCTCAACTCTTCCAATGCATCCAAAATGGGCAATTGTTTAACTCATTCTCCCAGGCTCGCTCTCCTAGATTCATAAACAGATGAAGGCACCCGAGCACTCATGAAAAGAATTTGTGAGGCAAGTGTTCACACATATCACAGCAAATGTCATAAACAGATAATCACATATCCAACACAACAGTGGATTAAACGAACAAGCCGCCTGTATGCATGGAATAAAAATACGATGAAATGTTAGAAAAAAATTCAATTCTAATTCCCTGCATACAAGATAGACTAGAAAAAAACATTCAGTCATGGCAATGGGTACAGGCAAAGGCTCTGAAATGAATTCTATGTAAGTACAAATTAACAATGTTAAGCAAACTAACATTAAAAGGAACTTCCATTTCCTCAAATCGGCAGCAAGCATACATAAATGTGAAATGTCAGAAGCTCTGCCATTCACGGCAGTGACAAGTCGTTGACCTATGCTGTCACCACTACCACCTACATCTGCAGTGAATATGAAAATGAAAAAGAGACAGAGCTATGGATGTCAAAATGAAAATGAGATATGAAGACTGCTAAGAAATAGTATTTGTTAACTATATGATTATCTACATAGAAAATTCAAAGGAATAGACACATTGAATATTCAAATGAATAAAAGACTTCAGAAAACGTCATATAGAAGGTGATTACAGCAAAATCATGAGCCTTGCCACACAGAAGCAACTTAGTGCATAAAATAGAAAATAGAAAATATACCATTCACAGCAGCATTAAAATCCAAAATGGAAGTAAGAAGAGCCTAACAAGACCTTCATGGAAGCAACTGTGCAAAGTTGCTGATAGACTCAGGAAATAATCTCAAGTAAATGGATCTGTATACCATATTCCTTGATGGGGAACAGAATATGGCAAAGATGTAAACGCTACTTAAATTAAATACAGAGTGAGTGCCTTAACTGTCATTGCCAAAGTGACAACCAAGCTCAGGTTGCTGTGCTCTGCTCCCCAAATCAACCCCGGAAAAATATAGAAGGGAAAAGATTAAAAAAAAAAAAAAAAAACATCAAAACAGAGAAAGCCCTGGGGATGACTGAAGCCTGTGCTAAACTAGTACTTGTGTTTTGGGTCCAGGGAGCAGCAGGGAAATCGAGGAGGTCTGTACCCTGCATAGATGGCAGATTACAGGATGGATAGGAGAAAGTGTTTAACATTCCACCCCACATCATTGCGCAATCTGAGGCAGCGCCACAGAATCTGATGCCAGTAGCCGTGGGGTAATATCACGACACCAGGAAATTTGAGTTGATTGAGACACTATGGCTCCAGAGTTCTGCTAACAACCACCTGAAACAAACTTAGTAGGAGAAGACCAGCCTTCCACAAAATTATTATTTTAATGGAATATAAAGAATGAACTAGGAATAGAATAGTAAGTATGTGTGAAGGCCACATACTATGAGTAGATATTAATAAAATATGTGTGCATATATATAGTATAAAGTCTACAAATACAAACGAATATGTATCTAAAGATATATACACGTAAGTATATATAATTATACATCTATGATATAAAGATATATATGCATGTATATATACATATAAGCATAAATGTACATAATGTCTAAAACAGGTATGTATATAAACGTAGATATAAACAAAATGTACATATACTATATCTAATGTACACATACAATGTAAAATTTATTACCATATGAATGAGGATTAAAATATGAAAATCACTAATCTGGACTCTGCTGTGTTCGATACCTTCAAAACACATGGCTTCTCCAAATCTCTTGCTGCTGCTCAGCCTCTTCCGTGTAAAAATAAACCTTTTAGGACAAAAGGTTTGCAAAGTCTAGCTCTGGCTGGGGAGGAGCCCCCATGGGAAGGTGTGCATCTTCTCTCAGAGGTCCTACAATCACAGGTGCTGCAGCCCCCCAGGGAGCATCTAGCCTTGGACCCGCAGCCATTCTCTGCAACGCGTGCAGCTGGACAAATGCTCAAAGGTGACATAAACGGATCATCTCCCACCCATCACTTCATCGAAGAGCCAGGAGCCAGGAGGAGAACCCTCCTGAGTAGAGACTGAAGGTCCACCCTCCCCACATAGAGGGGCCACAGAATCCAGCTCAGCCCTTCCTGTCAGCCCTGGAAGACCCTGGCAATGTCGTCACCCCGACCACACCCCTCCCCTCACTGCCACCTCATGCGACTGGGAGTCAGAGACTTGGTCTGAGAGGAGCACACCCAATCGGCAGAAAATGGGGATCCAGACCCAGGTATCAAGGTCAGGACCCTCTGAGGGATGACTGAGGGCCCCTATCCCCATCCCCACCCTTACTCCACCAGAACCCGATTCAGCCCCTACTGTCAACCCAGGGAAGCCCCAGGCTTAGAGGCCGGATGTGACGTCACTGACACGCGCACTGGGGTCAGAGAGAAGGGAGAGGCCTCCTTCTGAGGGGCGGCTTCATACCGGTGGAGGGAAGCGGGCCCAGGCTCTGTGAGGAGTCAAGGTGAGGTGCTGAGGGAAGACTGAGAATGCCCCCGCCCCAGATAGAGGACCCCAAAGAACCAAGTGCCTTCTCCGCTCCCAGCCCTGTACCACCCGGGGGCTGATCTGGGGCTGACTTGTGAGGCTGGGCCGACCCCCTCCCTCCGCCGCTCAAGCTGCTGGGCACTCTGGAGTGAGAGCTTGGTGTGACCAGGGCAGGGCTGGTTAGGAGAGGGCAGGGCCCAGGCTCTGCGGGGCATCAAGGTCAGGACCCTGAGGGAGGGCTGCCCCCCCCCCCCCACCGAACCATGACCTACAGCCCCAGGTTCCCCAGCCCCATCCTCAGCCCCACTCTACACCCCACCCCACCCCACCCCACCCTAAACTCCACCCCACCCTCAACTCTCCCGCGGCAGAATCTGGTTCCACCTCTGTTGTCAACCCAGGGAAGCCCCAGGTGCCCGGATGTAAGGCCAGTGACTTGCACGCTGGGTGTCAGAGAGTAGCGGGGGGTCTCGCTGTGAGCGGTGGGTCGATATCGGCCGAGGGAAGCGGGCCCAGGCTCTGTGAGGAGGCAAGGTGAGACCCTGAGAGAGGACTCAAGAACACCCACCCCAGATAGAGGACCCCAAATAATACAGCACGGCCCCTGTGCCAGCCCTGGACAACCTGACCTGGCGGAGTCGGGCTTATCAGGCTGGGCCCAGGCTCTGACTGGCATCAAGTTCAGAACCCTGAGGGAGGGCTGAATGCCTCCACACCCCTAACCCAGCCACCACCACCATGACCTACAGTCTCAGGTTCCCCACCTCCATCCTCAACCCCCCACTCCACCCCACCCCCAAGTCTCCCGTGGCAGAATCCGGTTTGGCCCCTGCTGTCAACCCAGGGAAGCTCCGGGTGCCCGGATGTAAGGCCTCTGACTTGCGCACTGGGGGTCAGAGAGTAGCAAGGGCTTGGTTCTGAGTGGTGGCTGAAGATCGGCAGAGGGAAGCGGGCCCAGGCTCTGTGGGGAGGCAAGGTGAGACGCTGAGGGAGGACTGAGGACGCCCCCACCCCAGATAGAGGGCCCCAAATAATCCAGCACCACCCCTGCTGCCAGCCCTGGACCACCCGGGGGTGGACTTCTCGGGCTGGGCCACCCTTCGCCACCTCACTGCTTAAGCCCCAGGGGACTCTGGGTCAGAGCTTGGTGTGACCAGGGCAGGACTGGTTGGGAGAGGGCAGGGGCCAGGCTCTGCCAGGCATCAGGGCCAGGACCCTGAGGGAGGGCTGAGGCCCCACAGAGGGAGTCACTGCCCCTGCAGTCAACCCTGGGACGTTCCGGGCATGGCGGTCAGGGAAGCGGATCCTGATATCTGCATCCTGGGCTGACCGAGGGAAGGGGGTTGGTATCGTTAGCATGGCCGCGGGAGAATAGAGGGAGGGTCCGGGTCCTGCTGGGAGACAAGGAAGGCCTGAGCGGACCCAGTACCCCAGGACAAGGGGCCCACCCGGCCCCTATCTGAGACCGAGGCCCCTCCTCATTCAGCCTCGGGAATCCGACAGATAGAGACTCAGGTCCACAGAGGGGTGGGGCCCAGCCCTCTAGGAGACCAGGGAAGGAACAAGACAGAGGACAGAGGGGACCCTGGAGTCCAGCTCGGTGGGGATCCTGGCCTGGGTGATCCCGGGCACGGTGGCCACATGTGGTGCATTGTGGCTGGTGGGATCGGGTGTCAATGGGGACAGGGCTGTGGTACGAGGAGTGGGGCCTCAGGTGAGCAGAAGGAGGAGTCCCAGAGGCCTGAGGAAGGATTCACCAGACCTCTCATCCCAGACCTAGGAAACCTGCCCCTGCTGTCAGTCTTGGGAGGCCCCAGGCAGGACTGTGAGGAAGGGAAGTGCCCTGTCCACCCCCAACACACACTTTCTCAAAGAGGGTCTAAGGGAGAAATTGGCCTTGGTCTGCAAGACTCATCTCTGGTTCAGCAAAATGGAAGGGGCCAGATTCTGTGAGGAGCAAATATGAATACCTAGAGGACACCGAGACCGACGAGGCCCCCTGAAACCTGCTCCTTTGGTCAGCCTTGGGTATCTCACGCATGAGTGACCATGAGGTGCCCCCTCACTTCTGCCTCCCAGGTCTCAGGGAGGTGGGGGCCTTGGTCCGAGGGGTTTCCTCAGCTCAGCAGAGGGAGCCACACCTGGTCAGCACAGGGTGGAATCCAGGGTCTTCCAGGAGTGACGGGGAGGAAGTTTGGTGAGGACTGAAGGTAAGAAGGTACCTCCACGCTCTCAGAAAAGAAAGGACCTCACAGACACTGGTGTCACCTGTTCTCAGCCCCAGGTGGCCCCAGGCAGGAATGGCATGAGGCATGGTCTCATTTCTCCCGTCGTGACTAGGGGTGAGAGGTCTGAGGGAGGTGAGTACCTTGATCCCAGAGGGCACTGAAAGATTCAACAGAGGGCTCCACACCTGGTCAGTAGAAGGAGGACTCCCAGGATCAGCAGGACCCGAGGTTTGCCCCGTTCATGAGGAATGGAGGTACCCCCAACCCAGAAAGAAGCCACCCCACAGAGTCCAGGTGAATTCTGTTCTTAGATGTGGGGGCCGGGGGGGTAGCTGATCAGGGATGGTGCTAAGTGGCAAGCTCACTTGCACCACGGCAGGAAGTTGAGGAGCCCTCAGGGGGATGAGGCATTGGTGTCAAGGGAGATGTCTGCTCATCTCAAGGGTTTGAGGGTCGAGTAAGTAGAAGCCCCAGCAGAAGTAAAGATGAATAACCCACAGGAGGACTTTGGAACACCCACCTCATACCTGAAGGATTCAGCTGGTGGGGTCAGCCGTGGACACCCCACGCAGAGGTGACAGATGTGGGGCCTCCTCACCTCTGTTTCTGGATCTCAGGGAGGTGAGGACTTTGTTCTCAGAGGGTGTGTGGACAAAACAGGGAGGCACTGTGTTCAACAGACACAGTGGTCACAGGATTGGAGAGCAGTCCAGGTGAGGAACCTAAGGGAGGATTGAGGGTACCTCCAGGCCAGAGAAACTCTCAGATCAAGAGAGTTTGCCCTGCCCCTACTGTCACCCCAGAGAACCCGGGCAGGACTGTCTGCTGAGGTCCCTCCTTTATCCTGGGATCATTGGTGTCAGGGAGGGCTGGCCTTGGTCTGAGGGCGCTGCACTGAAGTCAGCAGAGGGAGGGTCCCAGGCCCTGCCAGGAGTCCAGGTGCAGACTGAGGGGACCCCACTCACCAAACACAGAGGACCTAGCCCCACCCTGCCCCTTCTGTCAGCTGAGGGAAGCCGCTGGGTGGATGGACTCCCCTCACTTCCTCTTCAGGTGTCTCCTGGAGATAGGGCCTCAGGTCAACAGGGGGAGGGTTCCAGACCCTGCAGGCATCAAGATGAGGACCGGGCAGTATCCTCACCCCAGGACACATGGACCCCATTGAATTTGGACATCTCTTACTGTACTTCCGAGGAAACCCTGGGCAGGTGTGGGCAGATGTTGGTTGGGGCATGTCCTTCTGTTCCATATCAGGGATGTGAGCTCTTGATCCGAGAGATTCTCAGGCGAGTAGAGGAGTGGAGTCCAGTCCCTGCCAGGAGAAAGGTGAGGGCCCTGAGTGAGCGCAGAGGGGACCATCTGCCCCAAAGGTGTGTAGAACTCAAGAGTGTCCTGCCCGCCCTCTTGACAGCACTGAGGGACCGGGGCTCTACCTGCAGTCTGCAGCCTAAGGGCCCCTCGATTCCTCTTCCGGGAGCTCCAGGAAGCAGTCAGGCCTTGGTCTGAGACAGTGTCCTCAGGTCACAGAGCAGAGGAGGCCCAGGCAGTGTCAGCAGTGAAGGTGAAGTGTTCACCCTGAATGTGCACCAAGGGCCCCACCTGCCCCAGCACACATGGGACCCCATAGCACCTGGCCCCATTCACCCTACTGTCACTCATAGAGCCTTGATCTCTGCAGGCTAGCTGCACGCTGAGTAGCCCTCTCACTTCCTCCTTCAGATTCTCAGGGGACAGGCTGACCAGGAGGACAGGAGCCCCAAGAGGCCCCAGAGCAGCACTGAAGAAGACCTGTAAGTCAGCCTTTGTTAGAACCTCCAAGGTTCGGTTCTCAGCTGAAGTCTCTCACACACTCCCTCTCTCCACAGGCCTGTGGGTTCTCCATCACCCAGCTCCTGCCCACGCTCCTGACTGCTGCCTTGACCAGAGTCATCATGTCTCTTGAGCAGAGGAGTCCGCCCTGCAAGCCTATACGTCCCACTGGATCCTCACAGCCCCGGGAAGCAGGTGCTACTACTCTTATCCCCGGGAGGAGACGGAGGCCGAGAGAGGTTAAGTGACGTGCCCAAGTCACACAGCTCGGCAGCGGCCAGGTTGAGACACCAGCATCAGCAGTCTGTTTGCAGACCCCTCACTGTCACCCCCTGAGCCAGTGCATCTTGGGCCCTGCGGTCAGGGTGTCTCAAGCGTGGAGGCATCACCGGTTCGTGGCAGTCTCTGGAAGATCCCTGAGCTCTGTGCCCAGAATCGAGTCGGGGGAGTCTGTGCAGAGGTGGCCCTGTGTGTGGGGACAGTGTACGACACAGACACTGCTTTGGATGGACACCTCTCCCGTGACCTCCTAGCATCCGATCCCAAAGGAACAACTGTTGCAGAGATGGACCACTAGGCACAAACCCATGTGCGTTTCTCTGGAGACACTGGCCAAGGAAAACAAGACATGCTCAAAGGCCAACAGCTGCATGCCCCACCACGATGTGACTGCAGAGACCCGGGGTGTAGAAGGGTGTCTCTGCTTGGTGGGGGGACACGTGCAGGCCGAGGAGAGGCAGGAAGAAGGCTGCCTCCGACTCCCCACTGGACTGCATGGCGACGGTGTGTGCTGGGGCAGTCAGCTAAGCCATTTGCCTAAGTGGCTGTCGGGTATCTGCGTGCTGGGGACCGACAGTGTGGGTGTGTTAGGAGGATCTGTATGGAGCACATTGCTGCCTCTGGCTAGGACAGGGTGGAAAGGGTGGCGTGGCTACAGCCTGACCCGTGGGCATTGTCCTACCCTTTATTCTGTGCTTCAAAGTGTCAGTCATGTGCTGGGGTCTGTGGGCCCATGACTCAGATGGTGAGCTCTGACCTTCCTGAGCCAGGGCTTTCCTGTAGTTCTGCCTGGCTCAGGAGCTCTAGGACAAGGGGACCGCTCCAGGTCTGCACCTAAGGTGTGGCAGGGCCCCTTGGCACTCCTGTGCACTAGTGTCATCTTTCCCATTGAAATGACTGTGAGGATCGGAATGTGCACATGCAGATGGGCAGCTACTTGTCTGCCTTGGCCCTTTATTACATAACTTGCTGGGTGTGTGGAGATGCCACCCCTCCCCCGGCAGTCAGAGCCCCTTTATGATGTCATGGGGCTGGTTACATGACTGCCAAGGGGTGCTGCTGGCCACACTGCACTAGCAAGTTTGCCAGTTGGAGGACTAGCCATCATTGATCATGGCTCGCTGTGAAGAAAGAAATTTGAGAGGACAGGGTCACGGCTTGGAAAGGGTGCCTTTTCCTCCCCAATTGCACTCAGAGACCTACCTTCACCCAGCAGATCCTTCCCCTGCCTGGCACGACCCAGTGTCCACTGGGAGCCCTAACTTCATGCTGCTGACAGAAGAAATCGCTTTCCAACCTCTGGCCGAGGCAGCTTCGTTCAGAAGGCCGCACCCTGACGGTGACGTCCCGCCCCAGGGAGCAGATAATCTCCTCTCCCTCCCCTTTCCGCAGAAACTGTGGAGACTGGTCAGCAGCAACCAGTTTTCGTCCATCTGGTGGGATGACAGTGGGACTTGTATAGTGATCAATCAAAAACTCTTTGAAAAGGAGATTCTCAAAAGGGACGTCGCACACAAAGTGTTTGCCACAAATTCGATAAAGAGCTTCTTCCACCAGCTAAACTTGCATGGCTTCCGAAAATGGCGTCAATGCACTTTCAGGACCTTCACCCGCATTTTCTCCACAAACAGGCCGGTCTCCATCTCGAATAAGGTAATGAACGACAAGCCTCTGGGGGGGTTAAGTCGGTGGGCTCTGGGGCCTGGTCGGGTGGAAGTCCCAGGACTGCCTCCTGGGAAGTGGGCGACCTCAGGCAGGGTGTGGGGCCATCACTGTGGGCTTGTGTCCCCCTCTGGGTGGAGGTGACATGAACTAAGAGCGAATGTGGGGAGAGGGCTGAGGATAGTACCTGCCCCTCTCGAGTGTGTAAAATATCACAGGTGCTAAGTAGCCATATCTGCATGTCCTCCTGCCCCGGGCCAGCCATGTCGTCTGGTGGTTGCTGTGTCCCCCTGACTCCATAGCGCTTTACCGTGTGAGGTGAGCAGGCCAGGGGAGTCTGGTATTTGTACCACTGTCACCCTAGCTGGTGTCTGGAGAAGTGCTCAAGTTGAAGTGCTGAAGGGCGCCTGGCGCAGGAGGTGCAGATGCTCCTGCTGCCCTTGGTAGGTGGGCCCCTGGTGTGGAAGAGCCAGTGCCCAGGGCCTCCAGCCCAGCCGGGGTGCATTCTGTTGCCAGCCGACACTGCATGGGGGAGGCCCAGAATCTTCTTCCCTCCTGGTCTGCAACTTCAAAGACCCTTTCCGCTGGCCATGGACACCCTAATCTGCCATTTTGAGGCTTTTTCCAAGACGGAAAGGCCCGCCACAACTTGGTAAACCTTGACGATGTGAACGCGAGTCCCCAGCTTCCTTTGGGGACTGGGACCTTTTCCAGAAAGGCCTCCTGGGCCAGCAGAGTTCTCTTGCACAGGGGCGTAGATGGTTGGTAGTTGTAGTCCATCCTTGTGACTTGCAGTTTCCTTTTGTTTATTTAAACTTTGACTTACAGTTAGAGTTCTACTGCCATCCTTACTTTCAAAGAGACTCCCCTCACCTCCTCGTGAGGATGAAGAGAAGAGTGGGCGTCAAGTCTGCACCAAGACATCAGGAGGAGGACAAGCCAGAAGCTGCTGGATCCTGTCTGGCACCAGCAGACACTGAGCAACAAGATCACACATCTCCGAATGAGAATGACCAGGTCACACTGCAACACCAGGAACCGGCCGGTCCCAACACCCAAATCAGGAGTGGCTCTGCTCCACCAGCAACTCCTGTGATGGTGCCCAATCCCGCCATGGCGAGTGACAACGCTCCAGCGACCCAGCCGGCGGGCGAGTGGTCAGAGGGCAGCCAGGCTCACGTCACTCCGGTGGCCACTGTCCCTGGGCCTGCAGCACTGCCCTTCCTCTATGTCCCTGGATATCCCACTCAGATGAATTCTTACGGGCCTGTGGTGGCCCTTCCCACAGCGTCCCCTAGTGCCCTTGCCATGGACACCACAGGACTTCCTGCACCTGGCATGCTGCCCTTTTGCCATCTCTGGGTACCGGTGACCCTAGTGGCTGCTGGGGCTGCACAGCCTGCTGCCTCCATGGCCATGTTCCCCCATCCCCCAGCTCTGCACCACCATTGCCCCCACAGCCACCGCATGTCACGGTATATGCCAGCTAGCGATGGGCCCAGGCGTACCCAGCCTATGCAGACCAGAGCACATAGAGGCGAGCATTTGGGCAGAATACGTGCTGGTCAATAAATGTGTCAGAAAATGAGTAATTTTCTGACTGCACAAAAAAGTCTTCATGGTCTCCATCCTTTTTCTTTCTTTGCAGTCCAGTACCCCGCTCTGACATCTTTGGCTTGCATGATAGAGACTTCAGCCTAACACGCCTCCCTGGAAAAGTGCCCAGGAGGTTCTCGAGAAGTTGCTGAGTTTTAGGAAGCCCCTCAGACATCCTGCCTCTGCTCATTAAAAATTATCTGGAGCTGGCTGGGCGCGGTGGCTCACATCTGTAACCCCAGCACTTTGGGAGGCTGAGGCGGGTGGATCACAAGCTCAGGAGATGGAGACCGTCCTGGCTAACACGGAGAAACCCCGTCTGTACTAAAAATACAAAAAATTAGCCGGGCGTGGTGGCGGGAGCCTGTAGTCACAGCTACTCGGGAGGCTGAGGCAGGAGAATGGCATGAACCCGGGAGGCGGAGCTTGCAGCGAGCCGAGATCGCACCACTGCACTCCAGCCTGGGTGACAGAGCAAGACTCCGTCTCAAAAAAAAAAAAAAAAAATTACCTGGAGTTGCTCGCTGAGTGCCAATTGTGCTGCTAGCATTGCCGGCCGAGGGTTCACAATGACACTGTGTTGCTGGCCATTCCTTGTCATGGTGGTGCCTTTATATAACAGGATCTTCACTTTACATACAGATGAGATCACGTCTGGCTTTGTCATTGAGTTAAAAAGTGCCCTTGATAGTTGTGGCGGTGACACATACTACCAAGGAGTCCTACAGGTTTGCAGTTTAGAGGGTGCTCATTAGTGTCTGGTGGACAGGATTTACGTTTGGCTTTTATGTCTGTACTGGATCTGGTGGGGTTTTTTACTTCCTTCCTTGATTCCCCCACTATGCCCCCACTTTTTCTTTCTTGTTTTCCTTTCCTTTCCTTTCCTTTTTTCTTTCTCTTTCTCTCTTTCTTTCTCTCTCTCTCTGCTTCCTTCCTTCCTTCCTTCCTTCCTTCCTTCCTTCCTTCCTTCCATCTCTCTCTCTCTCTCTCCCTTTCCCTCCCTTCCTTCCTTCTCCTTCTTTCTTTTGGAGCCAAAAATTAATTTAAAAGATGTCATGTCATGTTTTAACTTAGGAAGCAGCCTTTTCTGGTCACTTGGGGTGTTCATCTTAGAACACATGCTATCATCGACAAACCTCTTTGAATGATCAGAAGAAACAGATTCAAGTTCTTACCATAGACACAACTGGGCACAGACATCAAAAGAGCTCTGAAATCAGGGCGTGCAGAGAGCCCCAACACCCACACACCAGAACCCAGAGGTATCCCTGCCTGTGATTTTTAATTTGACAGTAGGTGGCAGAGTCCTGGGAGACGTGGGAAGAGGCCATAAGAGAATGCAGACATGGGAATGGATTAATCCAGAGTCCAGCCAGGTCTGCATCTCCCTGTCTCGGCCTGCTCACTTACAAATGGGTGCTCATTTACAAATCGGTGTGAATCACATTTCATCATTTGTGAGCTCCTTAGTTTCCAAGAAGTACAATTTTCTCATGTGTTTCTTGGACTTTATACATATGCCTCCAGAGTTTGAATCATGCAAAGATGCTGCCACTTAAAAACCTCTTTCCTACAAACTTATACCCCTCCGATCCTGGTTTTCCTGTGAATCTCAGCCGGGCACGGTGGCTCACGCCTGTCATCCCAGCACTTTGGGAGACTGAGGCAGGTGGATCATGAGGTCAGGAGTTCAAGACCAGCCTGGCCAAGATGGTGAAATCCTGTCTCTACTAAAAATACAAAAATTAGCCGGGCACGTTTGCAGGCACCTGTAATCCCAGCTACTCGGGAGGCTGAGGCAGGAGAATCGCTTGAACTCAGGGGGTAGAGATTGCAGTGAGTCGAGATCACGCCACTGCACTCCAGGCTGGGGGACAGAGTGAGGCTCCATCTCCAAAAAAAAAAAAAAAAAAAAAAATACTGTTAGAAGAATGGAAAAAACGATATAGATGGAGAGAAAATATTAGTAATCTGATGTCTGATAAAGAACTCATATGCTGAATAAACACCAAACTTTTAACATTCAACCTTTGAAAACAAAGAATCCAACTAAAGATGTAAATGATTTGAAGACATTCACCAATGAAGACACGCAGAAATACACATACATTCACCAATGAAGATACACACGTGAAAAGATGATCACCATAATTATTCACTAATAATGCAAATGTCAACAGCACTAAGATTCCTCTACCCACCTAGTACAATGGATAGAATTCAAATACCTGAGAATATCAAATTCTGGAGAGGATGTGGAATTCTCATTCATAGCTGGTAGACAAGAAAAATGTTTCATTCACTCTAGAAGGCCTTTTGGCCCTTTCTTATGTAGTAAAACATAGACTTACCTTTAGATCCATCAGTCGTACTCCTAGGTTTTACCTAAGTGAATTGGAAACTTTGGTTCTCACATGGAAGATCGTGTACACGAATGTATATAGTAGTTTATTCATAATCACCAACCAAGATGTCCTTGAAGAGGTGAATGGATAAAACCAATGGTACTTCCACAAACTGAAAGTGTATTCAAAGTTCAATCTACCCTCAAATATTCCAGGACAGGAAATTTTGGAGGCCCGTTCAGCCAAGTGGCAAGGGAAAATGAATCACTGTCTTATCTCAACTCTTCCAATGCATCCAAAATGGGCAATTGTTTAACTCATTCTCCCAGGCTCGCTCTCCTAGATTCATAAACAGATGAAGGCACCCGAGCACTCATGAAAAGAATTTGTGAGGCAAGTGTTCACACATATCACAGCAAATGTCATAAACAGATAATCACATATCCAACACAACAGTGGATTAAACGAACAAGCCGCCTGTATGCATGGAATAAAAATACGATGAAATGTTAGAAAAAAATTCAATTCTAATTCCCTGCATACAAGATAGACTAGAAAAAAACATTCAGTCATGGCAATGGGTACAGGCAAAGGCTCTGAAATGAATTCTATGTAAGTACAAATTAACAATGTTAAGCAAACTAACATTAAAAGGAACTTCCATTTCCTCAAATCGGCAGCAAGCATACATAAATGTGAAATGTCAGAAGCTCTGCCATTCACGGCAGTGACAAGTCGTTGACCTATGCTGTCACCACTACCACCTACATCTGCAGTGAATATGAAAATGAAAAAGAGACAGAGCTATGGATGTCAAAATGAAAATGAGATATGAAGACTGCTAAGAAATAGTATTTGTTAACTATATGATTATCTACATAGAAAATTCAAAGGAATAGACACATTGAATATTCAAATGAATAAAAGACTTCAGAAAACGTCATATAGAAGGTGATTACAGCAAAATCATGAGCCTTGCCACACAGAAGCAACTTAGTGCATAAAATAGAAAATAGAAAATATACCATTCACAGCAGCATTAAAATCCAAAATGGAAGTAAGAAGAGCCTAACAAGACCTTCATGGAAGCAACTGTGCAAAGTTGCTGATAGACTCAGGAAATAATCTCAAGTAAATGGATCTGTATACCATATTCCTTGATGGGGAACAGAATATGGCAAAGATGTAAACGCTACTTAAATTAAATACAGAGTGAGTGCCTTAACTGTCATTGCCAAAGTGACAACCAAGCTCAGGTTGCTGTGCTCTGCTCCCCAAATCAACCCCGGAAAAATATAGAAGGGAAAAGATTAAAAAAAAAAAAAAAAAACATCAAAACAGAGAAAGCCCTGGGGATGACTGAAGCCTGTGCTAAACTAGTACTTGTGTTTTGGGTCCAGGGAGCAGCAGGGAAATCGAGGAGGTCTGTACCCTGCATAGATGGCAGATTACAGGATGGATAGGAGAAAGTGTTTAACATTCCACCCCACATCATTGCGCAATCTGAGGCAGCGCCACAGAATCTGATGCCAGTAGCCGTGGGGTAATATCACGACACCAGGAAATTTGAGTTGATTGAGACACTATGGCTCCAGAGTTCTGCTAACAACCACCTGAAACAAACTTAGTAGGAGAAGACCAGCCTTCCACGAAATTATTATTTTAATGGAATATAAAGAATGAACTAGGAATAGAATAGTAAGTATGTGTGAAGGCCACATACTATGAGTAGATATTAATAAAATATGTGTGCATATATATAGTATAAAGTCTACAAATACAAACGAATATGTATCTAAAGATATATACACGTAAGTATATATAATTATACATCTATGATATAAAGATATATATGCATGTATATATACATATAAGCATAAATGTACATAATGTCTAAAACAGGTATGTATATAAACGTAGATATAAACAAAATGTACATATACTATATCTAATGTACACATACAATGTAAAATTTATTACCATATGAATGAGGATTAAAATATGAAAATCACTAATCTGGACTCTGCTGTGTTCGATACCTTCAAAACACATGGCTTCTCCAAATCTCTTGCTGCTGCTCAGCCTCTTCCGTGTAAAAATAAACCTTTTAGGACAAAAGGTTTGCAAAGTCTAGCTCTGGCTGGGGAGGAGCCCCCATGGGAAGGTGTGCATCTTCTCTCAGAGGTCCTACAATCACAGGTGCTGCAGCCCCCCAGGGAGCATCTAGCCTTGGACCCGCAGCCATTCTCTGCAACGCGTGCAGCTGGACAAATGCTCAAAGGTGACATAAACGGATCATCTCCCACCCATCACTTCATCGAAGAGCCAGGAGCCAGGAGGAGAACCCTCCTGAGTAGAGACTGAAGGTCCACCCTCCCCACATAGAGGGGCCACAGAATCCAGCTCAGCCCTTCCTGTCAGCCCTGGAAGACCCTGGCAATGTCGTCACCCCGACCACACCCCTCCCCTCACTGCCACCTCATGCGACTGGGAGTCAGAGACTTGGTCTGAGAGGAGCACACCCAATCGGCAGAAAATGGGGATCCAGACCCAGGTATCAAGGTCAGGACCCTCTGAGGGATGACTGAGGGCCCCTATCCCCATCCCCACCCTTACTCCACCAGAACCCGATTCAGCCCCTACTGTCAACCCAGGGAAGCCCCAGGCTTAGAGGCCGGATGTGACGTCACTGACACGCGCACTGGGGTCAGAGAGAAGGGAGAGGCCTCCTTCTGAGGGGCGGCTTCATACCGGTGGAGGGAAGCGGGCCCAGGCTCTGTGAGGAGTCAAGGTGAGGTGCTGAGGGAAGACTGAGAATGCCCCCGCCCCAGATAGAGGACCCCAAAGAACCAAGTGCCTTCTCCGCTCCCAGCCCTGTACCACCCGGGGGCTGATCTGGGGCTGACTTGTGAGGCTGGGCCGACCCCCTCCCTCCGCCGCTCAAGCTGCTGGGCACTCTGGAGTGAGAGCTTGGTGTGACCAGGGCAGGGCTGGTTAGGAGAGGGCAGGGCCCAGGCTCTGCGCGGCATCAAGGTCAGGACCCTGAGGGAGGGCTGCCCCCCCCCCCCACCGAACCATGACCTACAGCCCCAGGTTCCCCAGCCCCATCCTCAGCCCCACTCTACACCCCACCCCACCCCACCCCACCCTAAACTCCACCCCACCCTCAACTCTCCCGCGGCAGAATCTGGTTCCACCTCTGTTGTCAACCCAGGGAAGCCCCAGGTGCCCGGATGTAAGGCCAGTGACTTGCACGCTGGGTGTCAGAGAGTAGCAGGGGGTCTCGCTGTGAGCGGTGGGTCGATATCGGCCGAGGGAAGCGGGCCCAGGCTCTGTGAGGAGGCAAGGTGAGACCCTGAGAGAGGACTCAAGAACACCCACCCCAGATAGAGGACCCCAAATAATACAGCACGGCCCCTGTGCCAGCCCTGGACAACCTGACCTGGCGGAGTCGGGCTTATCAGGCTGGGCCCAGGCTCTGACTGGCATCAAGTTCAGAACCCTGAGGGAGGGCTGAATGCCTCCACACCCCTAACCCAGCCACCACCACCATGACCTACAGTCTCAGGTTCCCCACCTCCATCCTCAACCCCCCACTCCACCCCACCCCCAAGTCTCCCGTGGCAGAATCCGGTTTGGCCCCTGCTGTCAACCCAGGGAAGCTCCGGGTGCCCGGATGTAAGGCCTCTGACTTGCGCACTGGGGGTCAGAGAGTAGCAAGGGCTTGGTTCTGAGTGGTGGCTGAAGATCGGCAGAGGGAAGCGGGCCCAGGCTCTGTGGGGAGGCAAGGTGAGACGCTGAGGGAGGACTGAGGACGCCCCCACCCCAGATAGAGGGCCCCAAATAATCCAGCACCACCCCTGCTGCCAGCCCTGGACCACCCGGGGGTGGACTTCTCGGGCTGGGCCACCCTTCGCCACCTCACTGCTTAAGCCCCAGGGGACTCTGGGTCAGAGCTTGGTGTGACCAGGGCAGGACTGGTTGGGAGAGGGCAGGGGCCAGGCTCTGCCAGGCATCAGGGCCAGGACCCTGAGGGAGGGCTGAGGCCCCACAGAGGGAGTCACTGCCCCTGCAGTCAACCCTGGGACGTTCCGGGCATGGCGGTCAGGGAAGCGGATCCTGATATCTGCATCCTGGGCTGACCGAGGGAAGGGGGTTGGTATCGTTAGCATGGCCGCGGGAGAATAGAGGGAGGGTCCGGGTCCTGCTGGGAGACAAGGAAGGCCTGAGCGGACCCAGTACCCCAGGACAAGGGGCCCACCCGGCCCCTATCTGAGACCGAGGCCCCTCCTCATTCAGCCTCGGGAATCCGACAGATAGAGACTCAGGTCCACAGAGGGGTGGGGCCCAGCCCTCTAGGAGACCAGGGAAGGAACAAGACAGAGGACAGAGGGGACCCTGGAGTCCAGCTCGGTGGGGATCCTGGCCTGGGTGATCCCGGGCACGGTGGCCACATGTGGTGCATTGTGGCTGGTGGGATCGGGTGTCAATGGGGACAGGGCTGTGGTACGAGGAGTGGGGCCTCAGGTGAGCAGAAGGAGGAGTCCCAGAGGCCTGAGGAAGGATTCACCAGACCTCTCATCCCAGACCTAGGAAACCTGCCCCTGCTGTCAGTCTTGGGAGGCCCCAGGCAGGACTGTGAGGAAGGGAAGTGCCCTGTCCACCCCCAACACACACTTTCTCAAAGAGGGTCTAAGGGAGAAATTGGCCTTGGTCTGCAAGACTCATCTCTGGTTCAGCAAAATGGAAGGGGCCAGATTCTGTGAGGAGCAAATATGAATACCTAGAGGACACCGAGACCGACGAGGCCCCCTGAAACCTGCTCCTTTGGTCAGCCTTGGGTATCTCACGCATGAGTGACCATGAGGTGCCCCCTCACTTCTGCCTCCCAGGTCTCAGGGAGGTGGGGGCCTTGGTCCGAGGGGTTTCCTCAGCTCAGCAGAGGGAGCCACACCTGGTCAGCACAGGGTGGAATCCAGGGTCTTCCAGGAGTGACGGGGAGGAAGTTTGGTGAGGACTGAAGGTAAGAAGGTACCTCCACGCTCTCAGAAAAGAAAGGACCTCACAGACACTGGTGTCACCTGTTCTCAGCCCCAGGTGGCCCCAGGCAGGAATGGCATGAGGCATGGTCTCATTTCTCCCGTCGTGACTAGGGGTGAGAGGTCTGAGGGAGGTGAGTACCTTGATCCCAGAGGGCACTGAAAGATTCAACAGAGGGCTCCACACCTGGTCAGTAGAAGGAGGACTCCCAGGATCAGCAGGACCCGAGGTTTGCCCCGTTCATGAGGAATGGAGGTACCCCCAACCCAGAAAGAAGCCACCCCACAGAGTCTAGGTGAATTCTGTTCTTAGATGTGGGGGCCGGGGGGGTAGCTGATCAGGGATGGTGCTAAGTGGCAAGCTCACTTGCACCACGGCAGGAAGTTGAGGAGCCCTCAGGGGGATGAGGCATTGGTGTCAAGGGAGATGTCTGCTCATCTCAAGGGTTTGAGGGTCGAGTAAGTAGAAGCCCCAGCAGAAGTAAAGATGAATAACCCACAGGAGGACTTTGGAACACCCACCTCATACCTGAAGGATTCAGCTGGTGGGGTCAGCCGTGGACACCCCACGCAGAGGTGACAGATGTGGGGCCTCCTCACCTCTGTTTCTGGATCTCAGGGAGGTGAGGACTTTGTTCTCAGAGGGTGTGTGGACAAAACAGGGAGGCACTGTGTTCAACAGACACAGTGGTCACAGGATTGGAGAGCAGTCCAGGTGAGGAACCTAAGGGAGGATTGAGGGTACCTCCAGGCCAGAGAAACTCTCAGATCAAGAGAGTTTGCCCTGCCCCTACTGTCACCCCAGAGAACCCGGGCAGGACTGTCTGCTGAGGTCCCTCCTTTATCCTGGGATCATTGGTGTCAGGGAGGGCTGGCCTTGGTCTGAGGGCGCTGCACTGAAGTCAGCAGAGGGAGGGTCCCAGGCCCTGCCAGGAGTCCAGGTGCAGACTGAGGGGACCCCACTCACCAAACACAGAGGACCTAGCCCCACCCTGCCCCTTCTGTCAGCTGAGGGAAGCCGCTGGGTGGATGGACTCCCCTCACTTCCTCTTCAGGTGTCTCCTGGAGATAGGGCCTCAGGTCAACAGGGGGAGGGTTCCAGACCCTGCAGGCATCAAGATGAGGACCGGGCAGTATCCTCACCCCAGGACACATGGACCCCATTGAATTTGGACATCTCTTACTGTACTTCCGAGGAAACCCTGGGCAGGTGTGGGCAGATGTTGGTTGGGGCATGTCCTTCTGTTCCATATCAGGGATGTGAGCTCTTGATCCGAGAGATTCTCAGGCGAGTAGAGGAGTGGAGTCCAGTCCCTGCCAGGAGAAAGGTGAGGGCCCTGAGTGAGCGCAGAGGGGACCATCTGCCCCAAAGGTGTGTAGAACTCAAGAGTGTCCTGCCCGCCCTCTTGACAGCACTGAGGGACCGGGGCTCTACCTGCAGTCTGCAGCCTAAGGGCCCCTCGATTCCTCTTCCGGGAGCTCCAGGAAGCAGTCAGGCCTTGGTCTGAGACAGTGTCCTCAGGTCACAGAGCAGAGGAGGCCCAGGCAGTGTCAGCAGTGAAGGTGAAGTGTTCACCCTGAATGTGCACCAAGGGCCCCACCTGCCCCAGCACACATGGGACCCCATAGCACCTGGCCCCATTCACCCTACTGTCACTCATAGAGCCTTGATCTCTGCAGGCTAGCTGCACGCTGAGTAGCCCTCTCACTTCCTCCTTCAGATTCTCAGGGGACAGGCTGACCAGGAGGACAGGAGCCCCAAGAGGCCCCAGAGCAGCACTGAAGAAGACCTGTAAGTCAGCCTTTGTTAGAACCTCCAAGGTTCGGTTCTCAGCTGAAGTCTCTCACACACTCCCTCTCTCCACAGGCCTGTGGGTTCTCCATCACCCAGCTCCTGCCCACGCTCCTGACTGCTGCCTTGACCAGAGTCATCATGTCTCTTGAGCAGAGGAGTCCGCCCTGCAAGCCTATACGTCCCACTGGATCCTCACAGCCCCGGGAAGCAGGTGCTACTACTCTTATCCCCGGGAGGAGACGGAGGCCGAGAGAGGTTAAGTGACGTGCCCAAGTCACACAGCTCGGCAGCGGCCAGGTTGAGACACCAGCATCAGCAGTCTGTTTGCAGACCCCTCACTGTCACCCCCTGAGCCAGTGCATCTTGGGCCCTGCGGTCAGGGTGTCTCAAGCGTGGAGGCATCACCGGTTCGTGGCAGTCTCTGGAAGATCCCTGAGCTCTGTGCCCAGAATCGAGTCGGGGGAGTCTGTGCAGAGGTGGCCCTGTGTGTGGGGACAGTGTACGACACAGACACTGCTTTGGATGGACACCTCTCCCGTGACCTCCTAGCATCCGATCCCAAAGGAACAACTGTTGCAGAGATGGACCACTAGGCACAAACCCATGTGCGTTTCTCTGGAGACACTGGCCAAGGAAAACAAGACATGCTCAAAGGCCAACAGCTGCATGCCCCACCACGATGTGACTGCAGAGACCCGGGGTGTAGAAGGGTGTCTCTGCTTGGTGGGGGGACACGTGCAGGCCGAGGAGAGGCAGGAAGAAGGCTGCCTCCGACTCCCCACTGGACTGCATGGCGACGGTGTGTGCTGGGGCAGTCAGCTAAGCCATTTGCCTAAGTGGCTGTCGGGTATCTGCGTGCTGGGGACCGACAGTGTGGGTGTGTTAGGAGGATCTGTATGGAGCACATTGCTGCCTCTGGCTAGGACAGGGTGGAAAGGGTGGCGTGGCTACAGCCTGACCCGTGGGCATTGTCCTACCCTTTATTCTGTGCTTCAAAGTGTCAGTCATGTGCTGGGGTCTGTGGGCCCATGACTCAGATGGTGAGCTCTGACCTTCCTGAGCCAGGGCTTTCCTGTAGTTCTGCCTGGCTCAGGAGCTCTAGGACAAGGGGACCGCTCCAGGTCTGCACCTAAGGTGTGGCAGGGCCCCTTGGCACTCCTGTGCACTAGTGTCATCTTTCCCATTGAAATGACTGTGAGGATCGGAATGTGCACATGCAGATGGGCAGCTACTTGTCTGCCTTGGCCCTTTATTACATAACTTGCTGGGTGTGTGGAGATGCCACCCCTCCCCCGGCAGTCAGAGCCCCTTTATGATGTCATGGGGCTGGTTACATGACTGCCAAGGGGTGCTGCTGGCCACACTGCACTAGCAAGTTTGCCAGTTGGAGGACTAGCCATCATTGATCATGGCTCGCTGTGAAGAAAGAAATTTGAGAGGACAGGGTCACGGCTTGGAAAGGGTGCCTTTTCCTCCCCAATTGCACTCAGAGACCTACCTTCACCCAGCAGATCCTTCCCCTGCCTGGCACGACCCAGTGTCCACTGGGAGCCCTAACTTCATGCTGCTGACAGAAGAAATCGCTTTCCAACCTCTGGCCGAGGCAGCTTCGTTCAGAAGGCCGCACCCTGACGGTGACGTCCCGCCCCAGGGAGCAGATAATCTCCTCTCCCTCCCCTTTCCGCAGAAACTGTGGAGACTGGTCAGCAGCAACCAGTTTTCGTCCATCTGGTGGGATGACAGTGGGACTTGTATAGTGATCAATCAAAAACTCTTTGAAAAGGAGATTCTCAAAAGGGACGTCGCACACAAAGTGTTTGCCACAAATTCGATAAAGAGCTTCTTCCACCAGCTAAACTTGCATGGCTTCCGAAAATGGCGTCAATGCGCTTTCAGGACCTTCACCCGCATTTTCTCCACAAACAGGCCGGTCTCCATCTCGAATAAGGTAATGAACGACAAGCCTCTGGGGGGGTTAAGTCGGTGGGCTCTGGGGCCTGGTCGGGTGGAAGTCCCAGGACTGCCTCCTGGGAAGTGGGCGACCTCAGGCAGGGTGTGGGGCCATCACTGTGGGCTTGTGTCCCCCTCTGGGTGGAGGTGACATGAACTAAGAGCGAATGTGGGGAGAGGGCTGAGGATGGTACCTGCCCCTCTCGAGTGTGTAAAATATCACAGGTGCTAAGTAGCCATATCTGCATGTCCTCCTGCCCCGGGCCAGCCATGTCGTCTGGTGGTTGCTGTGTCCCCCTGACTCCATAGCGCTTTACCGTGTGAGGTGAGCAGGCCAGGGGAGTCTGGTATTTGTACCACTGTCACCCTAGCTGGTGTCTGGAGAAGTGCTCAAGTTGAAGTGCTGAAGGGCGCCTGGCGCAGGAGGTGCAGATGCTCCTGCTGCCCTTGGTAGGTGGGCCCCTGGTGTGGAAGAGCCAGTGCCCAGGGCCTCCAGCCCAGCCGGGGTGCATTCTGTTGCCAGCCGACACTGCATGGGGGAGGCCCAGAATCTTCTTCCCTCCTGGTCTGCAACTTCAAAGACCCTTTCCGCTGGCCATGGACACCCTAATCTGCCATTTTGAGGCTTTTTCCAAGACGGAAAGGCCCGCCACAACTTGGTAAACCTTGACGATGTGAACGCGAGTCCCCAGCTTCCTTTGGGGACTGGGACCTTTTCCAGAAAGGCCTCCTGGGCCAGCAGAGTTCTCTTGCACAGGGGCGTAGATGGTTGGTAGTTGTAGTCCATCCTTGTGACTTGCAGTTTCCTTTTGTTTATTTAAACTTTGACTTACAGTTAGAGTTCTACTGCCATCCTTACTTTCAAAGAGACTCCCCTCACCTCCTCGTGAGGATGAAGAGAAGAGTGGGCGTCAAGTCTGCACCAAGACATCAGGAGGAGGACAAGCCAGAAGCTGCTGGATCCTGTCTGGCACCAGCAGACACTGAGCAACAAGATCACACATCTCCGAATGAGAATGACCAGGTCACACTGCAACACCAGGAACCGGCCGGTCCCAACACCCAAATCAGGAGTGGCTCTGCTCCACCAGCAACTCCTGTGATGGTGCCCAATCCCGCCATGGCGAGTGACAACGCTCCAGCGACCCAGCCGGCGGGCGAGTGGTCAGAGGGCAGCCAGGCTCACGTCACTCCGGTGGCCACTGTCCCTGGGCCTGCAGCACTGCCCTTCCTCTATGTCCCTGGATATCCCACTCAGATGAATTCTTACGGGCCTGTGGTGGCCCTTCCCACAGCGTCCCCTAGTGCCCTTGCCATGGACACCACAGGACTTCCTGCACCTGGCATGCTGCCCTTTTGCCATCTCTGGGTACCGGTGACCCTAGTGGCTGCTGGGGCTGCACAGCCTGCTGCCTCCATGGCCATGTTCCCCCATCCCCCAGCTCTGCACCACCATTGCCCCCACAGCCACCGCATGTCACGGTATATGCCAGCTAGCGATGGGCCCAGGCGTACCCAGCCTATGCAGACCAGAGCACATAGAGGCGAGCATTTGGGCAGAATACGTGCTGGTCAATAAATGTGTCAGAAAATGAGTAATTTTCTGACTGCACAAAAAAGTCTTCATGGTCTCCATCCTTTTTCTTTCTTTGCAGTCCAGTACCCCGCTCTGACATCTTTGGCTTGCATGATAGAGACTTCAGCCTAACACGCCTCCCTGGAAAAGTGCCCAGGAGGTTCTCGAGAAGTTGCTGAGTTTTAGGAAGCCCCTCAGACATCCTGCCTCTGCTCATTAAAAATTATCTGGAGCTGGCTGGGCGCGGTGGCTCACATCTGTAACCCCAGCACTTTGGGAGGCTGAGGCGGGTGGATCACAAGCTCAGGAGATGGAGACCGTCCTGGCTAACACGGAGAAACCCCGTCTGTACTAAAAATACAAAAAATTAGCCGGGCGTGGTGGCGGGAGCCTGTAGTCACAGCTACTCGGGAGGCTGAGGCAGGAGAATGGCATGAACCCGGGAGGCGGAGCTTGCAGCGAGCCGAGATCGCACCACTGCACTCCAGCCTGGGTGACAGAGCAAGACTCCGTCTCAAAAAAAAAAAAAAAAAATTACCTGGAGTTGCTCGCTGAGTGCCAATTGTGCTGCTAGCATTGCCGGCCGAGGGTTCACAATGACACTGTGTTGCTGGCCATTCCTTGTCATGGTGGTGCCTTTATATAACAGGATCTTCACTTTACATACAGATGAGATCACGTCTGGCTTTGTCATTGAGTTAAAAAGTGCCCTTGATAGTTGTGGCGGTGACACATACTACCAAGGAGTCCTACAGGTTTGCAGTTTAGAGGGTGCTCATTAGTGTCTGGTGGACAGGATTTACGTTTGGCTTTTATGTCTGTACTGGATCTGGTGGGGTTTTTTACTTCCTTCCTTGATTCCCCCACTATGCCCCCACTTTTTCTTTCTTGTTTTCCTTTCCTTTCCTTTCCTTTTTTCTTTCTCTTTCTCTCTTTCTTTCTCTCTCTCTCTGCTTCCTTCCTTCCTTCCTTCCTTCCTTCCTTCCTTCCTTCCTTCCTTCCATCTCTCTCTCTCTCTCTCCCTTTCCCTCCCTTCCTTCCTTCTCCTTCTTTCTTTTGGAGCCAAAAATTAATTTAAAAGATGTCATGTCATGTTTTAACTTAGGAAGCAGCCTTTTCTGGTCACTTGGGGTGTTCATCTTAGAACACATGCTATCATCGACAAACCTCTTTGAATGATCAGAAGAAACAGATTCAAGTTCTTACCATAGACACAACTGGGCACAGACATCAAAAGAGCTCTGAAATCAGGGCGTGCAGAGAGCCCCAACACCCACACACCAGAACCCAGAGGTATCCCTGCCTGTGATTTTTAATTTGACAGTAGGTGGCAGAGTCCTGGGAGACGTGGGAAGAGGCCATAAGAGAATGCAGACATGGGAATGGATTAATCCAGAGTCCAGCCAGGTCTGCATCTCCCTGTCTCGGCCTGCTCACTTACAAATGGGTGCTCATTTACAAATCGGTGTGAATCACATTTCATCATTTGTGAGCTCCTTAGTTTCCAAGAAGTACAATTTTCTCATGTGTTTCTTGGACTTTATACATATGCCTCCAGAGTTTGAATCATGCAAAGATGCTGCCACTTAAAAACCTCTTTCCTACAAACTTATACCCCTCCGATCCTGGTTTTCCTGTGAATCTCAGCCGGGCACGGTGGCTCACGCCTGTCATCCCAGCACTTTGGGAGACTGAGGCAGGTGGATCATGAGGTCAGGAGTTCAAGACCAGCCTGGCCAAGATGGTGAAATCCTGTCTCTACTAAAAATACAAAAATTAGCCGGGCACGTTTGCAGGCACCTGTAATCCCAGCTACTCGGGAGGCTGAGGCAGGAGAATCGCTTGAACTCAGGGGGTAGAGATTGCAGTGAGTCGAGATCACGCCACTGCACTCCAGGCTGGGGGACAGAGTGAGGCTCCATCTCCAAAAAAAAAAAAAAAAAAAAAAAATACTGTTAGAAGAATGGAAAAAACGATATAGATGGAGAGAAAATATTAGTAATCTGATGTCTGATAAAGAACTCATATGCTGAATAAACACCAAACTTTTAACATTCAACCTTTGAAAACAAAGAATCCAACTAAAGATGTAAATGATTTGAAGACATTCACCAATGAAGACACGCAGAAATACACATACATTCACCAATGAAGATACACACGTGAAAAGATGATCACCATAATTATTCACTAATAATGCAAATGTCAACAGCACTAAGATTCCTCTACCCACCTAGTACAATGGATAGAATTCAAATACCTGAGAATATCAAATTCTGGAGAGGATGTGGAATTCTCATTCATAGCTGGTAGACAAGAAAAATGTTTCATTCACTCTAGAAGGCCTTTTGGCCCTTTCTTATGTAGTAAAACATAGACTTACCTTTAGATCCATCAGTCGTACTCCTAGGTTTTACCTAAGTGAATTGGAAACTTTGGTTCTCACATGGAAGATCGTGTACACGAATGTATATAGTAGTTTATTCATAATCACCAACCAAGATGTCCTTGAAGAGGTGAATGGATAAAACCAATGGTACTTCCACAAACTGAAAGTGTATTCAAAGTTCAATCTACCCTCAAATATTCCAGGACAGGAAATTTTGGAGGCCCGTTCAGCCAAGTGGCAAGGGAAAATGAATCACTGTCTTATCTCAACTCTTCCAATGCATCCAAAATGGGCAATTGTTTAACTCATTCTCCCAGGCTCGCTCTCCTAGATTCATAAACAGATGAAGGCACCCGAGCACTCATGAAAAGAATTTGTGAGGCAAGTGTTCACACATATCACAGCAAATGTCATAAACAGATAATCACATATCCAACACAACAGTGGATTAAACGAACAAGCCGCCTGTATGCATGGAATAAAAATACGATGAAATGTTAGAAAAAAATTCAATTCTAATTCCCTGCATACAAGATAGACTAGAAAAAAACATTCAGTCATGGCAATGGGTACAGGCAAAGGCTCTGAAATGAATTCTATGTAAGTACAAATTAACAATGTTAAGCAAACTAACATTAAAAGGAACTTCCATTTCCTCAAATCGGCAGCAAGCATACATAAATGTGAAATGTCAGAAGCTCTGCCATTCACGGCAGTGACAAGTCGTTGACCTATGCTGTCACCACTACCACCTACATCTGCAGTGAATATGAAAATGAAAAAGAGACAGAGCTATGGATGTCAAAATGAAAATGAGATATGAAGACTGCTAAGAAATAGTATTTGTTAACTATATGATTATCTACATAGAAAATTCAAAGGAATAGACACATTGAATATTCAAATGAATAAAAGACTTCAGAAAACGTCATATAGAAGGTGATTACAGCAAAATCATGAGCCTTGCCACACAGAAGCAACTTAGTGCATAAAATAGAAAATAGAAAATATACCATTCACAGCAGCATTAAAATCCAAAATGGAAGTAAGAAGAGCCTAACAAGACCTTCATGGAAGCAACTGTGCAAAGTTGCTGATAGACTCAGGAAATAATCTCAAGTAAATGGATCTGTATACCATATTCCTTGATGGGGAACAGAATATGGCAAAGATGTAAACGCTACTTAAATTAAATACAGAGTGAGTGCCTTAACTGTCATTGCCAAAGTGACAACCAAGCTCAGGTTGCTGTGCTCTGCTCCCCAAATCAACCCCGGAAAAATATAGAAGGGAAAAGATTAAAAAAAAAAAAAAAAAACATCAAAACAGAGAAAGCCCTGGGGATGACTGAAGCCTGTGCTAAACTAGTACTTGTGTTTTGGGTCCAGGGAGCAGCAGGGAAATCGAGGAGGTCTGTACCCTGCATAGATGGCAGATTACAGGATGGATAGGAGAAAGTGTTTAACATTCCACCCCACATCATTGCGCAATCTGAGGCAGCGCCACAGAATCTGATGCCAGTAGCCGTGGGGTAATATCACGACACCAGGAAATTTGAGTTGATTGAGACACTATGGCTCCAGAGTTCTGCTAACAACCACCTGAAACAAACTTAGTAGGAGAAGACCAGCCTTCCACGAAATTATTATTTTAATGGAATATAAAGAATGAACTAGGAATAGAATAGTAAGTATGTGTGAAGGCCACATACTATGAGTAGATATTAATAAAATATGTGTGCATATATATAGTATAAAGTCTACAAATACAAACGAATATGTATCTAAAGATATATACACGTAAGTATATATAATTATACATCTATGATATAAAGATATATATGCATGTATATATACATATAAGCATAAATGTACATAATGTCTAAAACAGGTATGTATATAAACGTAGATATAAACAAAATGTACATATACTATATCTAATGTACACATACAATGTAAAATTTATTACCATATGAATGAGGATTAAAATATGAAAATCACTAATCTGGACTCTGCTGTGTTCGATACCTTCAAAACACATGGCTTCTCCAAATCTCTTGCTGCTGCTCAGCCTCTTCCGTGTAAAAATAAACCTTTTAGGACAAAAGGTTTGCAAAGTCTAGCTCTGGCTGGGGAGGAGCCCCCATGGGAAGGTGTGCATCTTCTCTCAGAGGTCCTACAATCACAGGTGCTGCAGCCCCCCAGGGAGCATCTAGCCTTGGACCCGCAGCCATTCTCTGCAACGCGTGCAGCTGGACAAATGCTCAAAGGTGACATAAACGGATCATCTCCCACCCATCACTTCATCGAAGAGCCAGGAGCCAGGAGGAGAACCCTCCTGAGTAGAGACTGAAGGTCCACCCTCCCCACATAGAGGGGCCACAGAATCCAGCTCAGCCCTTCCTGTCAGCCCTGGAAGACCCTGGCAATGTCGTCACCCCGACCACACCCCTCCCCTCACTGCCACCTCATGCGACTGGGAGTCAGAGACTTGGTCTGAGAGGAGCACACCCAATCGGCAGAAAATGGGGATCCAGACCCAGGTATCAAGGTCAGGACCCTCTGAGGGATGACTGAGGGCCCCTATCCCCATCCCCACCCTTACTCCACCAGAACCCGATTCAGCCCCTACTGTCAACCCAGGGAAGCCCCAGGCTTAGAGGCCGGATGTGACGTCACTGACACGCGCACTGGGGTCAGAGAGAAGGGAGAGGCCTCCTTCTGAGGGGCGGCTTCATACCGGTGGAGGGAAGCGGGCCCAGGCTCTGTGAGGAGTCAAGGTGAGGTGCTGAGGGAAGACTGAGAATGCCCCCGCCCCAGATAGAGGACCCCAAAGAACCAAGTGCCTTCTCCGCTCCCAGCCCTGTACCACCCGGGGGCTGATCTGGGGCTGACTTGTGAGGCTGGGCCGACCCCCTCCCTCCGCCGCTCAAGCTGCTGGGCACTCTGGAGTGAGAGCTTGGTGTGACCAGGGCAGGGCTGGTTAGGAGAGGGCAGGGCCCAGGCTCTGCGCGGCATCAAGGTCAGGACCCTGAGGGAGGGCTGCCCCCCCCCCCCACCGAACCATGACCTACAGCCCCAGGTTCCCCAGCCCCATCCTCAGCCCCACTCTACACCCCACCCCACCCCACCCCACCCTAAACTCCACCCCACCCTCAACTCTCCCGCGGCAGAATCTGGTTCCACCTCTGTTGTCAACCCAGGGAAGCCCCAGGTGCCCGGATGTAAGGCCAGTGACTTGCACGCTGGGTGTCAGAGAGTAGCAGGGGGTCTCGCTGTGAGCGGTGGGTCGATATCGGCCGAGGGAAGCGGGCCCAGGCTCTGTGAGGAGGCAAGGTGAGACCCTGAGAGAGGACTCAAGAACACCCACCCCAGATAGAGGACCCCAAATAATACAGCACGGCCCCTGTGCCAGCCCTGGACAACCTGACCTGGCGGAGTCGGGCTTATCAGGCTGGGCCCAGGCTCTGACTGGCATCAAGTTCAGAACCCTGAGGGAGGGCTGAATGCCTCCACACCCCTAACCCAGCCACCACCACCATGACCTACAGTCTCAGGTTCCCCACCTCCATCCTCAACCCCCCACTCCACCCCACCCCCAAGTCTCCCGTGGCAGAATCCGGTTTGGCCCCTGCTGTCAACCCAGGGAAGCTCCGGGTGCCCGGATGTAAGGCCTCTGACTTGCGCACTGGGGGTCAGAGAGTAGCAAGGGCTTGGTTCTGAGTGGTGGCTGAAGATCGGCAGAGGGAAGCGGGCCCAGGCTCTGTGGGGAGGCAAGGTGAGACGCTGAGGGAGGACTGAGGACGCCCCCACCCCAGATAGAGGGCCCCAAATAATCCAGCACCACCCCTGCTGCCAGCCCTGGACCACCCGGGGGTGGACTTCTCGGGCTGGGCCACCCTTCGCCACCTCACTGCTTAAGCCCCAGGGGACTCTGGGTCAGAGCTTGGTGTGACCAGGGCAGGACTGGTTGGGAGAGGGCAGGGGCCAGGCTCTGCCAGGCATCAGGGCCAGGACCCTGAGGGAGGGCTGAGGCCCCACAGAGGGAGTCACTGCCCCTGCAGTCAACCCTGGGACGTTCCGGGCATGGCGGTCAGGGAAGCGGATCCTGATATCTGCATCCTGGGCTGACCGAGGGAAGGGGGTTGGTATCGTTAGCATGGCCGCGGGAGAATAGAGGGAGGGTCCGGGTCCTGCTGGGAGACAAGGAAGGCCTGAGCGGACCCAGTACCCCAGGACAAGGGGCCCACCCGGCCCCTATCTGAGACCGAGGCCCCTCCTCATTCAGCCTCGGGAATCCGACAGATAGAGACTCAGGTCCACAGAGGGGTGGGGCCCAGCCCTCTAGGAGACCAGGGAAGGAACAAGACAGAGGACAGAGGGGACCCTGGAGTCCAGCTCGGTGGGGATCCTGGCCTGGGTGATCCCGGGCACGGTGGCCACATGTGGTGCATTGTGGCTGGTGGGATCGGGTGTCAATGGGGACAGGGCTGTGGTACGAGGAGTGGGGCCTCAGGTGAGCAGAAGGAGGAGTCCCAGAGGCCTGAGGAAGGATTCACCAGACCTCTCATCCCAGACCTAGGAAACCTGCCCCTGCTGTCAGTCTTGGGAGGCCCCAGGCAGGACTGTGAGGAAGGGAAGTGCCCTGTCCACCCCCAACACACACTTTCTCAAAGAGGGTCTAAGGGAGAAATTGGCCTTGGTCTGCAAGACTCATCTCTGGTTCAGCAAAATGGAAGGGGCCAGATTCTGTGAGGAGCAAATATGAATACCTAGAGGACACCGAGACCGACGAGGCCCCCTGAAACCTGCTCCTTTGGTCAGCCTTGGGTATCTCATGCATGAGTGACCATGAGGTGCCCCCTCACTTCTGCCTCCCAGGTCTCAGGGAGGTGGGGGCCTTGGTCCGAGGGGTTTCCTCAGCTCAGCAGAGGGAGCCACACCTGGTCAGCACAGGGTGGAATCCAGGGTCTTCCAGGAGTGACGGGGAGGAAGTTTGGTGAGGACTGAAGGTAAGAAGGTACCTCCACGCTCTCAGAAAAGAAAGGACCTCACAGACACTGGTGTCACCTGTTCTCAGCCCCAGGTGGCCCCAGGCAGGAATGGCATGAGGCATGGTCTCATTTCTCCCGTCGTGACTAGGGGTGAGAGGTCTGAGGGAGGTGAGTACCTTGATCCCAGAGGGCACTGAAAGATTCAACAGAGGGCTCCACACCTGGTCAGTAGAAGGAGGACTCCCAGGATCAGCAGGACCCGAGGTTTGCCCCGTTCATGAGGAATGGAGGTACCCCCAACCCAGAAAGAAGCCACCCCACAGAGTCTAGGTGAATTCTGTTCTTAGATGTGGGGGCCGGGGGGGTAGCTGATCAGGGATGGTGCTAAGTGGCAAGCTCACTTGCACCACGGCAGGAAGTTGAGGAGCCCTCAGGGGGATGAGGCATTGGTGTCAAGGGAGATGTCTGCTCATCTCAAGGGTTTGAGGGTCGAGTAAGTAGAAGCCCCAGCAGAAGTAAAGATGAATAACCCACAGGAGGACTTTGGAACACCCACCTCATACCTGAAGGATTCAGCTGGTGGGGTCAGCCGTGGACACCCCACGCAGGGGTGACAGATGTGGGGCCTCCTCACCTCTGTTTCTGGATCTCAGGGAGGTGAGGACTTTGTTCTCAGAGGGTGTGTGGACAAAACAGGGAGGCACTGTGTTCAACAGACACAGTGGTCCCAGGATTGGAGAGCAGTCCAGGTGAGGAACCTAAGGGAGGATTGAGGGTACCTCCAGGCCAGAGAAACTCTCAGATCAAGAGAGTTTGCCCTGCCCCTACTGTCACCCCAGAGAACCCAGGCAGGACTGTCTGCTGAGGTCCCTCCTTTATCCTGGGATCATTGGTGTCAGGGAGGGCTGGCCTTGGTCTGAGGGGGCTGCACTCAAGTCAGCAGAGGGAGGGTCCCAGGCCCTGCCAGGAGTCCAGGTGCAGACTGAGGGGACCCCACTCACCAAACACAGAGGACCTAGCCCCACCCTGCCCCTTCTGTCAGCTGAGGGAAGCCGCTGGGTGGATGGACTCCCCTCACTTCCTCTTCAGGTGTCTCCTGGAGATAGGGCCTCAGGTCAACAGGGGGAGGGTTCCAGACCCTGCAGGCATCAAGATGAGGACCGGGCAGTATCCTCACCCCAGGACACATGGACCCCATTGAATTTGGACATCTCTTACTGTACTTCCGAGGAAACCCTGGGCAGGTGTGGGCAGATGTTGGTTGGGGCATGTCCTTCTGTTCCATATCAGGGATGTGAGCTCTTGATCCGAGAGATTCTCAGGCGAGTAGAGGAGTGGAGTCCAGTCCCTGCCAGGAGAAAGGTGAGGGCCCTGAGTGAGCGCAGAGGGGACCATCTGCCCCAAAGGTGTGTAGAACTCAAGAGTGTCCTGCCCGCCCTCTTGACAGCACTGAGGGACCGGGGCTCTACCTGCAGTCTGCAGCCTAAGGGCCCCTCGATTCCTCTTCCGGGAGCTCCAGGAAGCAGTCAGGCCTTGGTCTGAGACAGTGTCCTCAGGTCACAGAGCAGAGGAGGCCCAGGCAGTGTCAGCAGTGAAGGTGAAGTGTTCACCCTGAATGTGCACCAAGGGCCCCACCTGCCCCAGCACACATGGGACCCCATAGCACCTGGCCCCATTCACCCTACTGTCACTCATAGAGCCTTGATCTCTGCAGGCTAGCTGCACGCTGAGTAGCCCTCTCACTTCCTCCTTCAGATTCTCAGGGGACAGGCTGACCAGGAGGACAGGAGCCCCAAGAGGCCCCAGAGCAGCACTGAAGAAGACCTGTAAGTCAGCCTTTGTTAGAACCTCCAAGGTTCGGTTCTCAGCTGAAGTCTCTCACACACTCCCTCTCTCCCCAGGCCTGTGGGTTCTCCATCACCCAGCTCCTGCCCACGCTCCTGACTGCTGCCTTGACCAGAGTCATCATGTCTCTTGAGCAGAGGAGTCCGCCCTGCAAGCCTATACGTCCCACTGGATCCTCACAGCCCCGGGAAGCAGGTGCTACTACTCTTATCCCCGGGAGGAGACGGAGGCCGAGAGAGGTTAAGTGACGTGCCCAAGTCACACAGCTCGGCAGCGGCCAGGTTGAGACACCAGCATCAGCAGTCTGTTTGCAGACCCCTCACTGTCACCCCCTGAGCCAGTGCATCTTGGGCCCTGCGGTCAGGATGTCTCAAGCGTGGAGGCATCACCGGTTCGTGGCAGTCTCTGGAAGATCCCTGAGCTCTGTGCCCAGAATCGAGTCGGGGGAGTCTGTGCAGAGGTGGCCCTGTGTGTGGGGACAGTGTACGACACAGAGACTGCTTTGGATGGACACCTCTCCCGTGACCTCCTAGCATCCGATCCCAAAGGAACAACTGTTGCAGAGATGGACCACTAGGCACAAACCCATGTGCGTTTCTCTGGAGACACTGGCCAAGGAAAACAAGACATGCTCAAAGGCCAACAGCTGCATGCCCCACCACGATGTGACTGCAGAGACCCGGGGTGTAGAAGGGTGTCTCTGCTTGGTGGGGGGACACGTGCAGGCCGAGGAGAGGCAGGAAGAAGGCTGCCTCCGACTCCCCACTGGACTGCATGGCGACGGTGTGTGCTGGGGCAGTCAGCTAAGCCATTTGCCTAAGTGGCTGTCGGGTATCTGCGTGCTGGGGACCGACAGTGTGGGTGTGTTAGGAGGATCTGTATGGAGCACATTGCTGCCTCTGGCTAGGACAGGGTGGAAAGGGTGGCGTGGCTACAGCCTGACCCGTGGGCATTGTCCTACCCTTTATTCTGTGCTTCAAAGTGTCAGTCATGTGCTGGGGTCTGTGGGCCCATGACTCAGATGGTGAGCTCTGACCTTCCTGAGCCAGGGCTTTCCTGTAGTTCTGCCTGGCTCAGGAGCTCTAGGACAAGAGGACCGCTCCAGGTCTGCACCTAAGGTGTGGCAGGGCCCCTTGGCACTCCTGTGCACTAGTGTCATCTTTCCCATTGAAATGACTGTGAGGATCGGAATGTGCACATGCAGATGGGCAGCTACTTGTCTGCCTTGGCCCTTTATTACATAACTTGCTGGGTGTGTGGAGATGCCACCCCTCCCCCGGCAGTCAGAGCCCCTTTATGATGTCATGGGGCTGGTTACATGACTGCCAAGGGGTGCTGCTGGCCACACTGCACTAGCAAGTTTGCCAGTTGGAGGACTAGCCATCATTGATCATGGCTCGCTGTGAAGAAAGAAATTTGAGAGGACAGGGTCACGGCTTGGAAAGGGTGCCTTTTCCTCCCCAATTGCACTCAGAGACCTACCTTCACCCAGCAGATCCTTCCCCTGCCTGGCACGACCCAGTGTCCACTGGGAGCCCTAACTTCATGCTGCTGACAGAAGAAATCGCTTTCCAACCTCTGGCCGAGGCAGCTTCGTTCAGAAGGCCGCACCCTGACGGTGACGTCCCGCCCCAGGGAGCAGATAATCTCCTCTCCCTCCCCTTTCCGCAGAAACTGTGGAGACTGGTCAGCAGCAACCAGTTTTCGTCCATCTGGTGGGATGACAGTGGGACTTGTATAGTGATCAATCAAAAACTCTTTGAAAAGGAGATTCTCAAAAGGGACGTCGCACACAAAGTGTTTGCCACAAATTCGATAAAGAGCTTCTTCCACCAGCTAAACTTGCATGGCTTCCGAAAATGGCGTCAATGCACTTTCAGGACCTTCACCCGCATTTTCTCCACAAACAGGCCGGTCTCCATCTCGAATAAGGTAATGAACGACAAGCCTCTGGGGGGGTTAAGTCGGTGGGCTCTGGGGCCTGGTCGGGTGGAAGTCCCAGGACTGCCTCCTGGGAAGTGGGCGACCTCAGGCAGGGTGTGGGGCCATCACTGTGGGCTTGTGTCCCCCTCTGGGTGGAGGTGACATGAACTAAGAGCGAATGTGGGGAGAGGGCTGAGGATGGTACCTGCCCCTCTCGAGTGTGTAAAATATCACAGGTGCTAAGTAGCCATATCTGCATGTCCTCCTGCCCCGGGCCAGCCATGTCGTCTGGTGGTTGCTGTGTCCCCCTGACTCCATAGCGCTTTACCGTGTGAGGTGAGCAGGCCAGGGGAGTCTGGTATTTGTACCACTGTCACCCTAGCTGGTGTCTGGAGAAGTGCTCAAGTTGAAGTGCTGAAGGGCGCCTGGCGCAGGAGGTGCAGATGCTCCTGCTGCCCTTGGTAGGTGGGCCCCTGGTGTGGAAGAGCCAGTGCCCAGGGCCTCCAGCCCAGCCGGGGTGCATTCTGTTGCCAGCCGACACTGCATGGGGGAGGCCCAGAATCTTCTTCCCTCCTGGTCTGCAACTTCAAAGACCCTTTCCGCTGGCCATGGACACCCTAATCTGCCATTTTGAGGCTTTTTCCAAGACGGAAAGGCCCGCCACAACTTGGTAAACCTTGACGATGTGAACGCGAGTCCCCAGCTTCCTTTGGGGACTGGGACCTTTTCCAGAAAGGCCTCCTGGGCCAGCAGAGTTCTCTTGCACAGGGGCGTAGATGGTTGGTAGTTGTAGTCCATCCTTGTGACTTGCAGTTTCCTTTTGTTTATTTAAACTTTGACTTACAGTTAGAGTTCTACTGCCATCCTTACTTTCAAAGAGACTCCCCTCACCTCCTCGTGAGGATGAAGAGAAGAGTGGGCGTCAAGTCTGCACCAAGACATCAGGAGGAGGACAAGCCAGAAGCTGCTGGATCCTGTCTGGCACCAGCAGACACTGAGCAACAAGATCACACATCTCCGAATGAGAATGACCAGGTCACACTGCAACACCAGGAACCGGCCGGTCCCAACACCCAAATCAGGAGTGGCTCTGCTCCACCAGCAACTCCTGTGATGGTGCCCAATCCCGCCATGGCGAGTGACAACGCTCCAGCGACCCAGCCGGCGGGCGAGTGGTCAGAGGGCAGCCAGGCTCACGTCACTCCGGTGGCCACTGTCCCTGGGCCTGCAGCACTGCCCTTCCTCTATGTCCCTGGATATCCCACTCAGATGAATTCTTACGGGCCTGTGGTGGCCCTTCCCACAGCGTCCCCTAGTGCCCTTGCCATGGACACCACAGGACTTCCTGCACCTGGCATGCTGCCCTTTTGCCATCTCTGGGTACCGGTGACCCTAGTGGCTGCTGGGGCTGCACAGCCTGCTGCCTCCATGGCCATGTTCCCCCATCCCCCAGCTCTGCACCACCATTGCCCCCACAGCCACCGCATGTCACGGTACATGCCAGCTAGCGATGGGCCCAGGCGTACCCAGCCTATGCAGACCAGAGCACATAGAGGCGAGCATTTGGGCAGAATACGTGCTGGTCAATAAATGTGTCAGAAAATGAGTAATTTTCTGACTGCACAAAAAAGTCTTCATGGTCTCCATCCTTTTTCTTTCTTTGCAGTCCAGTACCCCGCTCTGACATCTTTGGCTTGCATGATAGAGACTTCAGCCTAACACGCCTCCCTGGAAAAGTGCCCAGGAGGTTCTCGAGCAGGTGCTGGGTTTTAGGAAGCCCCTCAGACATCCTGCCTCTGCTCATTAAAAATTATCTGGAGCTGGCTGGGCGCGGTGGCTCACATCTGTAACCCCAGCCCTTTGGGAGGCTGAGGCGGGTGGATCACAAGCTCAGGAGATGGAGACCGTCCTGGCTAACACAGAGAAACCCCGTCTGTACTAAAAATACAAAAAATTAGCCGGGCGTGGTGGCGGGAGCCTGTAGTCACAGCTACTCGGGAGGCTGAGGCAGGAGAATGGCATGAACCCGGGAGGCGGAGCTTGCAGCGAGCCGAGATCGCACCACTGCACTCCAGCCTGGGTGACAGAGCAAGACTCCGTCTCAAAAAAAAAAAAAAAAATTACCTGGAGTTGCTCGCTGAGTGCCAATTGTGCTGCTAGCATTGCCGGCCGAGGGTTCACAATGACACTGTGTTGCTGGCCATTCCTTGTCATGGTGGTGCCTTTATATAACAGGATCTTCACTTTACATACAGATGAGATCACGTCTGGCTTTGTCATTGAGTTAAAAAGTGCCCTTGATAGTTGTGGCAGTGACACATACTACCAAGGAGTCCTACAGGTTTGCAGTTTAGAGGGTGCTCATTAGTGTCTGGTGGACAGGATTTACGTTTGGCTTTTATGTCTGTACTGGATCTGGTGGGGTTTTTTACTTCCTTCCTTGATTCCCCCACTATGCCCCCACTTTTTCTTTCTTGTTTTCCTTTCCTTTCCTTTCCTTTTTTCTTTCTCTTTCTCTCTTTCTTTCTCTCTCTCTCTGCTTCCTTCCTTCCTTCCTTCCTTCCTTCCTTCCGTCTCTCTCTCTCTCTCTCCCTTTCCCTCCCTTCCTTCCTTCTCCTTCTTTCTTTTGGAGCCAAAAATTAATTTAAAAGATGTCATGTCATGTTTTAACTTAGGAAGCAGCCTTTTCTGGTCACTTGGGGTGTTCATCTTAGAACACATGCTATCATCGACAAACCTCTTTGAATGATCAGAAGAAACAGATTCAAGTCCTTACCATAGACACAACTGGGCACAGACATCAAAAGAGCTCTGAAATCAGGGCGTGCAGAGAGCCCCAACACCCACACACCAGAACCCAGAGGTATCCCTGCCTGTGATTTTTAATTTGACAGTAGGTGGCAGAGTCCTGGGAGACGTGGGAAGAGGCCATAAGAGAATGCAGACATGGGAATGGATTAATCCAGAGTCCAGCCAGGTCTGCATCTCCCTGTCTCGGCCTGCTCACTTACAAATGGGTGCTCATTTACAAATCGGTGTGAATCACATTTCATCATTTGTGAGCTCCTTAGTTTCCAAGAAGTACAATTTTCTCATGTGTTTCTTGGACTTTATACATATGCCTCCAGAGTTTGAATCATGCAAAGATGCTGCCACTTAAAAACCTCTTTCCTACAAACTTATACCCCTCCGATCCTGGTTTTCCTGTGAATCTCAGCCGGGCACGGTGGCTCACGCCTGTCATCCCAGCACTTTGGGAGACTGAGGCAGGTGGATCATGAGGTCAGGAGTTCAAGACCAGCCTGGCCAAGATGGTGAAATCCTGTCTCTACTAAAAATACAAAAATTAGCCGGGCACGTTTGCAGGCACCTGTAATCCCAGCTACTCGGGAGGCTGAGGCAGGAGAATCGCTTGAACTCAGGGGGTAGAGATTGCAGTGAGTCGAGATCACGCCACTGCACTCCAGGCTGGGGGACAGAGTGAGGCTCCATCTCCAAAAAAAAAAAAAAAAAAAAAAAAAATACTGTTAGAAGAATGGAAAAAACGATATAGATGGAGAGAAAATATTAGTAATCTGATGTCTGATAAAGAACTCATATGCTGAATAAACACCAAACTTTTAACATTCAACCTTTGAAAACAAAGAATCCAACTAAAGATGTAAATGATTTGAAGACATTCACCAATGAAGACACGCAGAAATACACATACATTCACCAATGAAGATACACACGTGAAAAGATGATCACCATAATTATTCACTAATAATGCAAATGTCAACAGCACTAAGATTCCTCTACCCACCTAGTACAATGGATAGAATTCAAATACCTGAGAATATCAAATTCTGGAGAGGATGTGGAATTCTCATTCATAGCTGGTAGACAAGAAAAATGTTTCATTCACTCTAGAAGGCCTTTTGGCCCTTTCTTATGTAGTAAAACATAGACTTACCTTTAGATCCATCAGTCGTACTCCTAGGTTTTACCTAAGTGAATTGGAAACTTTGGTTCTCACATGGAAGATCGTGTACACGAATGTATATAGTAGTTTATTCATAATCACCAACCAAGATGTCCTTGAAGAGGTGAATGGATAAAACCAATGGTACTTCCACAAACTGAAAGTGTATTCAAAGTTCAATCTACCCTCAAATATTCCAGGACAGGAAATTTTGGAGGCCCGTTCAGCCAAGTGGCAAGGGAAAATGAATCACTGTCTTATCTCAACTCTTCCAATGCATCCAAAATGGGCAATTGTTTAACTCATTCTCCCAGGCTCGCTCTCCTAGATTCATAAACAGATGAAGGCACCCGAGCACTCATGAAAAGAATTTGTGAGGCAAGTGTTCACACATATCACAGCAAATGTCATAAACAGATAATCACATATCCAACACAACAGTGGATTAAACGAACAAGCCGCCTGTATGCATGGAATAAAAATACGATGAAATGTTAGAAAAAAATTCAATTCTAATTCCCTGCATACAAGATAGACTAGAAAAAAACATTCAGTCATGGCAATGGGTACAGGCAAAGGCTCTGAAATGAATTCTATGTAAGTACAAATTAACAATGTTTAGCAAACTAACATTAAAAGGAACTTCCATTTCCTCAAATCGGCAGCAAGCATACATAAATGTGAAATGTCAGAAGCTCTGCCATTCACGGCAGTGACAAGTCGTTGACCTATGCTGTCACCACTACCACCTACATCTGCAGTGAATATGAAAATGAAAAAGAGACAGAGCTATGGATGTCAAAATGAAAATGAGATATGAAGACTGCTAAGAAATAGTATTTGTTAACTATATGATTATCTACATAGAAAATTCAAAGGAATAGACACATTGAATATTCAAATGAATAAAAGACTTCAGAAAACGTCATATAGAAGGTGATTACAGCAAAATCATGAGCCTTGCCACACAGAAGCAACTTAGTGCATAAAATAGAAAATAGAAAATATACCATTCACAGCAGCATTAAAATCCAAAATGGAAGTAAGAAGAGCCTAACAAGACCTTCATGGAAGCAACTGTGCAAAGTTGCTGATAGACTCAGGAAATAATCTCAAGTAAATGGATCTGTATACCATATTCCTTGATGGGGAACAGAATATGGCAAAGATGTAAATGCTACTTAAATTAAATACAGAGTGAGTGCCTTAACTGTCATTGCCAAAGTGACAACAAAGCTCAGGTTGCTGTGCTCTGCTCCCCAAATCAACCCCGGAAAAATATAGAAGGGAAAAGATTAAAAAAAAAAAAAAAAAACATCAAAACAGAGAAAGCCCTGGGGATGACTGAAGACTGTGCTAAACTAGTACTTGTGTTTTGGGTCCAGGGAGCAGCAGGGAAATCGAGGAGGTCTGTACCCTGCATAGATGGCAGATTACAGGATGGATAGGGGAAAGTGTTTAACATTCCACCCCACATCATTGCGCAATCTGAGGCAGCGCCACAGAATCTGATGCCAGTAGCCCTGGGGTAATATCACGACACCAGGAAATTTGAGTTGATTGAGACACTATGGCTCCAGAGTTCTGCTAACAACCACCTGAAACAAACTTAGTAGGGGAAGACCAGCCTTCCACAAAATTATTATTTTAATGGAATATAAAGAATGAACTAGGAATAGAATAGTAAGTATGTGTGAAGGCCACATACTATGAGTAGATATTAATAAAATATGTGTGCATATATATAGTATAAAGTCTACAAATACAAACGAATATGTATCTAAAGATATATACACGTAAGTATATATAATTATACATCTATGATATAAAGATATATATGCATGTATATATACATATAAGCATAAATGTACATAATGTCTAAAACAGGTATGTATATAAACGTAGATATAAACAAAATGTACATATACTATATCTAATGTACACATACAATGTAAAATTTATTACCATATGAATGAGGATTAAAATATGAAAATCACTAATCTGGACTCTGCTGTGTTCGATACCTTCAAAACACATGGCTTCTCCAAATCTCTTGCTGCTGCTCAGCCTCTTCCGTGTAAAAATAAACCTTTTAGGACAAAAGGTTTGCAAAGTCTAGCTCTGGCTGGGGAGGAGCCCCCATGGGAAGGTGTGCATCTTCTCTCAGAGGTCCTACAATCACAGGTGCTGCAGCCCCCCAGGGAGCATCTAGCCTTGGACCCGCAGCCATTCTCTGCAACGCGTGCAGCTGGACAAATGCTCAAAGGTGACATAAACGGATCATCTCCCACCCATCACTTCATCGAAGAGCCAGGAGCCAGGAGGAGAACCCTCCTGAGTAGAGACTGAAGGTCCACCCTCCCCACATAGAGGGGCCACAGAATCCAGCTCAGCCCTTCCTGTCAGCCCTGGAAGACCCTGGCAATGTCGTCACCCCGACCACACCCCTCTCCTCACTGCCACCTCATGCGACTGGGAGTCAGAGACTTGGTCTGAGAGGAGCACACCCAATCGGCAGAAAATGGGGATCCAGACCCAGGTATCAAGGTCAGGACCCTCTGAGGGATGACTGAGGGCCCCTATCCCCATCCCCACCCTTACTCCACCAGAACCCGATTCAGCCCCTACTGTCAACCCAGGGAAGCCCCAGGCTTAGAGGCCGGATGTGACGTCACTGACACGCGCACTGGGGTCAGAGAGAAGGGAGAGGCCTCCTTCTGAGGGGCGGCTTCATACCGGTGGAGGGAAGCGGGCCCAGGCTCTGTGAGGAGTCAAGGTGAGGTGCTGAGGGAAGACTGAGAATGCCCCCGCCCCAGATAGAGGACCCGAAAGAACCAAGTGCCTTCTCCGCTCCCAGCCCTGTACCACCCGGGGGCTGATCTGGGGCTGACTTGTGAGGCTGGGCCGACCCCCTCCCTCCGCCGCTCAAGCTGCTGGGCACTCTGGAGTGAGAGCTTGGTGTGACCAGGGCAGGGCTGGTTAGGAGAGGGCAGGGCCCAGGCTCTGCGGGGCATCAAGGTCAGGACCCTGAGGGAGGGCTGCCCCCCCCGCCACCGAACCATGACCTACAGCCCCAGGTTCCCCAGCCCCATCCTCAGCCCCACTCTACACCCCACCCCACCCCACCCCACCCCACCCTAAACTCCACCCCACCCCCAACTCTCCCGCGGCAGAATCTGGTTCCACCTCTGTTGTCAACCCAGGGAAGCCCCAGGTGCCCGGATGTAAGGCCAGTGACTTGCACGCTGGGTGTCAAAGAGTAGCGGGGGGTCTCGCTGTGAGCGGTGGGTCGATATCGGCCGAGGGAAGCGGGCCCAGGCTCTGTGAGGAGGCAAGGTGAGACCCTGAGAGAGGACTCAAGAACACCCACCCCAGATAGAGGACCCCAAATAATACAGCACGGCCCCTGTGCCAGCCCTGGACAACCTGACCTGGCGGAGTCGGGCTTATCAGGCTGGGCCCAGGCTCTGACTGGCATCAAGTTCAGAACCCTGAGGGAGGGCTGAATGCCTCCACACCCCTAACCCAGCCACCACCACCATGACCTACAGTCTCAGGTTCCCCACCTCCATCCTCAACCCCCCACTCCACCCCACCCCCAAGTCTCCCGTGGCAGAATCCGGTTTGGCCCCTGCTGTCAACCCAGGGAAGCTCCGGGTGCCCGGATGTAAGGCCTCTGACTTGCGCACTGGGGGTCAGAGAGTAGCAAGGGCTTGGTTCTGAGTGGTGGCTGAAGATCGGCAGAGGGAAGCGGGCCCAGGCTCTGTGGGGAGGCAAGGTGAGACGCTGAGGGAGGACTGAGGACGCCCCCACCCCAGATAGAGGGCCCCAAATAATCCAGCACCACCCCTGCTGCCAGCCCTGGACCACCCGGGGGCGGACTTCTCGGGCTGGGCCACCCTTCGCCACCTCACCGCTTAAGCCCCAGGGGACTCTGGGTCAGAGCTTGGTGTGACCAGGGCAGGACTGGTTGGGAGAGGGCAGGGGCCAGGCTCTGCCAGGCATCAGGGCCAGGACCCTGAGGGAGGGCTGAGGCCCCACAGAGGGAGTCACTGCCCCTGCAGTCAACCCTGGGACGTTCCGGGCATGGCGGTCAGGGAAGCGGATCCTGATATCTGCATCCTGGGCTGACCGAGGGAAGGGGGTTGGTACCGTTAGCATGGCCGCGGGAGAATAGAGGGAGGGCCCAGGTCCTGCTGGGAGACAAGGAAGGCCTGAGCGGACCCAGTACCCCAGGACAAGGGGCCCACCCGGCCCCTATCTGAGACCGAGGCCCCTCCTCATTCAGCCTCGGGAATCCGACAGATAGAGACTCAGGTCCACAGAGGGGTGGGGCCCAGCCCTCTAGGAGACCAGGGAAGGAACAAGACAGAGGACAGAGGGGACCCTGGAGTCCAGCTCAGTGGGGATCTTGGCCTGGGTGATCCCGGGCACGGTGGCCACATGTGGTGCATTGTGGCTGGTGGGATCGGGTGTCAATGGGGACAGGGCTGTGGTACGAGGAGTGGGGCCTCAGGTGAGCAGAAGGAGGAGTCCCAGAGGCCTGAGGAAGGATTCACCAGACCTCTCATCCCAGACCTAGGAAACCTGCCCCTGCTGTCAGTCTTGGGAGGCCCCAGGCAGGACTGTGAGGAAGGGAAGTGCCCTGTCCACCCCCAACACACACTTTCTCAAAGAGGGTCTAAGGGAGAAATTGGCCTTGGTCTGCAAGACTCATCTCTGGTTCAGCAAAATGGAAGGGGCCAGATTCTGTGAGGAGCAAATATGAATACCTAGAGGACACCGAGACCGACGAGGCCCCCTGAAACCTGCTCCTTTGGTCAGCCTTGGGTATCTCATGCATGAGTGACCATGAGGTGCCCCCTCACTTCTGCCTCCCAGGTCTCAGGGAGGTGGGGGCCTTGGTCCGAGGGGTTTCCTCAGCTCAGCAGAGGGAGCCACACCTGGTCAGCACAGGGTGGAATCCAGGGTCTTCCAGGAGTGACGGGGAGGAAGTTTGGTGAGGACTGAAGGTAAGAAGGTACCTCCACGCTCTCAGAAAAGAAAGGACCTCACAGACACTGGTGTCACCTGTTCTCAGCCCCAGGTGGCCCCAGGCAGGAATGGCATGAGGCATGGTCTCATTTCTCCCGTCGTGACTAGGGGTGAGAGGTCTGAGGGAGGTGAGTACCTTGATCCCAGAGGGCACTGAAAGATTCAACAGAGGGCTCCACACCTGGTCAGTAGAAGGAGGACTCCCAGGATCAGCAGGACCCGAGGTTTGCCCCGTTCATGAGGAATGGAGGTACCCCCAACCCAGAAAGAAGCCACCCCACAGAGTCTAGGTGAATTCTGTTCTTAGATGTGGGGGCCGGGGGGGTAGCTGATCAGGGATGGTGCTAAGTGGCAAGCTCACTTGCACCACGGCAGGAAGTTGAGGAGCCCTCAGGGGGATGAGGCATTGGTGTCAAGGGAGATGTCTGCTCATCTCAAGGGTTTGAGGGTCGAGTAAGTAGAAGCCCCAGCAGAAGTAAAGATGAATAACCCACAGGAGGACTTTGGAACACCCACCTCATACCTGAAGGATTCAGCTGGTGGGGTCAGCCGTGGACACCCCACGCAGGGGTGACAGATGTGGGGCCTCCTCACCTCTGTTTCTGGATCTCAGGGAGGTGAGGACTTTGTTCTCAGAGGGTGTGTGGACAAAACAGGGAGGCACTGTGTTCAACAGACACAGTGGTCCCAGGATTGGAGAGCAGTCCAGGTGAGGAACCTAAGGGAGGATTGAGGGTACCTCCAGGCCAGAGAAACTCTCAGATCAAGAGAGTTTGCCCTGCCCCTACTGTCACCCCAGAGAACCCAGGCAGGACTGTCTGCTGAGGTCCCTCCTTTATCCTGGGATCATTGGTGTCAGGGAGGGCTGGCCTTGGTCTGAGGGGGCTGCACTCAAGTCAGCAGAGGGAGGGTCCCAGGCCCTGCCAGGAGTCCAGGTGCAGACTGAGGGGACCCCACTCACCAAACACAGAGGACCTAGCCCCACCCTGCCCCTTCTGTCAGCTGAGGGAAGCCGCTGGGTGGATGGACTCCCCTCACTTCCTCTTCAGGTGTCTCCTGGAGATAGGGCCTCAGGTCAACAGGGGGAGGGTTCCAGACCCTGCAGGCATCAAGATGAGGACCGGGCAGTATCCTCACCCCAGGACACATGGACCCCATTGAATTTGGACATCTCTTACTGTACTTCCGAGGAAACCCTGGGCAGGTGTGGGCAGATGTTGGTTGGGGCATGTCCTTCTGTTCCATATCAGGGATGTGAGCTCTTGATCCGAGAGATTCTCAGGCGAGTAGAGGAGTGGAGTCCAGTCCCTGCCAGGAGAAAGGTGAGGGCCCTGAGTGAGCGCAGAGGGGACCATCTGCCCCAAAGGTGTGTAGAACTCAAGAGTGTCCTGCCCGCCCTCTTGACAGCACTGAGGGACCGGGGCTCTACCTGCAGTCTGCAGCCTAAGGGCCCCTCGATTCCTCTTCCGGGAGCTCCAGGAAGCAGTCAGGCCTTGGTCTGAGACAGTGTCCTCAGGTCACAGAGCAGAGGAGGCCCAGGCAGTGTCAGCAGTGAAGGTGAAGTGTTCACCCTGAATGTGCACCAAGGGCCCCACCTGCCCCAGCACACATGGGACCCCATAGCACCTGGCCCCATTCACCCTACTGTCACTCATAGAGCCTTGATCTCTGCAGGCTAGCTGCACGCTGAGTAGCCCTCTCACTTCCTCCTTCAGATTCTCAGGGGACAGGCTGACCAGGAGGACAGGAGCCCCAAGAGGCCCCAGAGCAGCACTGAAGAAGACCTGTAAGTCAGCCTTTGTTAGAACCTCCAAGGTTCGGTTCTCAGCTGAAGTCTCTCACACACTCCCTCTCTCCCCAGGCCTGTGGGTTCTCCATCACCCAGCTCCTGCCCACGCTCCTGACTGCTGCCTTGACCAGAGTCATCATGTCTCTTGAGCAGAGGAGTCCGCCCTGCAAGCCTATACGTCCCACTGGATCCTCACAGCCCCGGGAAGCAGGTGCTACTACTCTTATCCCCGGGAGGAGACGGAGGCCGAGAGAGGTTAAGTGACGTGCCCAAGTCACACAGCTCGGCAGCGGCCAGGTTGAGACACCAGCATCAGCAGTCTGTTTGCAGACCCCTCACTGTCACCCCCTGAGCCAGTGCATCTTGGGCCCTGCGGTCAGGATGTCTCAAGCGTGGAGGCATCACCGGTTCGTGGCAGTCTCTGGAAGATCCCTGAGCTCTGTGCCCAGAATCGAGTCGGGGGAGTCTGTGCAGAGGTGGCCCTGTGTGTGGGGACAGTGTACGACACAGAGACTGCTTTGGATGGACACCTCTCCCGTGACCTCCTAGCATCCGATCCCAAAGGAACAACTGTTGCAGAGATGGACCACTAGGCACAAACCCATGTGCGTTTCTCTGGAGACACTGGCCAAGGAAAACAAGACATGCTCAAAGGCCAACAGCTGCATGCCCCACCACGATGTGACTGCAGAGACCCGGGGTGTAGAAGGGTGTCTCTGCTTGGTGGGGGGACACGTGCAGGCCGAGGAGAGGCAGGAAGAAGGCTGCCTCCGACTCCCCACTGGACTGCATGGCGACGGTGTGTGCTGGGGCAGTCAGCTAAGCCATTTGCCTAAGTGGCTGTCGGGTATCTGCGTGCTGGGGACCGACAGTGTGGGTGTGTTAGGAGGATCTGTATGGAGCACATTGCTGCCTCTGGCTAGGACAGGGTGGAAAGGGTGGCGTGGCTACAGCCTGACCCGTGGGCATTGTCCTACCCTTTATTCTGTGCTTCAAAGTGTCAGTCATGTGCTGGGGTCTGTGGGCCCATGACTCAGATGGTGAGCTCTGACCTTCCTGAGCCAGGGCTTTCCTGTAGTTCTGCCTGGCTCAGGAGCTCTAGGACAAGAGGACCGCTCCAGGTCTGCACCTAAGGTGTGGCAGGGCCCCTTGGCACTCCTGTGCACTAGTGTCATCTTTCCCATTGAAATGACTGTGAGGATCGGAATGTGCACATGCAGATGGGCAGCTACTTGTCTGCCTTGGCCCTTTATTACATAACTTGCTGGGTGTGTGGAGATGCCACCCCTCCCCCGGCAGTCAGAGCCCCTTTATGATGTCATGGGGCTGGTTACATGACTGCCAAGGGGTGCTGCTGGCCACACTGCACTAGCAAGTTTGCCAGTTGGAGGACTAGCCATCATTGATCATGGCTCGCTGTGAAGAAAGAAATTTGAGAGGACAGGGTCACGGCTTGGAAAGGGTGCCTTTTCCTCCCCAATTGCACTCAGAGACCTACCTTCACCCAGCAGATCCTTCCCCTGCCTGGCACGACCCAGTGTCCACTGGGAGCCCTAACTTCATGCTGCTGACAGAAGAAATCGCTTTCCAACCTCTGGCCGAGGCAGCTTCGTTCAGAAGGCCGCACCCTGACGGTGACGTCCCGCCCCAGGGAGCAGATAATCTCCTCTCCCTCCCCTTTCCGCAGAAACTGTGGAGACTGGTCAGCAGCAACCAGTTTTCGTCCATCTGGTGGGATGACAGTGGGACTTGTATAGTGATCAATCAAAAACTCTTTGAAAAGGAGATTCTCAAAAGGGACGTCGCACACAAAGTGTTTGCCACAAATTCGATAAAGAGCTTCTTCCACCAGCTAAACTTGCATGGCTTCCGAAAATGGCGTCAATGCACTTTCAGGACCTTCACCCGCATTTTCTCCACAAACAGGCCGGTCTCCATCTCGAATAAGGTAATGAACGACAAGCCTCTGGGGGGGTTAAGTCGGTGGGCTCTGGGGCCTGGTCGGGTGGAAGTCCCAGGACTGCCTCCTGGGAAGTGGGCGACCTCAGGCAGGGTGTGGGGCCATCACTGTGGGCTTGTGTCCCCCTCTGGGTGGAGGTGACATGAACTAAGAGCGAATGTGGGGAGAGGGCTGAGGATGGTACCTGCCCCTCTCGAGTGTGTAAAATATCACAGGTGCTAAGTAGCCATATCTGCATGTCCTCCTGCCCCGGGCCAGCCATGTCGTCTGGTGGTTGCTGTGTCCCCCTGACTCCATAGCGCTTTACCGTGTGAGGTGAGCAGGCCAGGGGAGTCTGGTATTTGTACCACTGTCACCCTAGCTGGTGTCTGGAGAAGTGCTCAAGTTGAAGTGCTGAAGGGCGCCTGGCGCAGGAGGTGCAGATGCTCCTGCTGCCCTTGGTAGGTGGGCCCCTGGTGTGGAAGAGCCAGTGCCCAGGGCCTCCAGCCCAGCCGGGGTGCATTCTGTTGCCAGCCGACACTGCATGGGGGAGGCCCAGAATCTTCTTCCCTCCTGGTCTGCAACTTCAAAGACCCTTTCCGCTGGCCATGGACACCCTAATCTGCCATTTTGAGGCTTTTTCCAAGACGGAAAGGCCCGCCACAACTTGGTAAACCTTGACGATGTGAACGCGAGTCCCCAGCTTCCTTTGGGGACTGGGACCTTTTCCAGAAAGGCCTCCTGGGCCAGCAGAGTTCTCTTGCACAGGGGCGTAGATGGTTGGTAGTTGTAGTCCATCCTTGTGACTTGCAGTTTCCTTTTGTTTATTTAAACTTTGACTTACAGTTAGAGTTCTACTGCCATCCTTACTTTCAAAGAGACTCCCCTCACCTCCTCGTGAGGATGAAGAGAAGAGTGGGCGTCAAGTCTGCACCAAGACATCAGGAGGAGGACAAGCCAGAAGCTGCTGGATCCTGTCTGGCACCAGCAGACACTGAGCAACAAGATCACACATCTCCGAATGAGAATGACCAGGTCACACTGCAACACCAGGAACCGGCCGGTCCCAACACCCAAATCAGGAGTGGCTCTGCTCCACCAGCAACTCCTGTGATGGTGCCCAATCCCGCCATGGCGAGTGACAACGCTCCAGCGACCCAGCCGGCGGGCGAGTGGTCAGAGGGCAGCCAGGCTCACGTCACTCCGGTGGCCACTGTCCCTGGGCCTGCAGCACTGCCCTTCCTCTATGTCCCTGGATATCCCACTCAGATGAATTCTTACGGGCCTGTGGTGGCCCTTCCCACAGCGTCCCCTAGTGCCCTTGCCATGGACACCACAGGACTTCCTGCACCTGGCATGCTGCCCTTTTGCCATCTCTGGGTACCGGTGACCCTAGTGGCTGCTGGGGCTGCACAGCCTGCTGCCTCCATGGCCATGTTCCCCCATCCCCCAGCTCTGCACCACCATTGCCCCCACAGCCACCGCATGTCACGGTACATGCCAGCTAGCGATGGGCCCAGGCGTACCCAGCCTATGCAGACCAGAGCACATAGAGGCGAGCATTTGGGCAGAATACGTGCTGGTCAATAAATGTGTCAGAAAATGAGTAATTTTCTGACTGCACAAAAAAGTCTTCATGGTCTCCATCCTTTTTCTTTCTTTGCAGTCCAGTACCCCGCTCTGACATCTTTGGCTTGCATGATAGAGACTTCAGCCTAACACGCCTCCCTGGAAAAGTGCCCAGGAGGTTCTCGAGCAGGTGCTGGGTTTTAGGAAGCCCCTCAGACATCCTGCCTCTGCTCATTAAAAATTATCTGGAGCTGGCTGGGCGCGGTGGCTCACATCTGTAACCCCAGCCCTTTGGGAGGCTGAGGCGGGTGGATCACAAGCTCAGGAGATGGAGACCGTCCTGGCTAACACAGAGAAACCCCGTCTGTACTAAAAATACAAAAAATTAGCCGGGCGTGGTGGCGGGAGCCTGTAGTCACAGCTACTCGGGAGGCTGAGGCAGGAGAATGGCATGAACCCGGGAGGCGGAGCTTGCAGCGAGCCGAGATCGCACCACTGCACTCCAGCCTGGGTGACAGAGCAAGACTCCGTCTCAAAAAAAAAAAAAAAAATTACCTGGAGTTGCTCGCTGAGTGCCAATTGTGCTGCTAGCATTGCCGGCCGAGGGTTCACAATGACACTGTGTTGCTGGCCATTCCTTGTCATGGTGGTGCCTTTATATAACAGGATCTTCACTTTACATACAGATGAGATCACGTCTGGCTTTGTCATTGAGTTAAAAAGTGCCCTTGATAGTTGTGGCAGTGACACATACTACCAAGGAGTCCTACAGGTTTGCAGTTTAGAGGGTGCTCATTAGTGTCTGGTGGACAGGATTTACGTTTGGCTTTTATGTCTGTACTGGATCTGGTGGGGTTTTTTACTTCCTTCCTTGATTCCCCCACTATGCCCCCACTTTTTCTTTCTTGTTTTCCTTTCCTTTCCTTTCCTTTTTTCTTTCTCTTTCTCTCTTTCTTTCTCTCTCTCTCTGCTTCCTTCCTTCCTTCCTTCCTTCCTTCCTTCCTTCCTTCCTTCCTTCCTTCCGTCTCTCTCTCTCTCTCTCCCTTTCCCTCCCTTCCTTCCTTCTCCTTCTTTCTTTTGGAGCCAAAAATTAATTTAAAAGATGTCATGTCATGTTTTAACTTAGGAAGCAGCCTTTTCTGGTCACTTGGGGTGTTCATCTTAGAACACATGCTATCATCGACAAACCTCTTTGAATGATCAGAAGAAACAGATTCAAGTCCTTACCATAGACACAACTGGGCACAGACATCAAAAGAGCTCTGAAATCAGGGCGTGCAGAGAGCCCCAACACCCACACACCAGAACCCAGAGGTATCCCTGCCTGTGATTTTTAATTTGACAGTAGGTGGCAGAGTCCTGGGAGACGTGGGAAGAGGCCATAAGAGAATGCAGACATGGGAATGGATTAATCCAGAGTCCAGCCAGGTCTGCATCTCCCTGTCTCGGCCTGCTCACTTACAAATGGGTGCTCATTTACAAATCGGTGTGAATCACATTTCATCATTTGTGAGCTCCTTAGTTTCCAAGAAGTACAATTTTCTCATGTGTTTCTTGGACTTTATACATATGCCTCCAGAGTTTGAATCATGCAAAGATGCTGCCACTTAAAAACCTCTTTCCTACAAACTTATACCCCTCCGATCCTGGTTTTCCTGTGAATCTCAGCCGGGCACGGTGGCTCACGCCTGTCATCCCAGCACTTTGGGAGACTGAGGCAGGTGGATCATGAGGTCAGGAGTTCAAGACCAGCCTGGCCAAGATGGTGAAATCCTGTCTCTACTAAAAATACAAAAATTAGCCGGGCACGTTTGCAGGCACCTGTAATCCCAGCTACTCGGGAGGCTGAGGCAGGAGAATCGCTTGAACTCAGGGGGTAGAGATTGCAGTGAGTCGAGATCACGCCACTGCACTCCAGGCTGGGGGACAGAGTGAGGCTCCATCTCCAAAAAAAAAAAAAAAAAAAAAAAAAAATACTGTTAGAAGAATGGAAAAAACGATATAGATGGAGAGAAAATATTAGTAATCTGATGTCTGATAAAGAACTCATATGCTGAATAAACACCAAACTTTTAACATTCAACCTTTGAAAACAAAGAATCCAACTAAAGATGTAAATGATTTGAAGACATTCACCAATGAAGACACGCAGAAATACACATACATTCACCAATGAAGATACACACGTGAAAAGATGATCACCATAATTATTCACTAATAATGCAAATGTCAACAGCACTAAGATTCCTCTACCCACCTAGTACAATGGATAGAATTCAAATACCTGAGAATATCAAATTCTGGAGAGGATGTGGAATTCTCATTCATAGCTGGTAGACAAGAAAAATGTTTCATTCACTCTAGAAGGCCTTTTGGCCCTTTCTTATGTAGTAAAACATAGACTTACCTTTAGATCCATCAGTCGTACTCCTAGGTTTTACCTAAGTGAATTGGAAACTTTGGTTCTCACATGGAAGATCGTGTACACGAATGTATATAGTAGTTTATTCATAATCACCAACCAAGATGTCCTTGAAGAGGTGAATGGATAAAACCAATGGTACTTCCACAAACTGAAAGTGTATTCAAAGTTCAATCTACCCTCAAATATTCCAGGACAGGAAATTTTGGAGGCCCGTTCAGCCAAGTGGCAAGGGAAAATGAATCACTGTCTTATCTCAACTCTTCCAATGCATCCAAAATGGGCAATTGTTTAACTCATTCTCCCAGGCTCGCTCTCCTAGATTCATAAACAGATGAAGGCACCCGAGCACTCATGAAAAGAATTTGTGAGGCAAGTGTTCACACATATCACAGCAAATGTCATAAACAGATAATCACATATCCAACACAACAGTGGATTAAACGAACAAGCCGCCTGTATGCATGGAATAAAAATACGATGAAATGTTAGAAAAAAATTCAATTCTAATTCCCTGCATACAAGATAGACTAGAAAAAAACATTCAGTCATGGCAATGGGTACAGGCAAAGGCTCTGAAATGAATTCTATGTAAGTACAAATTAACAATGTTTAGCAAACTAACATTAAAAGGAACTTCCATTTCCTCAAATCGGCAGCAAGCATACATAAATGTGAAATGTCAGAAGCTCTGCCATTCACGGCAGTGACAAGTCGTTGACCTATGCTGTCACCACTACCACCTACATCTGCAGTGAATATGAAAATGAAAAAGAGACAGAGCTATGGATGTCAAAATGAAAATGAGATATGAAGACTGCTAAGAAATAGTATTTGTTAACTATATGATTATCTACATAGAAAATTCAAAGGAATAGACACATTGAATATTCAAATGAATAAAAGACTTCAGAAAACGTCATATAGAAGGTGATTACAGCAAAATCATGAGCCTTGCCACACAGAAGCAACTTAGTGCATAAAATAGAAAATAGAAAATATACCATTCACAGCAGCATTAAAATCCAAAATGGAAGTAAGAAGAGCCTAACAAGACCTTCATGGAAGCAACTGTGCAAAGTTGCTGATAGACTCAGGAAATAATCTCAAGTAAATGGATCTGTATACCATATTCCTTGATGGGGAACAGAATATGGCAAAGATGTAAATGCTACTTAAATTAAATACAGAGTGAGTGCCTTAACTGTCATTGCCAAAGTGACAACAAAGCTCAGGTTGCTGTGCTCTGCTCCCCAAATCAACCCCGGAAAAATATAGAAGGGAAAAGATTAAAAAAAAAAAAAAAAAACATCAAAACAGAGAAAGCCCTGGGGATGACTGAAGACTGTGCTAAACTAGTACTTGTGTTTTGGGTCCAGGGAGCAGCAGGGAAATCGAGGAGGTCTGTACCCTGCATAGATGGCAGATTACAGGATGGATAGGGGAAAGTGTTTAACATTCCACCCCACATCATTGCGCAATCTGAGGCAGCGCCACAGAATCTGATGCCAGTAGCCCTGGGGTAATATCACGACACCAGGAAATTTGAGTTGATTGAGACACTATGGCTCCAGAGTTCTGCTAACAACCACCTGAAACAAACTTAGTAGGGGAAGACCAGCCTTCCACAAAATTATTATTTTAATGGAATATAAAGAATGAACTAGGAATAGAATAGTAAGTATGTGTGAAGGCCACATACTATGAGTAGATATTAATAAAATATGTGTGCATATATATAGTATAAAGTCTACAAATACAAACGAATATGTATCTAAAGATATATACACGTAAGTATATATAATTATACATCTATGATATAAAGATATATATGCATGTATATATACATATAAGCATAAATGTACATAATGTCTAAAACAGGTATGTATATAAACGTAGATATAAACAAAATGTACATATACTATATCTAATGTACACATACAATGTAAAATTTATTACCATATGAATGAGGATTAAAATATGAAAATCACTAATCTGGACTCTGCTGTGTTCGATACCTTCAAAACACATGGCTTCTCCAAATCTCTTGCTGCTGCTCAGCCTCTTCCGTGTAAAAATAAACCTTTTAGGACAAAAGGTTTGCAAAGTCTAGCTCTGGCTGGGGAGGAGCCCCCATGGGAAGGTGTGCATCTTCTCTCAGAGGTCCTACAATCACAGGTGCTGCAGCCCCCCAGGGAGCATCTAGCCTTGGACCCGCAGCCATTCTCTGCAACGCGTGCAGCTGGACAAATGCTCAAAGGTGACATAAACGGATCATCTCCCACCCATCACTTCATCGAAGAGCCAGGAGCCAGGAGGAGAACCCTCCTGAGTAGAGACTGAAGGTCCACCCTCCCCACATAGAGGGGCCACAGAATCCAGCTCAGCCCTTCCTGTCAGCCCTGGAAGACCCTGGCAATGTCGTCACCCCGACCACACCCCTCTCCTCACTGCCACCTCATGCGACTGGGAGTCAGAGACTTGGTCTGAGAGGAGCACACCCAATCGGCAGAAAATGGGGATCCAGACCCAGGTATCAAGGTCAGGACCCTCTGAGGGATGACTGAGGGCCCCTATCCCCATCCCCACCCTTACTCCACCAGAACCCGATTCAGCCCCTACTGTCAACCCAGGGAAGCCCCAGGCTTAGAGGCCGGATGTGACGTCACTGACACGCGCACTGGGGTCAGAGAGAAGGGAGAGGCCTCCTTCTGAGGGGCGGCTTCATACCGGTGGAGGGAAGCGGGCCCAGGCTCTGTGAGGAGTCAAGGTGAGGTGCTGAGGGAAGACTGAGAATGCCCCCGCCCCAGATAGAGGACCCGAAAGAACCAAGTGCCTTCTCCGCTCCCAGCCCTGTACCACCCGGGGGCTGATCTGGGGCTGACTTGTGAGGCTGGGCCGACCCCCTCCCTCCGCCGCTCAAGCTGCTGGGCACTCTGGAGTGAGAGCTTGGTGTGACCAGGGCAGGGCTGGTTAGGAGAGGGCAGGGCCCAGGCTCTGCGGGGCATCAAGGTCAGGACCCTGAGGGAGGGCTGCCCCCCCCGCCACCGAACCATGACCTACAGCCCCAGGTTCCCCAGCCCCATCCTCAGCCCCACTCTACACCCCACCCCACCCCACCCCACCCCACCCTAAACTCCACCCCACCCCCAACTCTCCCGCGGCAGAATCTGGTTCCACCTCTGTTGTCAACCCAGGGAAGCCCCAGGTGCCCGGATGTAAGGCCAGTGACTTGCACGCTGGGTGTCAAAGAGTAGCGGGGGGTCTCGCTGTGAGCGGTGGGTCGATATCGGCCGAGGGAAGCGGGCCCAGGCTCTGTGAGGAGGCAAGGTGAGACCCTGAGAGAGGACTCAAGAACACCCACCCCAGATAGAGGACCCCAAATAATACAGCACGGCCCCTGTGCCAGCCCTGGACAACCTGACCTGGTGGAGTCGGGCTTATCAGGCTGGGCCCAGGCTCTGACTGGCATCAAGTTCAGAACCCTGAGGGAGGGCTGAATGCCTCCACACCCCTAACCCAGCCACCACCACCATGACCTACAGTCTCAGGTTCCCCACCTCCATCCTCAACCCCCCACTCCACCCCACCCCCAAGTCTCCCGTGGCAGAATCCGGTTTGGCCCCTGCTGTCAACCCAGGGAAGCTCCGGGTGCCCGGATGTAAGGCCTCTGACTTGCGCACTGGGGGTCAGAGAGTAGCAAGGGCTTGGTTCTGAGTGGTGGCTGAAGATCGGCAGAGGGAAGCGGGCCCAGGCTCTGTGGGGAGGCAAGGTGAGACGCTGAGGGAGGACTGAGGACGCCCCCACCCCAGATAGAGGGCCCCAAATAATCCAGCACCACCCCTGCTGCCAGCCCTGGACCACCCGGGGGCGGACTTCTCGGGCTGGGCCACCCTTCGCCACCTCACCGCTTAAGCCCCAGGGGACTCTGGGTCAGAGCTTGGTGTGACCAGGGCAGGACTGGTTGGGAGAGGGCAGGGGCCAGGCTCTGCCAGGCATCAGGGCCAGGACCCTGAGGGAGGGCTGAGGCCCCACAGAGGGAGTCACTGCCCCTGCAGTCAACCCTGGGACGTTCCGGGCATGGCGGTCAGGGAAGCGGATCCTGATATCTGCATCCTGGGCTGACCGAGGGAAGGGGGTTGGTACCGTTAGCATGGCCGCGGGAGAATAGAGGGAGGGCCCAGGTCCTGCTGGGAGACAAGGAAGGCCTGAGCGGACCCAGTACCCCAGGACAAGGGGCCCACCCGGCCCCTATCTGAGACCGAGGCCCCTCCTCATTCAGCCTCGGGAATCCGACAGATAGAGACTCAGGTCCACAGAGGGGTGGGGCCCAGCCCTCTAGGAGACCAGGGAAGGAACAAGACAGAGGACAGAGGGGACCCTGGAGTCCAGCTCAGTGGGGATCTTGGCCTGGGTGATCCCGGGCACGGTGGCCACATGTGGTGCATTGTGGCTGGTGGGATCGGGTGTCAATGGGGACAGGGCTGTGGTACGAGGAGTGGGGCCTCAGGTGAGCAGAAGGAGGAGTCCCAGAGGCCTGAGGAAGGATTCACCAGACCTCTCATCCCAGACCTAGGAAACCTGCCCCTGCTGTCAGTCTTGGGAGGCCCCAGGCAGGACTGTGAGGAAGGGAAGTGCCCTGTCCACCCCCAACACACACTTTCTCAAAGAGGGTCTAAGGGAGAAATTGGCCTTGGTCTGCAAGACTCATCTCTGGTTCAGCAAAATGGAAGGGGCCAGATTCTGTGAGGAGCAAATATGAATACCTAGAGGACACCGAGACCGACGAGGCCCCCTGAAACCTGCTCCTTTGGTCAGCCTTGGGTATCTCATGCATGAGTGACCATGAGGTGCCCCCTCACTTCTGCCTCCCAGGTCTCAGGGAGGTGGGGGCCTTGGTCCGAGGGGTTTCCTCAGCTCAGCAGAGGGAGCCACACCTGGTCAGCACAGGGTGGAATCCAGGGTCTTCCAGGAGTGACGGGGAGGAAGTTTGGTGAGGACTGAAGGTAAGAAGGTACCTCCACGCTCTCAGAAAAGAAAGGACCTCACAGACACTGGTGTCACCTGTTCTCAGCCCCAGGTGGCCCCAGGCAGGAATGGCATGAGGCATGGTCTCATTTCTCCCGTCGTGACTAGGGGTGAGAGGTCTGAGGGAGGTGAGTACCTTGATCCCAGAGGGCACTGAAAGATTCAACAGAGGGCTCCACACCTGGTCAGTAGAAGGAGGACTCCCAGGATCAGCAGGACCCGAGGTTTGCCCCGTTCATGAGGAATGGAGGTACCCCCAACCCAGAAAGAAGCCACCCCACAGAGTCTAGGTGAATTCTGTTCTTAGATGTGGGGGCCGGGGGGGTAGCTGATCAGGGATGGTGCTAAGTGGCAAGCTCACTTGCACCACGGCAGGAAGTTGAGGAGCCCTCAGGGGGATGAGGCATTGGTGTCAAGGGAGATGTCTGCTCATCTCAAGGGTTTGAGGGTCGAGTAAGTAGAAGCCCCAGCAGAAGTAAAGATGAATAACCCACAGGAGGACTTTGGAACACCCACCTCATACCTGAAGGATTCAGCTGGTGGGGTCAGCCGTGGACACCCCACGCAGGGGTGACAGATGTGGGGCCTCCTCACCTCTGTTTCTGGATCTCAGGGAGGTGAGGACTTTGTTCTCAGAGGGTGTGTGGACAAAACAGGGAGGCACTGTGTTCAACAGACACAGTGGTCCCAGGATTGGAGAGCAGTCCAGGTGAGGAACCTAAGGGAGGATTGAGGGTACCTCCAGGCCAGAGAAACTCTCAGATCAAGAGAGTTTGCCCTGCCCCTACTGTCACCCCAGAGAACCCAGGCAGGACTGTCTGCTGAGGTCCCTCCTTTATCCTGGGATCATTGGTGTCAGGGAGGGCTGGCCTTGGTCTGAGGGGGCTGCACTCAAGTCAGCAGAGGGAGGGTCCCAGGCCCTGCCAGGAGTCCAGGTGCAGACTGAGGGGACCCCACTCACCAAACACAGAGGACCTAGCCCCACCCTGCCCCTTCTGTCAGCTGAGGGAAGCCGCTGGGTGGATGGACTCCCCTCACTTCCTCTTCAGGTGTCTCCTGGAGATAGGGCCTCAGGTCAACAGGGGGAGGGTTCCAGACCCTGCAGGCATCAAGATGAGGACCGGGCAGTATCCTCACCCCAGGACACATGGACCCCATTGAATTTGGACATCTCTTACTGTACTTCCGAGGAAACCCTGGGCAGGTGTGGGCAGATGTTGGTTGGGGCATGTCCTTCTGTTCCATATCAGGGATGTGAGCTCTTGATCCGAGAGATTCTCAGGCGAGTAGAGGAGTGGAGTCCAGTCCCTGCCAGGAGAAAGGTGAGGGCCCTGAGTGAGCGCAGAGGGGACCATCTGCCCCAAAGGTGTGTAGAACTCAAGAGTGTCCTGCCCGCCCTCTTGACAGCACTGAGGGACCGGGGCTCTACCTGCAGTCTGCAGCCTAAGGGCCCCTCGATTCCTCTTCCGGGAGCTCCAGGAAGCAGTCAGGCCTTGGTCTGAGACAGTGTCCTCAGGTCACAGAGCAGAGGAGGCCCAGGCAGTGTCAGCAGTGAAGGTGAAGTGTTCACCCTGAATGTGCACCAAGGGCCCCACCTGCCCCAGCACACATGGGACCCCATAGCACCTGGCCCCATTCACCCTACTGTCACTCATAGAGCCTTGATCTCTGCAGGCTAGCTGCACGCTGAGTAGCCCTCTCACTTCCTCCTTCAGATTCTCAGGGGACAGGCTGACCAGGAGGACAGGAGCCCCAAGAGGCCCCAGAGCAGCACTGAAGAAGACCTGTAAGTCAGCCTTTGTTAGAACCTCCAAGGTTCGGTTCTCAGCTGAAGTCTCTCACACACTCCCTCTCTCCCCAGGCCTGTGGGTTCTCCATCACCCAGCTCCTGCCCACGCTCCTGACTGCTGCCTTGACCAGAGTCATCATGTCTCTTGAGCAGAGGAGTCCGCCCTGCAAGCCTATACGTCCCACTGGATCCTCACAGCCCCGGGAAGCAGGTGCTACTACTCTTATCCCCGGGAGGAGACGGAGGCCGAGAGAGGTTAAGTGACGTGCCCAAGTCACACAGCTCGGCAGCGGCCAGGTTGAGACACCAGCATCAGCAGTCTGTTTGCAGACCCCTCACTGTCACCCCCTGAGCCAGTGCATCTTGGGCCCTGCGGTCAGGATGTCTCAAGCGTGGAGGCATCACCGGTTCGTGGCAGTCTCTGGAAGATCCCTGAGCTCTGTGCCCAGAATCGAGTCGGGGGAGTCTGTGCAGAGGTGGCCCTGTGTGTGGGGACAGTGTACGACACAGAGACTGCTTTGGATGGACACCTCTCCCGTGACCTCCTAGCATCCGATCCCAAAGGAACAACTGTTGCAGAGATGGACCACTAGGCACAAACCCATGTGCGTTTCTCTGGAGACACTGGCCAAGGAAAACAAGACATGCTCAAAGGCCAACAGCTGCATGCCCCACCACGATGTGACTGCAGAGACCCGGGGTGTAGAAGGGTGTCTCTGCTTGGTGGGGGGACACGTGCAGGCCGAGGAGAGGCAGGAAGAAGGCTGCCTCCGACTCCCCACTGGACTGCATGGCGACGGTGTGTGCTGGGGCAGTCAGCTAAGCCATTTGCCTAAGTGGCTGTCGGGTATCTGCGTGCTGGGGACCGACAGTGTGGGTGTGTTAGGAGGATCTGTATGGAGCACATTGCTGCCTCTGGCTAGGACAGGGTGGAAAGGGTGGCGTGGCTACAGCCTGACCCGTGGGCATTGTCCTACCCTTTATTCTGTGCTTCAAAGTGTCAGTCATGTGCTGGGGTCTGTGGGCCCATGACTCAGATGGTGAGCTCTGACCTTCCTGAGCCAGGGCTTTCCTGTAGTTCTGCCTGGCTCAGGAGCTCTAGGACAAGAGGACCGCTCCAGGTCTGCACCTAAGGTGTGGCAGGGCCCCTTGGCACTCCTGTGCACTAGTGTCATCTTTCCCATTGAAATGACTGTGAGGATCGGAATGTGCACATGCAGATGGGCAGCTACTTGTCTGCCTTGGCCCTTTATTACATAACTTGCTGGGTGTGTGGAGATGCCACCCCTCCCCCGGCAGTCAGAGCCCCTTTATGATGTCATGGGGCTGGTTACATGACTGCCAAGGGGTGCTGCTGGCCACACTGCACTAGCAAGTTTGCCAGTTGGAGGACTAGCCATCATTGATCATGGCTCGCTGTGAAGAAAGAAATTTGAGAGGACAGGGTCACGGCTTGGAAAGGGTGCCTTTTCCTCCCCAATTGCACTCAGAGACCTACCTTCACCCAGCAGATCCTTCCCCTGCCTGGCACGACCCAGTGTCCACTGGGAGCCCTAACTTCATGCTGCTGACAGAAGAAATCGCTTTCCAACCTCTGGCCGAGGCAGCTTCGTTCAGAAGGCCGCACCCTGACGGTGACGTCCCGCCCCAGGGAGCAGATAATCTCCTCTCCCTCCCCTTTCCGCAGAAACTGTGGAGACTGGTCAGCAGCAACCAGTTTTCGTCCATCTGGTGGGATGACAGTGGGACTTGTATAGTGATCAATCAAAAACTCTTTGAAAAGGAGATTCTCAAAAGGGACGTCGCACACAAAGTGTTTGCCACAAATTCGATAAAGAGCTTCTTCCACCAGCTAAACTTGCATGGCTTCCGAAAATGGCGTCAATGCACTTTCAGGACCTTCACCCGCATTTTCTCCACAAACAGGCCGGTCTCCATCTCGAATAAGGTAATGAACGACAAGCCTCTGGGGGGGTTAAGTCGGTGGGCTCTGGGGCCTGGTCGGGTGGAAGTCCCAGGACTGCCTCCTGGGAAGTGGGCGACCTCAGGCAGGGTGTGGGGCCATCACTGTGGGCTTGTGTCCCCCTCTGGGTGGAGGTGACATGAACTAAGAGCGAATGTGGGGAGAGGGCTGAGGATGGTACCTGCCCCTCTCGAGTGTGTAAAATATCACAGGTGCTAAGTAGCCATATCTGCATGTCCTCCTGCCCCGGGCCAGCCATGTCGTCTGGTGGTTGCTGTGTCCCCCTGACTCCATAGCGCTTTACCGTGTGAGGTGAGCAGGCCAGGGGAGTCTGGTATTTGTACCACTGTCACCCTAGCTGGTGTCTGGAGAAGTGCTCAAGTTGAAGTGCTGAAGGGCGCCTGGCGCAGGAGGTGCAGATGCTCCTGCTGCCCTTGGTAGGTGGGCCCCTGGTGTGGAAGAGCCAGTGCCCAGGGCCTCCAGCCCAGCCGGGGTGCATTCTGTTGCCAGCCGACACTGCATGGGGGAGGCCCAGAATCTTCTTCCCTCCTGGTCTGCAACTTCAAAGACCCTTTCCGCTGGCCATGGACACCCTAATCTGCCATTTTGAGGCTTTTTCCAAGACGGAAAGGCCCGCCACAACTTGGTAAACCTTGACGATGTGAACGCGAGTCCCCAGCTTCCTTTGGGGACTGGGACCTTTTCCAGAAAGGCCTCCTGGGCCAGCAGAGTTCTCTTGCACAGGGGCGTAGATGGTTGGTAGTTGTAGTCCATCCTTGTGACTTGCAGTTTCCTTTTGTTTATTTAAACTTTGACTTACAGTTAGAGTTCTACTGCCATCCTTACTTTCAAAGAGACTCCCCTCACCTCCTCGTGAGGATGAAGAGAAGAGTGGGCGTCAAGTCTGCACCAAGACATCAGGAGGAGGACAAGCCAGAAGCTGCTGGATCCTGTCTGGCACCAGCAGACACTGAGCAACAAGATCACACATCTCCGAATGAGAATGACCAGGTCACACTGCAACACCAGGAACCGGCCGGTCCCAACACCCAAATCAGGAGTGGCTCTGCTCCACCAGCAACTCCTGTGATGGTGCCCAATCCCGCCATGGCGAGTGACAACGCTCCAGCGACCCAGCCGGCGGGCGAGTGGTCAGAGGGCAGCCAGGCTCACGTCACTCCGGTGGCCACTGTCCCTGGGCCTGCAGCACTGCCCTTCCTCTATGTCCCTGGATATCCCACTCAGATGAATTCTTACGGGCCTGTGGTGGCCCTTCCCACAGCGTCCCCTAGTGCCCTTGCCATGGACACCACAGGACTTCCTGCACCTGGCATGCTGCCCTTTTGCCATCTCTGGGTACCGGTGACCCTAGTGGCTGCTGGGGCTGCACAGCCTGCTGCCTCCATGGCCATGTTCCCCCATCCCCCAGCTCTGCACCACCATTGCCCCCACAGCCACCGCATGTCACGGTACATGCCAGCTAGCGATGGGCCCAGGCGTACCCAGCCTATGCAGACCAGAGCACATAGAGGCGAGCATTTGGGCAGAATACGTGCTGGTCAATAAATGTGTCAGAAAATGAGTAATTTTCTGACTGCACAAAAAAGTCTTCATGGTCTCCATCCTTTTTCTTTCTTTGCAGTCCAGTACCCCGCTCTGACATCTTTGGCTTGCATGATAGAGACTTCAGCCTAACACGCCTCCCTGGAAAAGTGCCCAGGAGGTTCTCGAGCAGGTGCTGGGTTTTAGGAAGCCCCTCAGACATCCTGCCTCTGCTCATTAAAAATTATCTGGAGCTGGCTGGGCGCGGTGGCTCACATCTGTAACCCCAGCCCTTTGGGAGGCTGAGGCGGGTGGATCACAAGCTCAGGAGATGGAGACCGTCCTGGCTAACACAGAGAAACCCCGTCTGTACTAAAAATACAAAAAATTAGCCGGGCGTGGTGGCGGGAGCCTGTAGTCACAGCTACTCGGGAGGCTGAGGCAGGAGAATGGCATGAACCCGGGAGGCGGAGCTTGCAGCGAGCCGAGATCGCACCACTGCACTCCAGCCTGGGTGACAGAGCAAGACTCCGTCTCAAAAAAAAAAAAAAAAAATTACCTGGAGTTGCTCGCTGAGTGCCAATTGTGCTGCTAGCATTGCCGGCCGAGGGTTCACAATGACACTGTGTTGCTGGCCATTCCTTGTCATGGTGGTGCCTTTATATAACAGGATCTTCACTTTACATACAGATGAGATCACGTCTGGCTTTGTCATTGAGTTAAAAAGTGCCCTTGATAGTTGTGGCAGTGACACATACTACCAAGGAGTCCTACAGGTTTGCAGTTTAGAGGGTGCTCATTAGTGTCTGGTGGACAGGATTTACGTTTGGCTTTTATGTCTGTACTGGATCTGGTGGGGTTTTTTACTTCCTTCCTTGATTCCCCCACTATGCCCCCACTTTTTCTTTCTTGTTTTCCTTTCCTTTCCTTTCCTTTTTTCTTTCTCTTTCTCTCTTTCTTTCTCTCTCTCTCTGCTTCCTTCCTTCCTTCCTTCCTTCCTTCCTTCCTTCCTTCCTTCCTTCCTTCCGTCTCTCTCTCTCTCTCTCCCTTTCCCTCCCTTCCTTCCTTCTCCTTCTTTCTTTTGGAGCCAAAAATTAATTTAAAAGATGTCATGTCATGTTTTAACTTAGGAAGCAGCCTTTTCTGGTCACTTGGGGTGTTCATCTTAGAACACATGCTATCATCGACAAACCTCTTTGAATGATCAGAAAAAACAGATTCAAGTCCTTACCATAGACACAACTGGGCACAGACATCAAAAGAGCTCTGAAATCAGGGCGTGCAGAGAGCCCCAACACCCACACACCAGAACCCAGAGGTATCCCTGCCTGTGATTTTTAATTTGACAGTAGGTGGCAGAGTCCTGGGAGACGTGGGAAGAGGCCATAAGAGAATGCAGACATGGGAATGGATTAATCCAGAGTCCAGCCAGGTCTGCATCTCCCTGTCTCGGCCTGCTCACTTACAAATGGGTGCTCATTTACAAATCGGTGTGAATCACATTTCATCATTTGTGAGCTCCTTAGTTTCCAAGAAGTACAATTTTCTCATGTGTTTCTTGGACTTTATACATATGCCTCCAGAGTTTGAATCATGCAAAGATGCTGCCACTTAAAAACCTCTTTCCTACAAACTTATACCCCTCCGATCCTGGTTTTCCTGTGAATCTCAGCCGGGCACGGTGGCTCACGCCTGTCATCCCAGCACTTTGGGAGACTGAGGCAGGTGGATCATGAGGTCAGGAGTTCAAGACCAGCCTGGCCAAGATGGTGAAATCCTGTCTCTACTAAAAATACAAAAATTAGCCGGGCACGTTTGCAGGCACCTGTAATCCCAGCTACTCGGGAGGCTGAGGCAGGAGAATCGCTTGAACTCAGGGGGTAGAGATTGCAGTGAGTCGAGATCACGCCACTGCACTCCAGGCTGGGGGACAGAGTGAGGCTCCATCTCCAAAAAAAAAAAAAAAAAAAAAAAAAAAATACTGTTAGAAGAATGGAAAAAACGATATAGATGGAGAGAAAATATTAGTAATCTGATGTCTGATAAAGAACTCATATGCTGAATAAACACCAAACTTTTAACATTCAACCTTTGAAAACAAAGAATCCAACTAAAGATGTAAATGATTTGAAGACATTCACCAATGAAGACACGCAGAAATACACATACATTCACCAATGAAGATACACACGTGAAAAGATGATCACCATAATTATTCACTAATAATGCAAATGTCAACAGCACTAAGATTCCTCTACCCACCTAGTACAATGGATAGAATTCAAATACCTGAGAATATCAAATTCTGGAGAGGATGTGGAATTCTCATTCATAGCTGGTAGACAAGAAAAATGTTTCATTCACTCTAGAAGGCCTTTTGGCCCTTTCTTATGTAGTAAAACATAGACTTACCTTTAGATCCATCAGTCGTACTCCTAGGTTTTACCTAAGTGAATTGGAAACTTTGGTTCTCACATGGAAGATCGTGTACACGAATGTATATAGTAGTTTATTCATAATCACCAACCAAGATGTCCTTGAAGAGGTGAATGGATAAAACCAATGGTACTTCCACAAACTGAAAGTGTATTCAAAGTTCAATCTACCCTCAAATATTCCAGGACAGGAAATTTTGGAGGCCCGTTCAGCCAAGTGGCAAGGGAAAATGAATCACTGTCTTATCTCAACTCTTCCAATGCATCCAAAATGGGCAATTGTTTAACTCATTCTCCCAGGCTCGCTCTCCTAGATTCATAAACAGATGAAGGCACCCGAGCACTCATGAAAAGAATTTGTGAGGCAAGTGTTCACACATATCACAGCAAATGTCATAAACAGATAATCACATATCCAACACAACAGTGGATTAAACGAACAAGCCGCCTGTATGCATGGAATAAAAATACGATGAAATGTTAGAAAAAAATTCAATTCTAATTCCCTGCATACAAGATAGACTAGAAAAAAACATTCAGTCATGGCAATGGGTACAGGCAAAGGCTCTGAAATGAATTCTATGTAAGTACAAATTAACAATGTTTAGCAAACTAACATTAAAAGGAACTTCCATTTCCTCAAATCGGCAGCAAGCATACATAAATGTGAAATGTCAGAAGCTCTGTCATTCACGGCAGTGACAAGTCGTTGACCTATGCTGTCACCACTACCACCTACATCTGCAGTGAATATGAAAATGAAAAAGAGACAGAGCTATGGATGTCAAAATGAAAATGAGATATGAAGACTGCTAAGAAATAGTATTTGTTAACTATATGATTATCTACATAGAAAATTCAAAGGAATAGACACATTGAATATTCAAATGAATAAAAGACTTCAGAAAACGTCATATAGAAGGTGATTACAGCAAAATCATGAGCCTTGCCACACAGAAGCAACTTAGTGCATAAAATAGAAAATAGAAAATATACCATTCACAGCAGCATTAAAATCCAAAATGGAAGTAAGAAGAGCCTAACAAGACCTTCATGGAAGCAACTGTGCAAAGTTGCTGATAGACTCAGGAAATAATCTCAAGTAAATGGATCTGTATACCATATTCCTTGATGGGGAACAGAATATGGCAAAGATGTAAACGCTACTTAAATTAAATACAGAGTGAGTGCCTTAACTGTCATTGCCAAAGTGACAACCAAGCTCAGGTTGCTGTGCTCTGCTCCCCAAATCAACCCCGGAAAAATATAGAAGGGAAAAGATTAAAAAAAAAAAAAAAAAACATCAAAACAGAGAAAGCCCTGGGGATGACTGAAGCCTGTGCTAAACTAGTACTTGTGTTTTGGGTCCAGGGAGCAGCAGGGAAATTGAGGAGGTCTGTACCCTGCATAGATGGCAGATTACAGGATGGATAGGAGAAAGTGTTTAACATTCCACCCCACATCATTGCGCAATCTGAGGCAGCGCCACAGAATCTGATGCCAGTAGCCGTGGGGTAATATCACGACACCAGGAAATTTGAGTTGATTGAGACACTATGGCTCCAGAGTTCTGCTAACAACCACCTGAAACAAACTTAGTAGGAGAAGACCAGCCTTCCACAAAATTATTATTTTAATGGAATATAAAGAATGAACTAGGAATAGAATAGTAAGTATGTGTGAAGGCCACATACTATGAGTAGATATTAATAAAATATGTGTGCATATATATAGTATAAAGTCTACAAATACAAACGAATATGTATCTAAAGATATATACACGTAAGTATATATAATTATACATCTATGATATAAAGATATATATGCATGTATATATACATATAAGCATAAATGTACATAATGTCTAAAACAGGTATGTATATAAACGTAGATATAAACAAAATGTACATATACTATATCTAATGTACACATACAATGTAAAATTTATTACCATATGAATGAGGATTAAAATATGAAAATCACTAATCTGGACTCTGCTGTGTTCGATACCTTCAAAACACATGGCTTCTCCAAATCTCTTGCTGCTGCTCAGCCTCTTCCGTGTAAAAATAAACCTTTTAGGACAAAAGGTTTGCAAAGTCTAGCTCTGGCTGGGGAGGAGCCCCCATGGGAAGGTGTGCATCTTGTCTCAGAGGTCCTACAATCACAGGTGCTGCAGCCCCCCAGGGAGCATCTAGCCTTGGACCCGCAGCCATTCTCTGCAACGCGTGCAGCTGGACAAATGCTCAAAGGTGACATAAACGGATCATCTCCCACCCATCACTTCATCGAAGAGCCAGGAGCCAGGAGGAGAACCCTCCTGAGTAGAGACTGAAGGTCCACCCTCCCCACATAGAGGGGCCACAGAATCCAGCTCAGCCCTTCCTGTCAGCCCTGGAAGACCCTGGCAATGTCGTCACCCCGACCACACCCCTCCCCTCACTGCCACCTCATGCGACTGGGAGTCAGAGACTTGGTCTGAGAGGAGCACACCCAATCGGCAGAAAATGGGGATCCAGACCCAGGTATCAAGGTCAGGACCCTCTGAGGGATGACTGAGGGCCCCTATCCCCATCCCCACCCTTACTCCACCAGAACCCGATTCAGCCCCTACTGTCAACCCAGGGAAGCCCCAGGCTTAGAGGCCGGATGTGACGTCACTGACACGCGCACTGGGGTCAGAGAGAAGGGAGAGGCCTCCTTCTGAGGGGCGGCTTCATACCGGTGGAGGGAAGCGGGCCCAGGCTCTGTGAGGAGTCAAGGTGAGGTGCTGAGGGAAGACTGAGAATGCCCCCGCCCCAGATAGAGGACCCCAAAGAACCAAGTGCCTTCTCCGCTCCCAGCCCTGTACCACCCGGGGGCTGATCTGGGGCTGACTTGTGAGGCTGGGCCGACCCCCTCCCTCCGCCGCTCAAGCTGCTGGGCACTCTGGAGTGAGAGCTTGGTGTGACCAGGGCAGGGCTGGTTAGGAGAGGGCAGGGCCCAGGCTCTGCCGGGCATCAAGGTCAGGACCCTGAGGGAGGGCTCCCCCCCCCCCCCACCGAACCATGACCTACAGCCCCAGGTTCCCCAGCCCCATCCTCAGCCCCACTCTACAACCCACCCCACCCCACCCCACCCTAAACTCCACCCCACCCCCAACTCTCCCGCGGCAGAATCTGGTTCCACCTCTGTTGTCAACCCAGGGAAGCCCCAGGTGCCCGGATGTAAGGCCAGTGACTTGCACGCTGGGTGTCAGAGAGTAGCGGGGGGTCTTGCTGTGAGCGGTGGGTCGATATCGGCCGAGGGAAGCGGGCCCAGGCTCTGTGAGGAGGCAAGGTGAGACCCTGAGAGAGGACTCAAGAACACCCACCCCAGATAGAGGACCCCAAATAATACAGCACGGCCCCTGTGCCAGCCCTGGACAACCTGACCTGGCGGAGTCGGGCTTATCAGGCTGGGCCCAGGCTCTGACTGGCATCAAGTTCAGAACCCTGAGGGAGGGCTGAATGCCTCCACACCCCTAACCCAGCCACCACCACCATGACCTACAGTCTCAGGTTCCCCACCTCCATCCTCAACCCCCCACTCCACCCCACCCCCAAGTCTCCCGTGGCAGAATCCGGTTTGGCCCCTGCTGTCAACCCAGGGAAGCTCCGGGTGCCCGGATGTAAGGCCTCTGACTTGCGCACTGGGGGTCAGAGAGTAGCAAGGGCTTGGTTCTGAGTGGTGGCTGAAGATCGGCAGAGGGAAGCGGGCCCAGGCTCTGTGGGGAGGCAAGGTGAGACGCTGAGGGAGGACTGAGGACGCCCCCACCCCAGATAGAGGGCCCCAAATAATCCAGCACCACCCCTGCTGCCAGCCCTGGACCACCCGGGGGCGGACTTCTCGGGCTGGGCCACCCTTCGCCACCTCACCGCTTAAGCCCCAGGGGACTCTGGGTCAGAGCTTGGTGTGACCAGGGCAGGACTGGTTGGGAGAGGGCAGGGGCCAGGCTCTGCCAGGCATCAGGGCCAGGACCCTGAGGGAGGGCTGAGGCCCCACAGAGGGAGTCACTGCCCCTGCAGTCAACCCTGGGACGTTCCGGGCATGGCGGTCAGGGAAGCGGATCCTGATATCTGCATCCTGGGCTGACCGAGGGATGGGGCTTGGTATCGTTAGCATGGCCGCGGGAGAATAGAGGGAGGGCCCAGGTCCTGCTGGGAGACAAGGAAGGCCTGAGCGGACCCAGTACCCCAGGACAAGGGGCCCACCCGGCCCCTATCTGAGACCGAGGCCCCTCCTCATTCAGCCTCGGGAATCCGACAGATAGAGACTCAGGTCCACAGAGGGGTGGGGCCCAGCCCTCTAGGAGACCAGGGAAGGAACAAGACAGAGGACAGAGGGGACCCTGGAGTCCAGCTCAGTGGGGATCTTGGCCTGGGTGATCCCGGGCACGGTGGCCACATGTGGTGCATTGTGGCTGGTGGGATCGGGTGTCAATGGGGACAGGGCTGTGGTACGAGGAGTGGGGCCTCAGGTGAGCAGAAGGAGGAGTCCCAGAGGCCTGAGGAAGGATTCACCAGACCTCTCATCCCAGACCTAGGAAACCTGCCCCTGCTGTCAGTCTTGGGAGGCCCCAGGCAGGACTGTGAGGAAGGGAAGTGCCCTGTCCACCCCCAACACACACTTTCTCAAAGAGGGTCTAAGGGAGAAATTGGCCTTGGTCTGCAAGACTCATCTCTGGTTCAGCAAAATGGAAGGGGCCAGATTCTGTGAGGAGCAAATATGAATACCTAGAGGACACCGAGACCGACGAGGCCCCCTGAAACCTGCTCCTTTGGTCAGCCTTGGGTATCTCATGCATGAGTGACCATGAGGTGCCCCCTCACTTCTGCCTCCCAGGTCTCAGGGAGGTGGGGGCCTTGGTCCGAGGGGTTTCCTCAGCTCAGCAGAGGGAGCCACACCTGGTCAGCACAGGGTGGAATCCAGGGTCTTCCAGGAGTGACGGGGAGGAAGTTTGGTGAGGACTGAAGGTAAGAAGGTACCTCCACGCTCTCAGAAAAGAAAGGACCTCACAGACACTGGTGTCACCTGTTCTCAGCCCCAGGTGGCCCCAGGCAGGAATGGCATGAGGCATGGTCTCATTTCTCCCGTCGTGACTAGGGGTGAGAGGTCTGAGGGAGGTGAGTACCTTGATCCCAGAGGGCACTGAAAGATTCAACAGAGGGCTCCACACCTGGTCAGTAGAAGGAGGACTCCCAGGATCAGCAGGACCCGAGGTTTGCCCCGTTCATGAGGAATGGAGGTACCCCCAACCCAGAAAGAAGCCACCCCACAGAGTCTAGGTGAATTCTGTTCTTAGATGTGGGGGCCGGGGGGGTAGCTGATCAGGGATGGTGCTAAGTGGCAAGCTCACTTGCACCACGGCAGGAAGTTGAGGAGCCCTCAGGGGGATGAGGCATTGGTGTCAAGGGAGATGTCTGCTCATCTCAAGGGTTTGAGGGTCGAGTAAGTAGAAGCCCCAGCAGAAGTAAAGATGAATAACCCACAGGAGGACTTTGGAACACCCACCTCATACCTGAAGGATTCAGCTGGTGGGGTCAGCCGTGGACACCCCACGCAGGGGTGACAGATGTGGGGCCTCCTCACCTCTGTTTCTGGATCTCAGGGAGGTGAGGACTTTGTTCTCAGAGGGTGTGTGGACAAAACAGGGAGGCACTGTGTTCAACAGACACAGTGGTCCCAGGATTGGAGAGCAGTCCAGGTGAGGAACCTAAGGGAGGATTGAGGGTACCTCCAGGCCAGAGAAACTCTCAGATCAAGAGAGTTTGCCCTGCCCCTACTGTCACCCCAGAGAACCCAGGCAGGACTGTCTGCTGAGGTCCCTCCTTTATCCTGGGATCATTGGTGTCAGGGAGGGCTGGCCTTGGTCTGAGGGGGCTGCACTCAAGTCAGCAGAGGGAGGGTCCCAGGCCCTGCCAGGAGTCCAGGTGCAGACTGAGGGGACCCCACTCACCAAACACAGAGGACCTAGCCCCACCCTGCCCCTTCTGTCAGCTGAGGGAAGCCGCTGGGTGGATGGACTCCCCTCACTTCCTCTTCAGGTGTCTCCTGGAGATAGGGCCTCAGGTCAACAGGGGGAGGGTTCCAGACCCTGCAGGCATCAAGATGAGGACCGGGCAGTATCCTCACCCCAGGACACATGGACCCCATTGAATTTGGACATCTCTTACTGTACTTCCGAGGAAACCCTGGGCAGGTGTGGGCAGATGTTGGTTGGGGCATGTCCTTCTGTTCCATATCAGGGATGTGAGCTCTTGATCCGAGAGATTCTCAGGCGAGTAGAGGAGTGGAGTCCAGTCCCTGCCAGGAGAAAGGTGAGGGCCCTGAGTGAGCGCAGAGGGGACCATCTGCCCCAAAGGTGTGTAGAACTCAAGAGTGTCCTGCCCGCCCTCTTGACAGCACTGAGGGACCGGGGCTCTACCTGCAGTCTGCAGCCTAAGGGCCCCTCGATTCCTCTTCCGGGAGCTCCAGGAAGCAGTCAGGCCTTGGTCTGAGACAGTGTCCTCAGGTCACAGAGCAGAGGAGGCCCAGGCAGTGTCAGCAGTGAAGGTGAAGTGTTCACCCTGAATGTGCACCAAGGGCCCCACCTGCCCCAGCACACATGGGACCCCATAGCACCTGGCCCCATTCACCCTACTGTCACTCATAGAGCCTTGATCTCTGCAGGCTAGCTGCACGCTGAGTAGCCCTCTCACTTCCTCCTTCAGATTCTCAGGGGACAGGCTGACCAGGAGGACAGGAGCCCCAAGAGGCCCCAGAGCAGCACTGAAGAAGACCTGTAAGTCAGCCTTTGTTAGAACCTCCAAGGTTCGGTTCTCAGCTGAAGTCTCTCACACACTCCCTCTCTCCCCAGGCCTGTGGGTTCTCCATCACCCAGCTCCTGCCCACGCTCCTGACTGCTGCCTTGACCAGAGTCATCATGTCTCTTGAGCAGAGGAGTCCGCCCTGCAAGCCTATACGTCCCACTGGATCCTCACAGCCCCGGGAAGCAGGTGCTACTACTCTTATCCCCGGGAGGAGACGGAGGCCGAGAGAGGTTAAGTGACGTGCCCAAGTCACACAGCTCGGCAGCGGCCAGGTTGAGACACCAGCATCAGCAGTCTGTTTGCAGACCCCTCACTGTCACCCCCTGAGCCAGTGCATCTTGGGCCCTGCGGTCAGGATGTCTCAAGCGTGGAGGCATCACCGGTTCGTGGCAGTCTCTGGAAGATCCCTGAGCTCTGTGCCCAGAATCGAGTCGGGGGAGTCTGTGCAGAGGTGGCCCTGTGTGTGGGGACAGTGTACGACACAGAGACTGCTTTGGATGGACACCTCTCCCGTGACCTCCTAGCATCCGATCCCAAAGGAACAACTGTTGCAGAGATGGACCACTAGGCACAAACCCATGTGCGTTTCTCTGGAGACACTGGCCAAGGAAAACAAGACATGCTCAAAGGCCAACAGCTGCATGCCCCACCACGATGTGACTGCAGAGACCCGGGGTGTAGAAGGGTGTCTCTGCTTGGTGGGGGGACACGTGCAGGCCGAGGAGAGGCAGGAAGAAGGCTGCCTCCGACTCCCCACTGGACTGCATGGCGACGGTGTGTGCTGGGGCAGTCAGCTAAGCCATTTGCCTAAGTGGCTGTCGGGTATCTGCGTGCTGGGGACCGACAGTGTGGGTGTGTTAGGAGGATCTGTATGGAGCACATTGCTGCCTCTGGCTAGGACAGGGTGGAAAGGGTGGCGTGGCTACAGCCTGACCCGTGGGCATTGTCCTACCCTTTATTCTGTGCTTCAAAGTGTCAGTCATGTGCTGGGGTCTGTGGGCCCATGACTCAGATGGTGAGCTCTGACCTTCCTGAGCCAGGGCTTTCCTGTAGTTCTGCCTGGCTCAGGAGCTCTAGGACAAGAGGACCGCTCCAGGTCTGCACCTAAGGTGTGGCAGGGCCCCTTGGCACTCCTGTGCACTAGTGTCATCTTTCCCATTGAAATGACTGTGAGGATCGGAATGTGCACATGCAGATGGGCAGCTACTTGTCTGCCTTGGCCCTTTATTACATAACTTGCTGGGTGTGTGGAGATGCCACCCCTCCCCCGGCAGTCAGAGCCCCTTTATGATGTCATGGGGCTGGTTACATGACTGCCAAGGGGTGCTGCTGGCCACACTGCACTAGCAAGTTTGCCAGTTGGAGGACTAGCCATCATTGATCATGGCTCGCTGTGAAGAAAGAAATTTGAGAGGACAGGGTCACGGCTTGGAAAGGGTGCCTTTTCCTCCCCAATTGCACTCAGAGACCTACCTTCACCCAGCAGATCCTTCCCCTGCCTGGCACGACCCAGTGTCCACTGGGAGCCCTAACTTCATGCTGCTGACAGAAGAAATCGCTTTCCAACCTCTGGCCGAGGCAGCTTCGTTCAGAAGGCCGCACCCTGACGGTGACGTCCCGCCCCAGGGAGCAGATAATCTCCTCTCCCTCCCCTTTCCGCAGAAACTGTGGAGACTGGTCAGCAGCAACCAGTTTTCGTCCATCTGGTGGGATGACAGTGGGACTTGTATAGTGATCAATCAAAAACTCTTTGAAAAGGAGATTCTCAAAAGGGACGTCGCACACAAAGTGTTTGCCACAAATTCGATAAAGAGCTTCTTCCACCAGCTAAACTTGCATGGCTTCCGAAAATGGCGTCAATGCACTTTCAGGACCTTCACCCGCATTTTCTCCACAAACAGGCCGGTCTCCATCTCGAATAAGGTAATGAACGACAAGCCTCTGGGGGGGTTAAGTCGGTGGGCTCTGGGGCCTGGTCGGGTGGAAGTCCCAGGACTGCCTCCTGGGAAGTGGGCGACCTCAGGCAGGGTGTGGGGCCATCACTGTGGGCTTGTGTCCCCCTCTGGGTGGAGGTGACATGAACTAAGAGCGAATGTGGGGAGAGGGCTGAGGATGGTACCTGCCCCTCTCGAGTGTGTAAAATATCACAGGTGCTAAGTAGCCATATCTGCATGTCCTCCTGCCCCGGGCCAGCCATGTCGTCTGGTGGTTGCTGTGTCCCCCTGACTCCATAGCGCTTTACCGTGTGAGGTGAGCAGGCCAGGGGAGTCTGGTATTTGTACCACTGTCACCCTAGCTGGTGTCTGGAGAAGTGCTCAAGTTGAAGTGCTGAAGGGCGCCTGGCGCAGGAGGTGCAGATGCTCCTGCTGCCCTTGGTAGGTGGGCCCCTGGTGTGGAAGAGCCAGTGCCCAGGGCCTCCAGCCCAGCCGGGGTGCATTCTGTTGCCAGCCGACACTGCATGGGGGAGGCCCAGAATCTTCTTCCCTCCTGGTCTGCAACTTCAAAGACCCTTTCCGCTGGCCATGGACACCCTAATCTGCCATTTTGAGGCTTTTTCCAAGACGGAAAGGCCCGCCACAACTTGGTAAACCTTGACGATGTGAACGCGAGTCCCCAGCTTCCTTTGGGGACTGGGACCTTTTCCAGAAAGGCCTCCTGGGCCAGCAGAGTTCTCTTGCACAGGGGCGTAGATGGTTGGTAGTTGTAGTCCATCCTTGTGACTTGCAGTTTCCTTTTGTTTATTTAAACTTTGACTTACAGTTAGAGTTCTACTGCCATCCTTACTTTCAAAGAGACTCCCCTCACCTCCTCGTGAGGATGAAGAGAAGAGTGGGCGTCAAGTCTGCACCAAGACATCAGGAGGAGGACAAGCCAGAAGCTGCTGGATCCTGTCTGGCACCAGCAGACACTGAGCAACAAGATCACACATCTCCGAATGAGAATGACCAGGTCACACTGCAACACCAGGAACCGGCCGGTCCCAACACCCAAATCAGGAGTGGCTCTGCTCCACCAGCAACTCCTGTGATGGTGCCCAATCCCGCCATGGCGAGTGACAACGCTCCAGCGACCCAGCCGGCGGGCGAGTGGTCAGAGGGCAGCCAGGCTCACGTCACTCCGGTGGCCACTGTCCCTGGGCCTGCAGCACTGCCCTTCCTCTATGTCCCTGGATATCCCACTCAGATGAATTCTTACGGGCCTGTGGTGGCCCTTCCCACAGCGTCCCCTAGTGCCCTTGCCATGGACACCACAGGACTTCCTGCACCTGGCATGCTGCCCTTTTGCCATCTCTGGGTACCGGTGACCCTAGTGGCTGCTGGGGCTGCACAGCCTGCTGCCTCCATGGCCATGTTCCCCCATCCCCCAGCTCTGCACCACCATTGCCCCCACAGCCACCGCATGTCACGGTACATGCCAGCTAGCGATGGGCCCAGGCGTACCCAGCCTATGCAGACCAGAGCACATAGAGGCGAGCATTTGGGCAGAATACGTGCTGGTCAATAAATGTGTCAGAAAATGAGTAATTTTCTGACTGCACAAAAAAGTCTTCATGGTCTCCATCCTTTTTCTTTCTTTGCAGTCCAGTACCCCGCTCTGACATCTTTGGCTTGCATGATAGAGACTTCAGCCTAACACGCCTCCCTGGAAAAGTGCCCAGGAGGTTCTCGAGCAGGTGCTGGGTTTTAGGAAGCCCCTCAGACATCCTGCCTCTGCTCATTAAAAATTATCTGGAGCTGGCTGGGCGCGGTGGCTCACATCTGTAACCCCAGCCCTTTGGGAGGCTGAGGCGGGTGGATCACAAGCTCAGGAGATGGAGACCGTCCTGGCTAACACAGAGAAACCCCGTCTGTACTAAAAATACAAAAAATTAGCCGGGCGTGGTGGCGGGAGCCTGTAGTCACAGCTACTCGGGAGGCTGAGGCAGGAGAATGGCATGAACCCGGGAGGCGGAGCTTGCAGCGAGCCGAGATCGCACCACTGCACTCCAGCCTGGGTGACAGAGCAAGACTCCGTCTCAAAAAAAAAAAAAAAAAATTACCTGGAGTTGCTCGCTGAGTGCCAATTGTGCTGCTAGCATTGCCGGCCGAGGGTTCACAATGACACTGTGTTGCTGGCCATTCCTTGTCATGGTGGTGCCTTTATATAACAGGATCTTCACTTTACATACAGATGAGATCACGTCTGGCTTTGTCATTGAGTTAAAAAGTGCCCTTGATAGTTGTGGCAGTGACACATACTACCAAGGAGTCCTACAGGTTTGCAGTTTAGAGGGTGCTCATTAGTGTCTGGTGGACAGGATTTACGTTTGGCTTTTATGTCTGTACTGGATCTGGTGGGGTTTTTTACTTCCTTCCTTGATTCCCCCACTATGCCCCCACTTTTTCTTTCTTGTTTTCCTTTCCTTTCCTTTCCTTTTTTCTTTCTCTTTCTCTCTTTCTTTCTCTCTCTCTCTGCTTCCTTCCTTCCTTCCTTCCTTCCTTCCTTCCTTCCTTCCTTCCTTCCGTCTCTCTCTCTCTCTCTCCCTTTCCCTCCCTTCCTTCCTTCTCCTTCTTTCTTTTGGAGCCAAAAATTAATTTAAAAGATGTCATGTCATGTTTTAACTTAGGAAGCAGCCTTTTCTGGTCACTTGGGGTGTTCATCTTAGAACACATGCTATCATCGACAAACCTCTTTGAATGATCAGAAAAAACAGATTCAAGTCCTTACCATAGACACAACTGGGCACAGACATCAAAAGAGCTCTGAAATCAGGGCGTGCAGAGAGCCCCAACACCCACACACCAGAACCCAGAGGTATCCCTGCCTGTGATTTTTAATTTGACAGTAGGTGGCAGAGTCCTGGGAGACGTGGGAAGAGGCCATAAGAGAATGCAGACATGGGAATGGATTAATCCAGAGTCCAGCCAGGTCTGCATCTCCCTGTCTCGGCCTGCTCACTTACAAATGGGTGCTCATTTACAAATCGGTGTGAATCACATTTCATCATTTGTGAGCTCCTTAGTTTCCAAGAAGTACAATTTTCTCATGTGTTTCTTGGACTTTATACATATGCCTCCAGAGTTTGAATCATGCAAAGATGCTGCCACTTAAAAACCTCTTTCCTACAAACTTATACCCCTCCGATCCTGGTTTTCCTGTGAATCTCAGCCGGGCACGGTGGCTCACGCCTGTCATCCCAGCACTTTGGGAGACTGAGGCAGGTGGATCATGAGGTCAGGAGTTCAAGACCAGCCTGGCCAAGATGGTGAAATCCTGTCTCTACTAAAAATACAAAAATTAGCCGGGCACGTTTGCAGGCACCTGTAATCCCAGCTACTCGGGAGGCTGAGGCAGGAGAATCGCTTGAACTCAGGGGGTAGAGATTGCAGTGAGTCGAGATCACGCCACTGCACTCCAGGCTGGGGGACAGAGTGAGGCTCCATCTCCAAAAAAAAAAAAAAAAAAAAAAAAAAATACTGTTAGAAGAATGGAAAAAACGATATAGATGGAGAGAAAATATTAGTAATCTGATGTCTGATAAAGAACTCATATGCTGAATAAACACCAAACTTTTAACATTCAACCTTTGAAAACAAAGAATCCAACTAAAGATGTAAATGATTTGAAGACATTCACCAATGAAGACACGCAGAAATACACATACATTCACCAATGAAGATACACACGTGAAAAGATGATCACCATAATTATTCACTAATAATGCAAATGTCAACAGCACTAAGATTCCTCTACCCACCTAGTACAATGGATAGAATTCAAATACCTGAGAATATCAAATTCTGGAGAGGATGTGGAATTCTCATTCATAGCTGGTAGACAAGAAAAATGTTTCATTCACTCTAGAAGGCCTTTTGGCCCTTTCTTATGTAGTAAAACATAGACTTACCTTTAGATCCATCAGTCGTACTCCTAGGTTTTACCTAAGTGAATTGGAAACTTTGGTTCTCACATGGAAGATCGTGTACACGAATGTATATAGTAGTTTATTCATAATCACCAACCAAGATGTCCTTGAAGAGGTGAATGGATAAAACCAATGGTACTTCCACAAACTGAAAGTGTATTCAAAGTTCAATCTACCCTCAAATATTCCAGGACAGGAAATTTTGGAGGCCCGTTCAGCCAAGTGGCAAGGGAAAATGAATCACTGTCTTATCTCAACTCTTCCAATGCATCCAAAATGGGCAATTGTTTAACTCATTCTCCCAGGCTCGCTCTCCTAGATTCATAAACAGATGAAGGCACCCGAGCACTCATGAAAAGAATTTGTGAGGCAAGTGTTCACACATATCACAGCAAATGTCATAAACAGATAATCACATATCCAACACAACAGTGGATTAAACGAACAAGCCGCCTGTATGCATGGAATAAAAATACGATGAAATGTTAGAAAAAAATTCAATTCTAATTCCCTGCATACAAGATAGACTAGAAAAAAACATTCAGTCATGGCAATGGGTACAGGCAAAGGCTCTGAAATGAATTCTATGTAAGTACAAATTAACAATGTTTAGCAAACTAACATTAAAAGGAACTTCCATTTCCTCAAATCGGCAGCAAGCATACATAAATGTGAAATGTCAGAAGCTCTGCCATTCACGGCAGTGACAAGTCGTTGACCTATGCTGTCACCACTACCACCTACATCTGCAGTGAATATGAAAATGAAAAAGAGACAGAGCTATGGATGTCAAAATGAAAATGAGATATGAAGACTGCTAAGAAATAGTATTTGTTAACTATATGATTATCTACATAGAAAATTCAAAGGAATAGACACATTGAATATTCAAATGAATAAAAGACTTCAGAAAACGTCATATAGAAGGTGATTACAGCAAAATCATGAGCCTTGCCACACAGAAGCAACTTAGTGCATAAAATAGAAAATAGAAAATATACCATTCACAGCAGCATTAAAATCCAAAATGGAAGTAAGAAGAGCCTAACAAGACCTTCATGGAAGCAACTGTGCAAAGTTGCTGATAGACTCAGGAAATAATCTCAAGTAAATGGATCTGTATACCATATTCCTTGATGGGGAACAGAATATGGCAAAGATGTAAATGCTACTTAAATTAAATACAGAGTGAGTGCCTTAACTGTCATTGCCAAAGTGACAACAAAGCTCAGGTTGCTGTGCTCTGCTCCCCAAATCAACCCCGGAAAAATATAGAAGGGAAAAGATTAAAAAAAAAAAAAAAAAACATCAAAACAGAGAAAGCCCTGGGGATGACTGAAGACTGTGCTAAACTAGTACTTGTGTTTTGGGTCCAGGGAGCAGCAGGGAAATCGAGGAGGTCTGTACCCTGCATAGATGGCAGATTACAGGATGGATAGGGGAAAGTGTTTAACATTCCACCCCACATCATTGCGCAATCTGAGGCAGCGCCACAGAATCTGATGCCAGTAGCCCTGGGGTAATATCACGACACCAGGAAATTTGAGTTGATTGAGACACTATGGCTCCAGAGTTCTGCTAACAACCACCTGAAACAAACTTAGTAGGGGAAGACCAGCCTTCCACAAAATTATTATTTTAATGGAATATAAAGAATGAACTAGGAATAGAATAGTAAGTATGTGTGAAGGCCACATACTATGAGTAGATATTAATAAAATATGTGTGCATATATATAGTATAAAGTCTACAAATACAAACGAATATGTATCTAAAGATATATACACGTAAGTATATATAATTATACATCTATGATATAAAGATATATATGCATGTATATATACATATAAGCATAAATGTACATAATGTCTAAAACAGGTATGTATATAAACGTAGATATAAACAAAATGTACATATACTATATCTAATGTACACATACAATGTAAAATTTATTACCATATGAATGAGGATTAAAATATGAAAATCACTAATCTGGACTCTGCTGTGTTCGATACCTTCAAAACACATGGCTTCTCCAAATCTCTTGCTGCTGCTCAGCCTCTTCCGTGTAAAAATAAACCTTTTAGGACAAAAGGTTTGCAAAGTCTAGCTCTGGCTGGGGAGGAGCCCCCATGGGAAGGTGTGCATCTTCTCTCAGAGGTCCTACAATCACAGGTGCTGCAGCCCCCCAGGGAGCATCTAGCCTTGGACCCGCAGCCATTCTCTGCAACGCGTGCAGCTGGACAAATGCTCAAAGGTGACATAAACGGATCATCTCCCACCCATCACTTCATCGAAGAGCCAGGAGCCAGGAGGAGAACCCTCCTGAGTAGAGACTGAAGGTCCACCCTCCCCACATAGAGGGGCCACAGAATCCAGCTCAGCCCTTCCTGTCAGCCCTGGAAGACCCTGGCAATGTCGTCACCCCGACCACACCCCTCTCCTCACTGCCACCTCATGCGACTGGGAGTCAGAGACTTGGTCTGAGAGGAGCACACCCAATCGGCAGAAAATGGGGATCCAGACCCAGGTATCAAGGTCAGGACCCTCTGAGGGATGACTGAGGGCCCCTATCCCCATCCCCACCCTTACTCCACCAGAACCCGATTCAGCCCCTACTGTCAACCCAGGGAAGCCCCAGGCTTAGAGGCCGGATGTGACGTCACTGACACGCGCACTGGGGTCAGAGAGAAGGGAGAGGCCTCCTTCTGAGGGGCGGCTTCATACCGGTGGAGGGAAGCGGGCCCAGGCTCTGTGAGGAGTCAAGGTGAGGTGCTGAGGGAAGACTGAGAATGCCCCCGCCCCAGATAGAGGACCCGAAAGAACCAAGTGCCTTCTCCGCTCCCAGCCCTGTACCACCCGGGGGCTGATCTGGGGCTGACTTGTGAGGCTGGGCCGACCCCCTCCCTCCGCCGCTCAAGCTGCTGGGCACTCTGGAGTGAGAGCTTGGTGTGACCAGGGCAGGGCTGGTTAGGAGAGGGCAGGGCCCAGGCTCTGCGGGGCATCAAGGTCAGGACCCTGAGGGAGGGCTGCCCCCCCCGCCACCGAACCATGACCTACAGCCCCAGGTTCCCCAGCCCCATCCTCAGCCCCACTCTACACCCCACCCCACCCCACCCCACCCCACCCTAAACTCCACCCCACCCCCAACTCTCCCGCGGCAGAATCTGGTTCCACCTCTGTTGTCAACCCAGGGAAGCCCCAGGTGCCCGGATGTAAGGCCAGTGACTTGCACGCTGGGTGTCAAAGAGTAGCGGGGGGTCTCGCTGTGAGCGGTGGGTCGATATCGGCCGAGGGAAGCGGGCCCAGGCTCTGTGAGGAGGCAAGGTGAGACCCTGAGAGAGGACTCAAGAACACCCACCCCAGATAGAGGACCCCAAATAATACAGCACGGCCCCTGTGCCAGCCCTGGACAACCTGACCTGGCGGAGTCGGGCTTATCAGGCTGGGCCCAGGCTCTGACTGGCATCAAGTTCAGAACCCTGAGGGAGGGCTGAATGCCTCCACACCCCTAACCCAGCCACCACCACCATGACCTACAGTCTCAGGTTCCCCACCTCCATCCTCAACCCCCCACTCCACCCCACCCCCAAGTCTCCCGTGGCAGAATCCGGTTTGGCCCCTGCTGTCAACCCAGGGAAGCTCCGGGTGCCCGGATGTAAGGCCTCTGACTTGCGCACTGGGGGTCAGAGAGTAGCAAGGGCTTGGTTCTGAGTGGTGGCTGAAGATCGGCAGAGGGAAGCGGGCCCAGGCTCTGTGGGGAGGCAAGGTGAGACGCTGAGGGAGGACTGAGGACGCCCCCACCCCAGATAGAGGGCCCCAAATAATCCAGCACCACCCCTGCTGCCAGCCCTGGACCACCCGGGGGCGGACTTCTCGGGCTGGGCCACCCTTCGCCACCTCACCGCTTAAGCCCCAGGGGACTCTGGGTCAGAGCTTGGTGTGACCAGGGCAGGACTGGTTGGGAGAGGGCAGGGGCCAGGCTCTGCCAGGCATCAGGGCCAGGACCCTGAGGGAGGGCTGAGGCCCCACAGAGGGAGTCACTGCCCCTGCAGTCAACCCTGGGACGTTCCGGGCATGGCGGTCAGGGAAGCGGATCCTGATATCTGCATCCTGGGCTGACCGAGGGAAGGGGGTTGGTACCGTTAGCATGGCCGCGGGAGAATAGAGGGAGGGCCCAGGTCCTGCTGGGAGACAAGGAAGGCCTGAGCGGACCCAGTACCCCAGGACAAGGGGCCCACCCGGCCCCTATCTGAGACCGAGGCCCCTCCTCATTCAGCCTCGGGAATCCGACAGATAGAGACTCAGGTCCACAGAGGGGTGGGGCCCAGCCCTCTAGGAGACCAGGGAAGGAACAAGACAGAGGACAGAGGGGACCCTGGAGTCCAGCTCAGTGGGGATCTTGGCCTGGGTGATCCCGGGCACGGTGGCCACATGTGGTGCATTGTGGCTGGTGGGATCGGGTGTCAATGGGGACAGGGCTGTGGTACGAGGAGTGGGGCCTCAGGTGAGCAGAAGGAGGAGTCCCAGAGGCCTGAGGAAGGATTCACCAGACCTCTCATCCCAGACCTAGGAAACCTGCCCCTGCTGTCAGTCTTGGGAGGCCCCAGGCAGGACTGTGAGGAAGGGAAGTGCCCTGTCCACCCCCAACACACACTTTCTCAAAGAGGGTCTAAGGGAGAAATTGGCCTTGGTCTGCAAGACTCATCTCTGGTTCAGCAAAATGGAAGGGGCCAGATTCTGTGAGGAGCAAATATGAATACCTAGAGGACACCGAGACCGACGAGGCCCCCTGAAACCTGCTCCTTTGGTCAGCCTTGGGTATCTCATGCATGAGTGACCATGAGGTGCCCCCTCACTTCTGCCTCCCAGGTCTCAGGGAGGTGGGGGCCTTGGTCCGAGGGGTTTCCTCAGCTCAGCAGAGGGAGCCACACCTGGTCAGCACAGGGTGGAATCCAGGGTCTTCCAGGAGTGACGGGGAGGAAGTTTGGTGAGGACTGAAGGTAAGAAGGTACCTCCACGCTCTCAGAAAAGAAAGGACCTCACAGACACTGGTGTCACCTGTTCTCAGCCCCAGGTGGCCCCAGGCAGGAATGGCATGAGGCATGGTCTCATTTCTCCCGTCGTGACTAGGGGTGAGAGGTCTGAGGGAGGTGAGTACCTTGATCCCAGAGGGCACTGAAAGATTCAACAGAGGGCTCCACACCTGGTCAGTAGAAGGAGGACTCCCAGGATCAGCAGGACCCGAGGTTTGCCCCGTTCATGAGGAATGGAGGTACCCCCAACCCAGAAAGAAGCCACCCCACAGAGTCTAGGTGAATTCTGTTCTTAGATGTGGGGGCCGGGGGGGTAGCTGATCAGGGATGGTGCTAAGTGGCAAGCTCACTTGCACCACGGCAGGAAGTTGAGGAGCCCTCAGGGGGATGAGGCATTGGTGTCAAGGGAGATGTCTGCTCATCTCAAGGGTTTGAGGGTCGAGTAAGTAGAAGCCCCAGCAGAAGTAAAGATGAATAACCCACAGGAGGACTTTGGAACACCCACCTCATACCTGAAGGATTCAGCTGGTGGGGTCAGCCGTGGACACCCCACGCAGGGGTGACAGATGTGGGGCCTCCTCACCTCTGTTTCTGGATCTCAGGGAGGTGAGGACTTTGTTCTCAGAGGGTGTGTGGACAAAACAGGGAGGCACTGTGTTCAACAGACACAGTGGTCCCAGGATTGGAGAGCAGTCCAGGTGAGGAACCTAAGGGAGGATTGAGGGTACCTCCAGGCCAGAGAAACTCTCAGATCAAGAGAGTTTGCCCTGCCCCTACTGTCACCCCAGAGAACCCAGGCAGGACTGTCTGCTGAGGTCCCTCCTTTATCCTGGGATCATTGGTGTCAGGGAGGGCTGGCCTTGGTCTGAGGGGGCTGCACTCAAGTCAGCAGAGGGAGGGTCCCAGGCCCTGCCAGGAGTCCAGGTGCAGACTGAGGGGACCCCACTCACCAAACACAGAGGACCTAGCCCCACCCTGCCCCTTCTGTCAGCTGAGGGAAGCCGCTGGGTGGATGGACTCCCCTCACTTCCTCTTCAGGTGTCTCCTGGAGATAGGGCCTCAGGTCAACAGGGGGAGGGTTCCAGACCCTGCAGGCATCAAGATGAGGACCGGGCAGTATCCTCACCCCAGGACACATGGACCCCATTGAATTTGGACATCTCTTACTGTACTTCCGAGGAAACCCTGGGCAGGTGTGGGCAGATGTTGGTTGGGGCATGTCCTTCTGTTCCATATCAGGGATGTGAGCTCTTGATCCGAGAGATTCTCAGGCGAGTAGAGGAGTGGAGTCCAGTCCCTGCCAGGAGAAAGGTGAGGGCCCTGAGTGAGCGCAGAGGGGACCATCTGCCCCAAAGGTGTGTAGAACTCAAGAGTGTCCTGCCCGCCCTCTTGACAGCACTGAGGGACCGGGGCTCTACCTGCAGTCTGCAGCCTAAGGGCCCCTCGATTCCTCTTCCGGGAGCTCCAGGAAGCAGTCAGGCCTTGGTCTGAGACAGTGTCCTCAGGTCACAGAGCAGAGGAGGCCCAGGCAGTGTCAGCAGTGAAGGTGAAGTGTTCACCTTGAATGTGCACCAAGGGCCCCACCTGCCCCAGCACACATGGGACCCCATAGCACCTGGCCCCATTCACCCTACTGTCACTCATAGAGCCTTGATCTCTGCAGGCTAGCTGCACGCTGAGTAGCCCTCTCACTTCCTCCTTCAGATTCTCAGGGGACAGGCTGACCAGGAGGACAGGAGCCCCAAGAGGCCCCAGAGCAGCACTGAAGAAGACCTGTAAGTCAGCCTTTGTTAGAACCTCCAAGGTTCGGTTCTCAGCTGAAGTCTCTCACACAATCCTTCTCTCCCCAGGCCTGTGGGTTCTCCATCACCCAGCTCCTGCCCACGCTCCTGACTGCTGCCTTGACCAGAGTCATCATGTCTCTTGAGCAGAGGAGTCCGCCCTGCAAGCCTATACGTCCCACTGGATCCTCACAGCCCCGGGAAGCAGGTGCTACTACTCTTATCCCCGGGAGGAGACGGAGGCCGAGAGAGGTTAAGTGACGTGCCCAAGTCACACAGCTCGGCAGCGGCCAGGTTGAGACACCAGCATCAGCAGTCTGTTTGCAGACCCCTCACTGTCACCCCCTGAGCCAGTGCATCTTGGGCCCTGCGGTCAGGATGTCTCAAGCGTGGAGGCATCACCGGTTCGTGGCAGTCTCTGGAAGATCCCTGAGCTCTGTGCCCAGAATCGAGTCGGGGGAGTCTGTGCAGAGGTGGCCCTGTGTGTGGGGACAGTGTACGACACAGAGACTGCTTTGGATGGACACCTCTCCCGTGACCTCCTAGCATCCGATCCCAAAGGAACAACTGTTGCAGAGATGGACCACTAGGCACAAACCCATGTGCGTTTCTCTGGAGACACTGGCCAAGGAAAACAAGACATGCTCAAAGGCCAACAGCTGCATGCCCCACCACGATGTGACTGCAGAGACCCGGGGTGTAGAAGGGTGTCTCTGCTTGGTGGGGGGACACGTGCAGGCCGAGGAGAGGCAGGAAGAAGGCTGCCTCCGACTCCCCACTGGACTGCATGGCGACGGTGTGTGCTGGGGCAGTCAGCTAAGCCATTTGCCTAAGTGGCTGTCGGGTATCTGCGTGCTGGGGACCGACAGTGTGGGTGTGTTAGGAGGATCTGTATGGAGCACATTGCTGCCTCTGGCTAGGACAGGGTGGAAAGGGTGGCGTGGCTACAGCCTGACCCGTGGGCATTGTCCTACCCTTTATTCTGTGCTTCAAAGTGTCAGTCATGTGCTGGGGTCTGTGGGCCCATGACTCAGATGGTGAGCTCTGACCTTCCTGAGCCAGGGCTTTCCTATAGTTCTGCCTGGCTCAGGAGCTCTAGGACAAGAGGACCGCTCCAGGTCTGCACCTAAGGTGTGGCAGGGCCCCTTGGCACTCCTGTGCACTAGTGTCATCTTTCCCATTGAAATGACTGTGAGGATCGGAATGTGCACATGCAGATGGGCAGCTACTTGTCTGCCTTGGCCCTTTATTACATAACTTGCTGGGTGTGTGGAGATGCCACCCCTCCCCCGGCAGTCAGAGCCCCTTTATGATGTCATGGGGCTGGTTACATGACTGCCAAGGGGTGCTGCTGGCCACACTGCACTAGCAAGTTTGCCAGTTGGAGGACTAGCCATCATTGATCATGGCTCGCTGTGAAGAAAGAAATTTGAGAGGACAGGGTCACGGCTTGGAAAGGGTGCCTTTTCCTCCCCAATTGCACTCAGAGACCTACCTTCACCCAGCAGATCCTTCCCCTGCCTGGCACGACCCAGTGTCCACTGGGAGCCCTAACTTCATGCTGCTGACAGAAGAAATCGCTTTCCAACCTCTGGCCGAGGCAGCTTCGTTCAGAAGGCCGCACCCTGACGGTGACGTCCCGCCCCAGGGAGCAGATAATCTCCTCTCCCTCCCCTTTCCGCAGAAACTGTGGAGACTGGTCAGCAGCAACCAGTTTTCGTCCATCTGGTGGGATGACAGTGGGACTTGTATAGTGATCAATCAAAAACTCTTTGAAAAGGAGATTCTCAAAAGGGACGTCGCACACAAAGTGTTTGCCACAAATTCGATAAAGAGCTTCTTCCACCAGCTAAACTTGCATGGCTTCCGAAAATGGCGTCAATGCACTTTCAGGACCTTCACCCGCATTTTCTCCACAAACAGGCCGGTCTCCATCTCGAATAAGGTAATGAACGACAAGCCTCTGGGGGGGTTAAGTCGGTGGGCTCTGGGGCCTGGTCGGGTGGAAGTCCCAGGACTGCCTCCTGGGAAGTGGGCGACCTCAGGCAGGGTGTGGGGCCATCACTGTGGGCTTGTGTCCCCCTCTGGGTGGAGGTGACATGAACTAAGAGCGAATGTGGGGAGAGGGCTGAGGATGGTACCTGCCCCTCTCGAGTGTGTAAAATATCACAGGTGCTAAGTAGCCATATCTGCATGTCCTCCTGCCCCGGGCCAGCCATGTCGTCTGGTGGTTGCTGTGTCCCCCTGACTCCATAGCGCTTTACCGTGTGAGGTGAGCAGGCCAGGGGAGTCTGGTATTTGTACCACTGTCACCCTAGCTGGTGTCTGGAGAAGTGCTCAAGTTGAAGTGCTGAAGGGCGGCTGGCGCAGGAGGTGCAGATGCTCCTGCTGCCCTTGGTAGGTGGGCCCCTGGTGTGGAAGAGCCAGTGCCCAGGGCCTCCAGCCCAGCCGGGGTGCATTCTGTTGCCAGCCGACACTGCATGGGGGAGGCCCAGAATCTTCTTCCCTCCTGGTCTGCAACTTCAAAGACCCTTTCCGCTGGCCATGGACACCCTAATCTGCCATTTTGAGGCTTTTTCCAAGACGGAAAGGCCCGCCACAACTTGGTAAACCTTGACGATGTGAACGCGAGTCCCCAGCTTCCTTTGGGGACTGGGACCTTTTCCAGAAAGGCCTCCTGGGCCAGCAGAGTTCTCTTGCACAGGGGCGTAGATGGTTGGTAGTTGTAGTCCATCCTTGTGACTTGCAGTTTCCTTTTGTTTATTTAAACTTTGACTTACAGTTAGAGTTCTACTGCCATCCTTACTTTCAAAGAGACTCCCCTCACCTCCTCGTGAGGATGAAGAGAAGAGTGGGCGTCAAGTCTGCACCAAGACATCAGGAGGAGGACAAGCCAGAAGCTGCTGGATCCTGTCTGGCACCAGCAGACACTGAGCAACAAGATCACACATCTCCGAATGAGAATGACCAGGTCACACTGCAACACCAGGAACCGGCCGGTCCCAACACCCAAATCAGGAGTGGCTCTGCTCCACCAGCAACTCCTGTGATGGTGCCCAATCCCGCCATGGCGAGTGACAACGCTCCAGCGACCCAGCCGGCGGGCGAGTGGTCAGAGGGCAGCCAGGCTCACGTCACTCCGGTGGCCACTGTCCCTGGGCCTGCAGCACTGCCCTTCCTCTATGTCCCTGGATATCCCACTCAGATGAATTCTTACGGGCCTGTGGTGGCCCTTCCCACAGCGTCCCCTAGTGCCCTTGCCATGGACACCACAGGACTTCCTGCACCTGGCATGCTGCCCTTTTGCCATCTCTGGGTACCGGTGACCCTAGTGGCTGCTGGGGCTGCACAGCCTGCTGCCTCCATGGCCATGTTCCCCCATCCCCCAGCTCTGCACCACCATTGCCCCCACAGCCACCGCATGTCACGGTACATGCCAGCTAGCGATGGGCCCAGGCGTACCCAGCCTATGCAGACCAGAGCACATAGAGGCGAGCATTTGGGCAGAATACGTGCTGGTCAATAAATGTGTCAGAAAATGAGTAATTTTCTGACTGCACAAAAAAGTCTTCATGGTCTCCATCCTTTTTCTTTCTTTGCAGTCCAGTACCCCGCTCTGACATCTTTGGCTTGCATGATAGAGACTTCAGCCTAACACGCCTCCCTGGAAAAGTGCCCAGGAGGTTCTCGAGCAGGTGCTGGGTTTTAGGAAGCCCCTCAGACATCCTGCCTCTGCTCATTAAAAATTATCTGGAGCTGGCTGGGCGCGGTGGCTCACATCTGTAACCCCAGCCCTTTGGGAGGCTGAGGCGGGTGGATCACAAGCTCAGGAGATGGAGACCGTCCTGGCTAACACAGAGAAACCCCGTCTGTACTAAAAATACAAAAAATTAGCCGGGCGTGGTGGCGGGAGCCTGTAGTCACAGCTACTCGGGAGGCTGAGGCAGGAGAATGGCATGAACCCGGGAGGCGGAGCTTGCAGCGAGCCGAGATCGCACCACTGCACTCCAGCCTGGGTGACAGAGCAAGACTCCGTCTCAAAAAAAAAAAAAAAAAATTACCTGGAGTTGCTCGCTGAGTGCCAATTGTGCTGCTAGCATTGCCGGCCGAGGGTTCACAATGACACTGTGTTGCTGGCCATTCCTTGTCATGGTGGTGCCTTTATATAACAGGATCTTCACTTTACATACAGATGAGATCACGTCTGGCTTTGTCATTGAGTTAAAAAGTGCCCTTGATAGTTGTGGCAGTGACACATACTACCAAGGAGTCCTACAGGTTTGCAGTTTAGAGGGTGCTCATTAGTGTCTGGTGGACAGGATTTACGTTTGGCTTTTATGTCTGTACTGGATCTGGTGGGGTTTTTTACTTCCTTCCTTGATTCCCCCACTATGCCCCCACTTTTTCTTTCTTGTTTTCCTTTCCTTTCCTTTCCTTTTTTCTTTCTCTTTCTCTCTTTCTTTCTCTCTCTCTCTGCTTCCTTCCTTCCTTCCTTCCTTCCTTCCTTCCTTCCTTCCTTCCTTCCGTCTCTCTCTCTCTCTCTCCCTTTCCCTCCCTTCCTTCCTTCTCCTTCTTTCTTTTGGAGCCAAAAATTAATTTAAAAGATGTCATGTCATGTTTTAACTTAGGAAGCAGCCTTTTCTGGTCACTTGGGGTGTTCATCTTAGAACACATGCTATCATCGACAAACCTCTTTGAATGATCAGAAAAAACAGATTCAAGTCCTTACCATAGACACAACTGGGCACAGACATCAAAAGAGCTCTGAAATCAGGGCGTGCAGAGAGCCCCAACACCCACACACCAGAACCCAGAGGTATCCCTGCCTGTGATTTTTAATTTGACAGTAGGTGGCAGAGTCCTGGGAGACGTGGGAAGAGGCCATAAGAGAATGCAGACATGGGAATGGATTAATCCAGAGTCCAGCCAGGTCTGCATCTCCCTGTCTCGGCCTGCTCACTTACAAATGGGTGCTCATTTACAAATCGGTGTGAATCACATTTCATCATTTGTGAGCTCCTTAGTTTCCAAGAAGTACAATTTTCTCATGTGTTTCTTGGACTTTATACATATGCCTCCAGAGTTTGAATCATGCAAAGATGCTGCCACTTAAAAACCTCTTTCCTACAAACTTATACCCCTCCGATCCTGGTTTTCCTGTGAATCTCAGCCGGGCACGGTGGCTCACGCCTGTCATCCCAGCACTTTGGGAGACTGAGGCAGGTGGATCATGAGGTCAGGAGTTCAAGACCAGCCTGGCCAAGATGGTGAAATCCTGTCTCTACTAAAAATACAAAAATTAGCCGGGCACGTTTGCAGGCACCTGTAATCCCAGCTACTCGGGAGGCTGAGGCAGGAGAATCGCTTGAACTCAGGGGGTAGAGATTGCAGTGAGTCGAGATCACGCCACTGCACTCCAGGCTGGGGGACAGAGTGAGGCTCCATCTCCAAAAAAAAAAAAAAAAAAAAAAAAAATACTGTTAGAAGAATGGAAAAAACGATATAGATGGAGAGAAAATATTAGTAATCTGATGTCTGATAAAGAACTCATATGCTGAATAAACACCAAACTTTTAACATTCAACCTTTGAAAACAAAGAATCCAACTAAAGATGTAAATGATTTGAAGACATTCACCAATGAAGACACGCAGAAATACACATACATTCACCAATGAAGATACACACGTGAAAAGATGATCACCATAATTATTCACTAATAATGCAAATGTCAACAGCACTAAGATTCCTCTACCCACCTAGTACAATGGATAGAATTCAAATACCTGAGAATATCAAATTCTGGAGAGGATGTGGAATTCTCATTCATAGCTGGTAGACAAGAAAAATGTTTCATTCACTCTAGAAGGCCTTTTGGCCCTTTCTTATGTAGTAAAACATAGACTTACCTTTAGATCCATCAGTCGTACTCCTAGGTTTTACCTAAGTGAATTGGAAACTTTGGTTCTCACATGGAAGATCGTGTACACGAATGTATATAGTAGTTTATTCATAATCACCAACCAAGATGTCCTTGAAGAGGTGAATGGATAAAACCAATGGTACTTCCACAAACTGAAAGTGTATTCAAAGTTCAATCTACCCTCAAATATTCCAGGACAGGAAATTTTGGAGGCCCGTTCAGCCAAGTGGCAAGGGAAAATGAATCACTGTCTTATCTCAACTCTTCCAATGCATCCAAAATGGGCAATTGTTTAACTCATTCTCCCAGGCTCGCTCTCCTAGATTCATAAACAGATGAAGGCACCCGAGCACTCATGAAAAGAATTTGTGAGGCAAGTGTTCACACATATCACAGCAAATGTCATAAACAGATAATCACATATCCAACACAACAGTGGATTAAACGAACAAGCCGCCTGTATGCATGGAATAAAAATACGATGAAATGTTAGAAAAAAATTCAATTCTAATTCCCTGCATACAAGATAGACTAGAAAAAAACATTCAGTCATGGCAATGGGTACAGGCAAAGGCTCTGAAATGAATTCTATGTAAGTACAAATTAACAATGTTTAGCAAACTAACATTAAAAGGAACTTCCATTTCCTCAAATCGGCAGCAAGCATACATAAATGTGAAATGTCAGAAGCTCTGCCATTCACGGCAGTGACAAGTCGTTGACCTATGCTGTCACCACTACCACCTACATCTGCAGTGAATATGAAAATGAAAAAGAGACAGAGCTATGGATGTCAAAATGAAAATGAGATATGAAGACTGCTAAGAAATAGTATTTGTTAACTATATGATTATCTACATAGAAAATTCAAAGGAATAGACACATTGAATATTCAAATGAATAAAAGACTTCAGAAAACGTCATATAGAAGGTGATTACAGCAAAATCATGAGCCTTGCCACACAGAAGCAACTTAGTGCATAAAATAGAAAATAGAAAATATACCATTCACAGCAGCATTAAAATCCAAAATGGAAGTAAGAAGAGCCTAACAAGACCTTCATGGAAGCAACTGTGCAAAGTTGCTGATAGACTCAGGAAATAATCTCAAGTAAATGGATCTGTATACCATATTCCTTGATGGGGAACAGAATATGGCAAAGATGTAAAGGCTACTTAAATTAAATACAGAGTGAGTGCCTTAACTGTCATTGCCAAAGTGACAACAAAGCTCAGGTTGCTGTGCTCTGCTCCCCAAATCAACCCCGGAAAAATATAGAAGGGAAAAGATTAAAAAAAAAAAAAAAAACATCAAAACAGAGAAAGCCCTGGGGATGACTGAAGACTGTGCTAAACTAGTACTTGTGTTTTGGGTCCAGGGAGCAGCAGGGAAATCGAGGAGGTCTGTACCCTGCATAGATGGCAGATTACAGGATGGATAGGGGAAAGTGTTTAACATTCCACCCCACATCATTGCGCAATCTGAGGCAGCGCCACAGAATCTGATGCCAGTAGCCCTGGGGTAATATCACGACACCAGGAAATTTGAGTTGATTGAGACACTATGGCTCCAGAGTTCTGCTAACAACCACCTGAAACAAACTTAGTAGGGGAAGACCAGCCTTCCACAAAATTATTATTTTAATGGAATATAAAGAATGAACTAGGAATAGAATAGTAAGTATGTGTGAAGGCCACATACTATGAGTAGATATTAATAAAATATGTGTGCATATATATAGTATAAAGTCTACAAATACAAACGAATATGTATCTAAAGATATATACACGTAAGTATATATAATTATACATCTATGATATAAAGATATATATGCATGTATATATACATATAAGCATAAATGTACATAATGTCTAAAACAGGTATGTATATAAACGTAGATATAAACAAAATGTACATATACTATATCTAATGTACACATACAATGTAAAATTTATTACCATATGAATGAGGATTAAAATATGAAAATCACTAATCTGGACTCTGCTGTGTTCGATACCTTCAAAACACATGGCTTCTCCAAATCTCTTGCTGCTGCTCAGCCTCTTCCGTGTAAAAATAAACCTTTTAGGACAAAAGGTTTGCAAAGTCTAGCTCTGGCTGGGGAGGAGCCCCCATGGGAAGGTGTGCATCTTCTCTCAGAGGTCCTACAATCACAGGTGCTGCAGCCCCCCAGGGAGCATCTAGCCTTGGACCCGCAGCCATTCTCTGCAACGCGTGCAGCTGGACAAATGCTCAAAGGTGACATAAACGGATCATCTCCCACCCATCACTTCATCGAAGAGCCAGGAGCCAGGAGGAGAACCCTCCTGAGTAGAGACTGAAGGTCCACCCTCCCCACATAGAGGGGCCACAGAATCCAGCTCAGCCCTTCCTGTCAGCCCTGGAAGACCCTGGCAATGTCGTCACCCCGACCACACCCCTCTCCTCACTGCCACCTCATGCGACTGGGAGTCAGAGACTTGGTCTGAGAGGAGCACACCCAATCGGCAGAAAATGGGGATCCAGACCCAGGTATCAAGGTCAGGACCCTCTGAGGGATGACTGAGGGCCCCTATCCCCATCCCCACCCTTACTCCACCAGAACCCGATTCAGCCCCTACTGTCAACCCAGGGAAGCCCCAGGCTTAGAGGCCGGATGTGACGTCACTGACACGCGCACTGGGGTCAGAGAGAAGGGAGAGGCCTCCTTCTGAGGGGCGGCTTCATACCGGTGGAGGGAAGCGGGCCCAGGCTCTGTGAGGAGTCAAGGTGAGGTGCTGAGGGAAGACTGAGAATGCCCCCGCCCCAGATAGAGGACCCGAAAGAACCAAGTGCCTTCTCCGCTCCCAGCCCTGTACCACCCGGGGGCTGATCTGGGGCTGACTTGTGAGGCTGGGCCGACCCCCTCCCTCCGCCGCTCAAGCTGCTGGGCACTCTGGAGTGAGAGCTTGGTGTGACCAGGGCAGGGCTGGTTAGGAGAGGGCAGGGCCCAGGCTCTGCGGGGCATCAAGGTCAGGACCCTGAGGGAGGGCTGCCCCCCCCGCCACCGAACCATGACCTACAGCCCCAGGTTCCCCAGCCCCATCCTCAGCCCCACTCTACACCCCACCCCACCCCACCCCACCCCACCCTAAACTCCACCCCACCCCCAACTCTCCCGCGGCAGAATCTGGTTCCACCTCTGTTGTCAACCCAGGGAAGCCCCAGGTGCCCGGATGTAAGGCCAGTGACTTGCACGCTGGGTGTCAAAGAGTAGCGGGGGGTCTCGCTGTGAGCGGTGGGTCGATATCGGCCGAGGGAAGCGGGCCCAGGCTCTGTGAGGAGGCAAGGTGAGACCCTGAGAGAGGACTCAAGAACACCCACCCCAGATAGAGGACCCCAAATAATACAGCACGGCCCCTGTGCCAGCCCTGGACAACCTGACCTGGCGGAGTCGGGCTTATCAGGCTGGGCCCAGGCTCTGACTGGCATCAAGTTCAGAACCCTGAGGGAGGGCTGAATGCCTCCACACCCCTAACCCAGCCACCACCACCATGACCTACAGTCTCAGGTTCCCCACCTCCATCCTCAACCCCCCACTCCACCCCACCCCCAAGTCTCCCGTGGCAGAATCCGGTTTGGCCCCTGCTGTCAACCCAGGGAAGCTCCGGGTGCCCGGATGTAAGGCCTCTGACTTGCGCACTGGGGGTCAGAGAGTAGCAAGGGCTTGGTTCTGAGTGGTGGCTGAAGATCGGCAGAGGGAAGCGGGCCCAGGCTCTGTGGGGAGGCAAGGTGAGACGCTGAGGGAGGACTGAGGACGCCCCCACCCCAGATAGAGGGCCCCAAATAATCCAGCACCACCCCTGCTGCCAGCCCTGGACCACCCGGGGGCGGACTTCTCGGGCTGGGCCACCCTTCGCCACCTCACCGCTTAAGCCCCAGGGGACTCTGGGTCAGAGCTTGGTGTGACCAGGGCAGGACTGGTTGGGAGAGGGCAGGGGCCAGGCTCTGCCAGGCATCAGGGCCAGGACCCTGAGGGAGGGCTGAGGCCCCACAGAGGGAGTCACTGCCCCTGCAGTCAACCCTGGGACGTTCCGGGCATGGCGGTCAGGGAAGCGGATCCTGATATCTGCATCCTGGGCTGACCGAGGGAAGGGGGTTGGTACCGTTAGCATGGCCGCGGGAGAATAGAGGGAGGGCCCAGGTCCTGCTGGGAGACAAGGAAGGCCTGAGCGGACCCAGTACCCCAGGACAAGGGGCCCACCCGGCCCCTATCTGAGACCGAGGCCCCTCCTCATTCAGCCTCGGGAATCCGACAGATAGAGACTCAGGTCCACAGAGGGGTGGGGCCCAGCCCTCTAGGAGACCAGGGAAGGAACAAGACAGAGGACAGAGGGGACCCTGGAGTCCAGCTCAGTGGGGATCTTGGCCTGGGTGATCCCGGGCACGGTGGCCACATGTGGTGCATTGTGGCTGGTGGGATCGGGTGTCAATGGGGACAGGGCTGTGGTACGAGGAGTGGGGCCTCAGGTGAGCAGAAGGAGGAGTCCCAGAGGCCTGAGGAAGGATTCACCAGACCTCTCATCCCAGACCTAGGAAACCTGCCCCTGCTGTCAGTCTTGGGAGGCCCCAGGCAGGACTGTGAGGAAGGGAAGTGCCCTGTCCACCCCCAACACACACTTTCTCAAAGAGGGTCTAAGGGAGAAATTGGCCTTGGTCTGCAAGACTCATCTCTGGTTCAGCAAAATGGAAGGGGCCAGATTCTGTGAGGAGCAAATATGAATACCTAGAGGACACCGAGACCGACGAGGCCCCCTGAAACCTGCTCCTTTGGTCAGCCTTGGGTATCTCATGCATGAGTGACCATGAGGTGCCCCCTCACTTCTGCCTCCCAGGTCTCAGGGAGGTGGGGGCCTTGGTCCGAGGGGTTTCCTCAGCTCAGCAGAGGGAGCCACACCTGGTCAGCACAGGGTGGAATCCAGGGTCTTCCAGGAGTGACGGGGAGGAAGTTTGGTGAGGACTGAAGGTAAGAAGGTACCTCCACGCTCTCAGAAAAGAAAGGACCTCACAGACACTGGTGTCACCTGTTCTCAGCCCCAGGTGGCCCCAGGCAGGAATGGCATGAGGCATGGTCTCATTTCTCCCGTCGTGACTAGGGGTGAGAGGTCTGAGGGAGGTGAGTACCTTGATCCCAGAGGGCACTGAAAGATTCAACAGAGGGCTCCACACCTGGTCAGTAGAAGGAGGACTCCCAGGATCAGCAGGACCCGAGGTTTGCCCCGTTCATGAGGAATGGAGGTACCCCCAACCCAGAAAGAAGCCACCCCACAGAGTCTAGGTGAATTCTGTTCTTAGATGTGGGGGCCGGGGGGGTAGCTGATCAGGGATGGTGCTAAGTGGCAAGCTCACTTGCACCACGGCAGGAAGTTGAGGAGCCCTCAGGGGGATGAGGCATTGGTGTCAAGGGAGATGTCTGCTCATCTCAAGGGTTTGAGGGTCGAGTAAGTAGAAGCCCCAGCAGAAGTAAAGATGAATAACCCACAGGAGGACTTTGGAACACCCACCTCATACCTGAAGGATTCAGCTGGTGGGGTCAGCCGTGGACACCCCACGCAGGGGTGACAGATGTGGGGCCTCCTCACCTCTGTTTCTGGATCTCAGGGAGGTGAGGACTTTGTTCTCAGAGGGTGTGTGGACAAAACAGGGAGGCACTGTGTTCAACAGACACAGTGGTCCCAGGATTGGAGAGCAGTCCAGGTGAGGAACCTAAGGGAGGATTGAGGGTACCTCCAGGCCAGAGAAACTCTCAGATCAAGAGAGTTTGCCCTGCCCCTACTGTCACCCCAGAGAACCCAGGCAGGACTGTCTGCTGAGGTCCCTCCTTTATCCTGGGATCATTGGTGTCAGGGAGGGCTGGCCTTGGTCTGAGGGGGCTGCACTCAAGTCAGCAGAGGGAGGGTCCCAGGCCCTGCCAGGAGTCCAGGTGCAGACTGAGGGGACCCCACTCACCAAACACAGAGGACCTAGCGCCACCCTGCCCCTTCTGTCAGCTGAGGGAAGCCGCTGGGTGGATGGACTCCCCTCACTTCCTCTTCAGGTGTCTCCTGGAGATAGGGCCTCAGGTCAACAGGGGGAGGGTTCCAGACCCTGCAGGCATCAAGATGAGGACCGGGCAGTATCCTCACCCCAGGACACATGGACCCCATTGAATTTGGACATCTCTTACTGTACTTCCGAGGAAACCCTGGGCAGGTGTGGGCAGATGTTGGTTGGGGCATGTCCTTCTGTTCCATATCAGGGATGTGAGCTCTTGATCCGAGAGATTCTCAGGCGAGTAGAGGAGTGGAGTCCAGTCCCTGCCAGGAGAAAGGTGAGGGCCCTGAGTGAGCGCAGAGGGGACCATCTGCCCCAAAGGTGTGTAGAACTCAAGAGTGTCCTGCCCGCCCTCTTGACAGCACTGAGGGACCGGGGCTCTACCTGCAGTCTGCAGCCTAAGGGCCCCTCGATTCCTCTTCCGGGAGCTCCAGGAAGCAGTCAGGCCTTGGTCTGAGACAGTGTCCTCAGGTCACAGAGCAGAGGAGGCCCAGGCAGTGTCAGCAGTGAAGGTGAAGTGTTCACCTTGAATGTGCACCAAGGGCCCCACCTGCCCCAGCACACATGGGACCCCATAGCACCTGGCCCCATTCACCCTACTGTCACTCATAGAGCCTTGATCTCTGCAGGCTAGCTGCACGCTGAGTAGCCCTCTCACTTCCTCCTTCAGATTCTCAGGGGACAGGCTGACCAGGAGGACAGGAGCCCCAAGAGGCCCCAGAGCAGCACTGAAGAAGACCTGTAAGTCAGCCTTTGTTAGAACCTCCAAGGTTCGGTTCTCAGCTGAAGTCTCTCACACAATCCTTCTCTCCCCAGGCCTGTGGGTTCTCCATCACCCAGCTCCTGCCCACGCTCCTGACTGCTGCCTTGACCAGAGTCATCATGTCTCTTGAGCAGAGGAGTCCGCCCTGCAAGCCTGATGAAGACCTTGAAGCCCAAGGAAAGGACTTGGGCCTGATGGGTGCACAGGATCCCACAGGCGAGGAGCAGGAGGCTACCTCCTCCTCTGACAAGGAGGAGGAGGAGATGTCTGCTGTTGGGTCATCAAGTCCTCCCCAGAGTCCTCAGGGAGGCGCTTCCTCCTCCACTTCCGTCTACTACACTTTATGGAGCCAATTCGATGAGGGCTCCAGCAGTCAAGAAGAGGAAGGGCCAAGCACCTCGGTCGACCCAGCTCACCTGGATTTCATGTTCCAAGAAACACTGAAATTGAAGGTGGCTGAGTTGGTTCGTTTCCTGCTCCACAAATATCGAGTCAAGGAGCCGGTCACAAAGGCAGAAATGCTGGAGAGTGTCATCAAAAATTACAAGCACTACTTTCCTGTGATCTTCGGCAAAGCCTCCGAGTTCATGCAGCTGATCTTTGGCGCTGATATGAAGGAGGTGGACCCCGCTGGCCACTCCTACATCCTTGTCACTGCTCTTGGCCTCTCGTGTGATAGCATGCTGGGTGATGGTCATAGCATGCCCAAGGCCGCCCTCCTGATCATTATCCTGGGTGTGATCTTAACCGAAGACAACTGCGCCCCTGAAGAGGTTATCTGGGAAGCGTTGAGTGTGATGGGGGTGTATGTTGGGACGGAGCACATTTTCTATGGGGAGCCCAGGAAGCTGCTCACCCAAGATTGGGTGCAGGAAAACTACCTGGAGTACCGGCAGGTGCCCCACAGTGATCCTGCATGCTACGAGTTCCTGTGGGGTCCAAAGGCCCACGCTGAAACCAGCTATGAGAAGATCATAAATTATTTGGTCATGGTCAACACAAGAGAGCCCATTTGCTACCCATCCCTTTATGAAGAGGCTTTGGGAGAGGAGCAATAGGGAGTCTGAGCACCAGCTGCAGCCAGGGCAGATGTTTGTGGGGTCAGGGCCCCATCCAGCAGCTACCCTGCCCCATGTGACATGAGGCCCATTCTTCACTGTGTTTGAAGAGAGCAATCAGCGTTCTCAGTGGCAATGGGTGGAAGTGAGCATACTGTATGTCATCTCTGGGTTCCTTGTTTATTGGGTGATTTGGAGATTTATCCTTGCTCCCTTTTGGAATTGTTCAAATGTTCTTTTAATGGTCAGTTTAATGAACTTCACCATCGAAGTTAATGAATGACAGTAGTCACACATATTGCTGTTTATGTTATTTAGGAGTAAGATTCTTGCTTTTGATTCACATGGGGAAATCCCTGTTATTTTGTGAATTGGGACAAGATAACATAGCAGAGGAATTAATAATTTTTTTGAAACTTGAACTTAGCAGCAAAATAGAGCTCATAAAGAAATAATGAAATGAAAATGTAGTTATTCTTGCCTTATACCTCTTTCTCTCCCCTGTAAAATTAAAATATATACATGTATACCTGGATTTGCTTGGCTTCTTTGAGAATGTAAGAGAAATAAAAATTGAAAGAATAATTTTTCCTGTTCACTGGCTCATTTTTTCTTCAAACACGCACTGAGCATCTGTTACTCGGAACACCCTGGGTTAGTAGTAGAGATGCTAGCTAAGCCAGACCCACCCCTTTACCACAGGGTGGTAAGTCTAGGAGCTACAATCCTAAAATTAAGGTGGTGCCATGTCCTCTAAGAACTAGAGGAAAATAAAACATGGGTGAGGGTTTGGGGCTCTAGATGACAGCGGTCGAGTGTATATGCCCTGAGCCAGGGCCTTTTGGGCTTTGGGAAGCTGCAGTTCCTTCTGGGGGAGGTAATTCTATTGAAGCTGGGTGGTGCCAGAGCCAGATTCTCAGAGGATGAGAGAAAGGCCTGGAATGGACAACTGCTCAGCAGTTCCTTTTGGATAGTGGATGAACAGAGAAGAGTCTCCACCTGGGGCAGGAATAGAAGGAAATTGTCCCGTGCTCCTGTCTCGGTGCGGTTGAACACAGTGCAGGGCCTAGGTGATGGATACCTATCATCTGCAAGGGTTTCCTGCAAGATGAGGGTGAATCTCCCAGAAGGGAAGCCCAGAAGTCATTGGCCAGGTGCTTTTCTGCCTGTCTGGGAGAGCCAGAGTTGATCGTATTTAAAAGGCATTCTAATCAAGTTATCTCAGGTGGGATTTGACCAATTGTAAGCAAAGGCTAGATTTTGAGTGTTAACAAAATAAGTGAAAACAGTGCCTTGGATCAAAAAGCAGGTGGGAGAAAGGAAAGGAGTTGATCCTCGATTCAAATTCTAGGAGCTTTGAGCTGCATTCAGCTGCGCAAGACTCCAGCACACCCAAATTTTGAAGTACATTCGCTAAGAGGAAATACTTAATTTTCTTGACGAAACTTCCTGTTTGGGCTGATTATCCCATGTCCTATTGAGCTGTATATTCTCTGGTAAGTCTTGGAGAACAACAACATTTACGAAATCCCAGAGTGCTAGGGTCTAGGGTCAAATAGTATTAGATATGACAGCCACCCACCATTCCTTAAACTTCTTTCTTAATGCCAGGCCCTGAGCCAGATGCTTCACTTACATTGCACACACTCTAACCGTCCTAGTGGAAGGGCCTCATCATACCTGCTTCACAGATGAAGAACCAGAGGCTCACAGAACTTGGGTATTTCCCAGGATCAGGTGGCTAGTAAGGAACAGAGCTGGAGCTGGATCCCTGATCTGAATTCCTCTAGAGCCCGTGCTGCTCCCACTCCCCTGAGCCGGAGGCAGACCTCCTCACTGGTACTTCATTTCTCTTCTCAGCAATGCATCATGTCTCTCAAGTAACAAAAAGAAGGACCCTGAGGCCAAGGTACTAAATGCAGGCCTAAAGAAGGTGACAATGAGCATCAAATACAATTTGGGGATGGCATGCAGTGGGTCCCCTGGGAACTGTCTGCTGGGTGCTGTCTGTTGAGCGCCTACTATGAAACAGGTTGTAGGGGCGCCTACAAATGCTCATCCACATCTTTTATCTTCTCTTTCCTGGGCACAAGGGACGAATACATAATCAGCACTTCTGTCTGGCACCAGCATGTTCCCGTGTCACAGTGCCCTTCCCCGGTCACTATCGTGTTTCCTCCCTTCTGACTCTGCGACCTGACCTACTGCTTGCTCTTCAGTGTTGCCTCCCCTGGAGGCTGGGCAGACCCACCTGCCCTTCCTGCAACATGGAGCATTCCTGGCCCTTGAAGGAGTCCCCTGGTTCTCGCACGGCTCACCCTCAGTCCAGTCCCATAGCCGCAACCATTCTGGACGGTGACTTTAGACACTTGGTCCTCCCTCCTTGGGAGAATTCTACTCTGTGTATTCCCAGTGGGCTGTAAGAAGAGTCCAATTTGACCTATAAGCTCCTGGTTGGGTTACAGCCCCGAAGATTGAGAGAGTGTTTTCGCAGTCAGTTGCATATTTGCAGTAGGATTTTACTGAGTTTGTTATCTGAAGCTGGGGACAGAACACACAAACAGATGGACGGTGCTCAGAAATTCCCCTCCTAAGAGGTAGAAGAGGAGCAGCCATTTCATGAAGCTGAATTCTTACAAACCCTGGGCTCCTCCCAGGAGGTGAAAGATGGTTTCCTGGCGGACATGCCAGCTGGAGTTTCAAAAGAATAATTAACCAGCCTTTCACTGCTTCCTATCTGGCATCTGTCCCCAGGAACATGCCGGCTTTCAGCGTGACTAGTGGCACCTATACAGGTGTTCAGGTAAGAACAGTCATATGGAGGGTAGCAGAGATGATGGGTAAGATTCTGCCCCTGCATCAGATCGAAAGAGGAAATCCTCAGCTTCCTGAGATGATAGATGGTGCTGCAAAGGGAAGTGCAGAAAATGCTATGGAGTGAAGAAGGTGAACTCTCCATGCTGACCTTACAGGATCCTCTTCACATTAGATGGGTGAATGCAGCCATCCCCACCCTTCCTGGCACCAGGGACCGGTTTCTGGAAGACAATTTTTCCATGAGCACGGGTTGGGAGTGGGGCATTGTTTTCAGATGATTCAAGCACATTACATTTATTGCGCGCTGTATTTCTATTATTATTGCATACTCACCACCAGGTAGAATCAGTGGGAGCCCTGAGCTTGTTTTCCTGCAAATAGATGGTCCCATCTGGGGGTGATGGGAGACAGTAACAGATCATCAAGCATTAGACTCTCATCAGGAACACGCAACCTAGACCCCTCACGTGCGCAGTTCACAGTGGGGTTCCTGCTCCTAGGAGAATCTAATGTGGCCACTGAACTCACAGGAGGTGGAGTTCAGCTTCACTTGCTTGGCCAACCACTCACTTCCTGCTGTGCAGCCCAGTTCCTATCCATGGCCGGGGGTGTTGGGGACCCCTGGGTTAATACGTTTGAAAGCATCTGTAACATTGCAGACACGTTGAGCATTTCAAGGCAAATCTGGTCTTCTCAGAAACTTCTCTAAGAAACAAACATTGTTGTTGTCACAACAGTTTAAAGTTGCTGTAAAATGTCCTCTACTTCTAGCTGTGTTCAAAGCTCTTGCTTCTCCAAAACCATGTTTTCTGGGGTTTTGTTTTGTTTTGTGAGACAGAGTCTCACTCTGTTGCCCAAGCTGGAGTGCAGTGGCAAGATCACAGCTCACTGCAATCCCTGCCTCCCAGGCTCAAGCCATTTTCGTAACTCAGCCTCCCAAATAGCTGGTATTACAGGCATGCACTGCATGCCTGGCTAATTTTTGTATTTTTAGTACAGACAGGGTTTCACCATCTTGTCCATGCTGGTCTTGAACTCCTGGCCTCAATAGATCTGCCTGCTTCTGCCTCAAAAAGTACTGGGATTACAGGCTTGAACCACCACACCTGGCCCAAACCCAGGTGTTTTAAATTTCTCAGATTGACTTCGGGCCTTTCAGCTGGTCTGATCTAATTAAAGATCTAACTTTTGATTCCATCAGTATTATTTATTGTTTTTCTAAAATTTCTGAAATCCCAATTTCATTAATTTTTCTCTTCTTGTCTATATTATCCCCATCGTTTTGCTCACCTTAGGTTTAATTTCCTTATTTTCTAGTTATTTAAGATCAAAGTATACATATTCGAGTCTTTTGTTACTTTCTAATATAAACATTTCAGTACATAAAATTTCCCCTAGGCACATTTTAGCTAAATTGCAGATATTTTAAAACATCACATTTCCATTTTTATTTATTTGAAAATATTTTCTAACTTTCCTCAAGAATTTTTTAAACACGGATTAGTAAAAATGTGTTATTTTAAAAATACTTAAGGACTTTACAGATATTTCCTTTGTTATATTTTGAATTACATTCCATTATAGATTTTGAAAAGGTACTTTGTACAATTCCAATTATTTTAAATTTTTATGGGTTGTTTTCTGGTCTCTTTTGGTAAAAATTCCACACACACTTGAAAATATCATATAATCTACTGTCGTTCTGAGGAGTGTTCACTAAAATCTAATCAGCTCAAATTGGTTCTTTGTTGTTCAGCTCCTCCTACACCCTTGCAGAATTTCTGTCTACTTCAATCATTTCCTTGAGGAGGACTGTCGCCATCTCCAAATATCATTGTAGATTTGACGATTTATCCTTGCAGTTCTATCAGATGCAGTTTCTTGCATTTTGAATCTCTGCTTTTACGTGAATTAACAGTTAAGATTGTTATGTCTTCTCCCCAAAAGAAACCTCCTCCATGTGCAATTCATTTATAGCTGTACCCACCACTGCACGCCAAACCCTGACAGCCACTCATCTGTACTCCATCGTTTCAGTTTTCTCTTTCAGGAATGCCAGGTAAACAGAATAATAGAATATGTAACTGGTTGAGACCGGCTCCTTTCACACAGCAAAACACCTTCGAGTTTGAAACACATTGTTATGTGTATCAGTAGTTCATTCTTTTTCATTGCTGAGAAGTATTTCATAGGAAGTAAGGATGCACCAAAATTTCATTTCCCATTTACCCATGGAAATACATTTGTATAATTTCCAGGTTTTGGCAAATATGACTAGAGCTGCTATAAACATTCATGTACATAGGCTTTTGTGTGAACATAAATTTTTCTTTTTCCCTTAGGTGAAATCACTGAGTCACATGGCATGTGTTCATAAGTAATTACCAAATCATTTTCTGCAGTTGTCCCGTTTCATAACTGCCACTAGCAATGTATGAAATTTTAAGTTGTTCTTCATCCATGTTAGCACTTAGAAGTATCTCGTTAAAAATTTCAGTCATTTTCAAATATGCATTATGGCATCTGATCATGGTTTAATTTGCATTTCTCTAACAGCTGTGATGTAGAATAGTTTTTCATGGGCTTATTTGTCATGCGTATGTCCTTTTGGGTGAAATGTCTATTGATATGTTTTGCCCTTATAAAAAATGTGGTTGTTTGTGTTAAATGAACTCATGGGAGGCCATTGTTTTGCCCTAATCTCTGGCCCCAGGCCCCAGCAGAACAGACAAAATCAGAATAGTGTCCCTTGTACTAATTGCCATTCATCAAAGTGAACATTGAAATGGGCCAGTTCTCAAAAAATTAAAAACAGAATAGTCACAGCAACCAATAACAAGGAGCCCACCGTACCTGAGCAGGCATGATAAGAAAGTTTTCTCTGCTTTAATCCTACAAGGAAATCAACTTTGAAATCACCAAACCACGTTTTGTTCCCCGTTTCTACTTTTTTCAGTCCTCTTCTGCCTATAAGCCAACATCTTTTGCTCCACACATAGGGACACTCATTCAAGTTGACGGAGAGAAAAAAATGCCCATTCAAGAATCATAAAGAAAAGCCAGTTAGATCTTTGAACAAAGTTTGGTGAAACTTTGTGTTTTGACATGTGTTCTAAGTTTTGAGATTTTAGGAATCTTCATACAATTTTCATAAAAGGCCTTTGGTGTATATATGATTTGCGAATACTTGTGAATACTTCGTTTGGCTTTTTAGTCTCTCCTCAATGTCCTTCTCACAGCAAAAGTTTTAACTTTGAGGAAGTCTAATTTATTGTTTCTTTTCTTTATGAATCACACTGCTGGTGTCATGTTTAAGACCTCTTTGCCTCACATCAGGCTACTAATATTTCACCCTGTGTTTTCTTTAAAAGTTTTTTGTTGTTGTTGTTTGTTTGTTTTTTGAGACGGAGTCTCACTCTATTGCCCAGGCTGGAGTGCAATGGCACGATCTCGGCTCACTGCAACCTCCGCCTCCCGGGTTCAAGCGATTCTCCTGTTTCAGCCTCCCGAGTAGCTGCGATTACAGGTGTGCACCACCACGCCCAGCTGATTTTTATATTTTTAGTAGAGATGGGGTTTCACCATGTTGGCCAGGCTGGTCTTGAACTCCTGACCTCATGATCCGCCCACCTCGGCCTCCCAAAGTGCTGGGATTACAGGTGTGAGCCACCGCACCCGGCCTTCTTTAAAAGTTTTATAGTATTTCATGTAACATTTGGATCTGTGATCCACTTTGAGTTAATTTTTGTAAAACGTGAGGTTTTGGTCAAGTCATATTTTTAACACATGGATGTTCAATTGTTCCAATACCACTAATTGAAAAGACTAATATTTTTCCAATAAATTGTCTTTCTCCCCTTCTAAAACCTCCATTGCTATATTCGTGTGGGTCTATTTATGGATTCTCTGTTTTAATCCATTAATCTATACGTGTATCCCTTAGAAAATTCCATAATGACTTAATTGTTTTAGGCTTATGCTAAGTCTTAAAATTGAGTGGTAGGATTTGTTCAATTACTCTGTGTTTTGAAAATTGTTTTAATTATTTCAAAACCTTTACCTTTCCGTATGCTTTTTGAACATATATACATATATATGCTTATATATATAAATACATATATATGCTTATATATATAAATACATATATATGCTTATATATATAAATACATATATATGCTTATATATATAAATACATATATATGCTTATATATAAATACATATATATGCTTATATATAAATACATATATATGCTTATATATAAATACATATATATGCTTATATATACATATATACATATATATGCTTATATATACATATATACATATATATGCTTATATATGCTTGCTTTATACATATATATGTGTATGTGTATGTGTATATGTATGTATATTTACCTTTTTTATTATTATACTTTAAGTTCTAGGGTACATGTGCATGATGTGCAGGTTTGTTACATATGTATACATGTGCCATGTTGGTGTGCTGCACCCATTAACTCGTCATTTACATTAGGAATATCTCCTAATGCTATTCCTCCCACCTCTTCCCACCCCACGACAGGCCCCAGTGTGTGATGTTCCCCACCCTGTGTCCAAGTGTTCTCATTGTTCAATTCCCACCTGTGAGTGAGAACATGTGGTGTTTGGTTTTTTGTCCTTGTGATAGTTTGCTGAGAATGATGTTTTCCAGCTTCATCCATGTCCCTACAAAGGACATGAACTCATCCTTTTTTCTCATGGCTGCATAGTATTCCATGGTGTATATGTGCCACATTTTCTTAATCCAGTCTATCACTGATGGACATCTGGGTTGGTTCCAAGTCTTTGCTATTGTGAATAGTGCTGCAATAAACATACGTGTACATGTGTCTTTATAGCAGCATGATTTATAATCCTTTGATGTGCTGCTGGATTCAGTTTGCCAGTATTTTATTGAGGATTTTTGCATCAATGTTCATCAGGGATATTGGTCTAAAATTCCCTTTTTTTGTTGTGTCTCTGCCAGGCTTTGGTATCAGGATGATTCTGGCCTCATAAAATGAGTTAGTGAGGATTCCCTCTCTTTCTATTGATTGGAATAGTTCCAGAAGGAATGGTACCAGCTCCTCTTTGTACCTGTGGTAGAATTCGGCTGTGAATCTGCCTGGTCCTGGACTTTTTTTGGTTGGTAGGCTATTAATTATTGACCAATTTCAGAGCCTGTTATTGGTCTATTCAGGGATTCAACTTCTTCCTGGTTTAGGCTTGGGAAGGCATATGTGTCCGAGAATTTACCCATTTCTTCTAGATTTTCTAGTTTATTTGCATAGAGGTGTTTATAGTATTCTCTGATGGTAGTTTGTATTTCTGTGGGATCAGTGGTGATATCCCCTTTATCATTTTTTATTGCATCTATTTGATTCTTCTCTCTTTTCTTCTTTATTAGTCTTGCTAGCAGTCTATCAATTTTGTTGATCTTTTCAAAAACCAGCTTCTGGATTCAATGATTTTTTGAAGGGTTTTTTGTATCTCTGTCTCCTTCAGTTCTGCTTTGATGTTAGTTATTTCTTGCCTTCTGCTAGCTTTTGAATGTGTTTGCTCTTGCTTCTCTAGTTCTTTTAATTGTGATGTTAGGGTGTCAATTTTGGATCTTTCCTGCTTTCTCTTGTGGGCATTTAGTGCTATAAATTTCCCTCTACACACTGCTTTGAATGTGTCCCAGAGATTCTGGTATGTTGTGTCTTTGTTCTCATTGGTTTCAAAGAACATCTTTATTTCTGCCTTCATTTCGTTATGTACCCAGTAGTCATTCAGGAGCAGGTTGTTCAGTTTCCATGTAGTTGTGTGGTCTTAAGTGAGTTTCTTAAAATGGTGAGTTCTAGTTTGATTGCACTGTGGTCTGAGAGACAGTTTGTTATAGTTTCTGTTCTTTTAGATTTGCTAAGGAGTGCTTTACTTCCAACTATGTGGTCAATTTTGGAATAAGTGCGATGTGGTACTGAGAAGAATGTATATTCTGTTGATTTGGGGTGGAGGGTTCTGTAGATGTCTATTAGGTCCACTTGGTGCAGAGCTGAGTTCAATTCCTGGATATCCTTGTTAACTTTCTGTCTCGTTGATCTGTCTAATGTTGACAGTGGGGTATTAAGGTCTCCTATTATTATTGTGTGGGAGACTAAGTCTCTTTGTTGGTCTCTAAGGACTTGCTTTATGAATCTGGGTGCTCCTGTATTGGGTGCATATATATTTAGGATAGTTAGTTCTTCTTGTTGAATTGATCCCTTTACCATTATGTAATGGCCTTCTTTGTCTCTTTTGATCTTTGTTGGTTTAAAGTCTGTTTTATCAGAGACTAGGATTGCAACCCCTGCTTTTTTTTTTTTTTTGTTTTCCATTTGTTTGGTAGATCTTCCTCCATCGCTTTATTTTGAGCCTATGTGTGCCTCTGCATGTGAGATGGGTCTCCTGCATACAGCACACTGATGGGTCTGGACTCTTTATCCAATTTGCCAGTCTGTGTCTTTTAATTGGAGCATTTAGCCCATTTGCATTTAAGGTTAATATTGTTATGTGTGAATTTGATCCTGTTGTTACGATGTTAGCTGGTGATTTTGCTTGTTAGTTGATGAAGTTTCTTCCTAGCATCAATGGTCTTTACAATTTGGCATGTTTTTGCAGTGGCTGGTACTGGTTATTCCTTTCCATGTTTAGTGCTTCCTTCAGGAGCTCTTGTAAGGCAGGCCTGGTGGTGACAAAATCTCTCAGCATTTGCTTGTCTGTAAAGGATTTTATTTCTCCTTCACTTATGAAGCTTAGTTTGGCTGGATGTGAAATTCTGGGTTGAAAATTCTTTAAGAATGTTGAATATTGGCCCCCACTCTCTTCTGGCTTCTATGTAGAGTTTCTACCAAGAGATCTGCTGTTAGTCTGATGGGCTTCCCTTTGTGGGAAACCCGACCTTTCTCTCTGGCTGCCCTTAATATTTTTTCCTTCATTTCAACTTTGGATAATCTGACAATTATGTGTCTTGGAGTTGCTCTTCTCGAGGAGTATCTTTGTGGCTTTCTCTGTATTTCCTGAATGTGAATGTTGGCCTGCCTTGCTAGGTTGGGGAAGTTCTCCTGGATAATATCCTGAAGAGTGTTTTCCAACTTGGTTCCATTCTCCCCGTCACTTTCAGGTACATCAATCAGATGTAGATTTGGTCTTTTCACATGGTCCCATATTTCTTGGAGGCTTTGTTTGTTTCTTTTTACTCTTTTTTCTCTAAACTTCTCTTCTTGCTTTATTTCATTCATTTAATCTTCAATCACTGATACCCTTTCTTCCACTTGATCGAATTGGCTACTGAAGCCTGTGCATGTGTCATATAGTTCTCATGCCATGGTTTTCAGCTCCATCATGTCATTTAAGGTCTTCTCTATGCGGTTTATTCTCGTTAGCCATTCATGTAATCCTTTTTCAAGATTTTTAGCTTCTTTGTGATGGGTTCGAACATCCTCCTTTAGCTTGGAGAAGTCTGTTATTACCGATCATCTGAAGCCTTCTTTTCTCAACTAGTCAAAGTCATTCTCCATCCACCTTTGTTCTGTTGCTGGCGAGGAGCTGCATTTCTTTGGAGGGGAAGAGGCACTCTGATTTTTAGAATTTTCAGCTTTTCTGCTCTGTTTTTTCCCCATCTTTGTGGTTTTATCTACCTGTGGTCTTTCATGTACAGATGGGGTTTTGGTGTGGATGTCCTTTCTGTTTGTTAGTTTTCCTTCTAACCGTCAGGACCCTCAGCTGCAGGTCTGTTGGAGTTTGCCTAGGTCCACTCCAGACCCTGTTTGCCTGGGTATCAATCACCAGAGGAGGCTGCAGAACAGCAAATATTGCAGAAAGGCAAATGTTGCTGCCTCATCCTTCCTCTGGAAGCTTCATCTCAGAGGGGCGCCGGGCTGTATGAGGTGTCAGTCGGTTCCTACTGGGAGGTGTCTCCCAGTTAGACTACTAGGGGGTCAGGGACCCACTTGAGGAGGCAGTCTGTCCATTCTCAGATCTCAAACTCTGTGCTGGGAGAACCACTACTCTCTTCAAAGCTGTCAGACAGGGACATTTAAGTCTGCAGAAGTTTCTGCTGCCTTTTGTTCAGCTATGCCCTGCCCCCAGAGGTGGAGTCTACAGAGGCAGGTAGGACTCCTTGAGCTGCAGTGGGCTCCACCCAGTTCGAGCTTCCCAGCTGCTTTGTTTACCTACTCAAGCCTCAGCAATGGTGGACGTCCCTCCCCCAGCCTTGCTGCTGCCTTGCAATTCAATCTCAGACTGCTGTGCTAGCAGTGAGTGAGGATCCATGGGTGTGGGACCCTCCAAGCCAGGTGCAGGATATAATCTCCTGGTGTGCCATTTGCCAAGACTGTTGGAAAAGTGCAGTATTAGGGTGGGAGTATCCCAATTTTCCAGGTACTGTCTGTCATGGCTTCCCTTGGCTAGGAGAAAGGGAATTCTCCTACCCATTGCACTTCCCGGGTGAGGTGATGCCCCGCCCTGCTTCGGCTCACAATCCATGGACTGCACCCACTGTCCGACAAGCCCCAGTGAGATGAACCTGGTACCTCAGTTGGAAATGCAGAAAACACCCATCTTCTGCGTCGCTCACGCTGGGAGCTGTAGACTGGAGCTGTTCCTATTTGGCCATCTTGAAACTGCTCTATATTTACCTTTTTAAATTCTTGTTTCTTTTTTTCTCAGATTTTAGATATGAGTTCTACATTTCTTTTCAAATAATTAATATGTCAGTATGTTCAGTTCTTTGCCTTCTACTTTTAAACTTAACTTCCTCGTAAAACAACCTTTTTTGATTACCTACTCCACCCTGACTCATTCAAATTACCTACTCCACCCTGACTCATTCCAATCACCTGTGCCACCTTAACTCATTCTGATCACCCGCTGCACCCTAACTCATTCAGATTACCTGCTACCTGCTCTACCCTGACTCCCACCAAAGCACTCAACCCGACATTCTCTTTAAATTAGCCAATCTGAATTAGTTTAGCCTGTGCAGGCTAACCCTAGCCAATAGGAGAATGACACAGCAGCAGGGGCCACATGCGTCAGGGATAAGAACCCCTTCCCCTCCCTTGTCCAAGTGTGCACTCACCATTGCCCCATCTGTAAGGGCATACCCTTTTATAGAAGTAACTTGCCTTGCTGAGAATTAAAAATAAAATTTTATATTTGAGGGCTATTCCTTTTGCTGCACTGAAACTTTATATATAACAATTTGGGGGCACGCCTGTGATTACATTCCCCCCTAGGGATGTTCTCTGGTTCTCTCTTGTGAGGAGGCATGCCCTGCCCCCTTGTGGCAGCCTCGGGGGTGAGAAATCAAGACCCACCCAGTGCGAGGAATAACCTGGGCTCTCAGCAATGTGGGGCGGGGGGCACTGGCCAGCAACCTAGCTTAAAGGATCCTCACATAGTGCGGCAACAACTCTGTGCACAGACCAAGGAAGGAGAAGCTCTGGGAGCTGGTAAAATATTTCCTTGGTGGTCAGGACCAAGGTAAGAAAGTTGCAGTGGGGCGGGGGCAGTGAAGTACTCCTTGGTCGGGGTGGCTTAGAAGTTAAAAAGTGGTGAGACATCCCCATTGTGGGGGATTGAACCTCACACAAATCTCCAGTAGTAGAAATGGCAAGAAACTTCCAGTGGGGAAATTGAGCCTCACCCCAAAAGGCAAGAAATTTCCAGTGGGGACATTAAGCCTCACCCCAAAAGGCAAGAAATTTCCAGTGGGGGAAATTTAGCCTCACCCCAAAAGGCAAGAAATTTCCAGTGGGGAAATTGAGCCTTACCCCAAAAGGCAAGAAATTTCCAGTGGGGACATTGAGCCTCACCCCAAAAGGTGAGAAATTCCCAGTAAGGGAAATTGAACCTTGAACCTTACCCCAAAACCATCAAGATGGGAAATACCCCAAGCAAGACAGGGAGCAAGGAGGATAAAGATGGTAACAAAGATATCCCCCCGGATAGCCCCCTAGGTCTCATGCTAAAACACTGGAAGGATAATGAAGGGACTAAAAAAAAAGGAAAAAGCAACAAACGATAAAATATTGCTGTTTTATTTGAACTCAGGGACCCATCCTCAAACCCTCAATCTTCTGGCTAAAGTTTAGGTCAAATGAGCATGTAATGTGTCAGCTTCTAATCTGACATGTTAATGATAAAAGTCCAGTGTCCCAAGAAGAACTAGGCTATGGAGACAAGGACCTGCCCTCCTTTTTCCCTTAAAAACAAATAGGGAAGAACCCAATCTGGCACCTCAAAATGAAAAGTCAGAAGAGCCAGCTCTCATGCCTAAAAATTCCAGCACATGGGATCCTCTAGACTATCTTCCCCCAATTCAGCATCCCCAATCTTTCCCCTCAGACAGCCACTGACACCTCAGATCCCGTTCCAAATTCCTCCTCTACTCATGTTATCCCTCCTCCTTATAACACTGACTCTTGGGAATTACCATCCCATCAGTCTGTTCCCTCCTGACGAAAATACCCCTGTCTAAAAGAACTCCAGCATGAGGTAGAATGATGTAAAAAAGATATTCAGAATTTCCCGTTTCCCTCTGTACCTAAGGGGTTAGCCCTGATCCTCTTGAAGGTGACAGCGTGCTGGCAGTCCTCACAGTCCTCGCTCGCTCTCAGCACCTCCTCTGCCTGGGCTCCCACTTTGGTGGCACTTGAGGAGCCCTTCAGCCCACCGCTGCACTGTGGGAGACCCTTCCTGGGCTGGCCGAGGCCGGAGCCAGCTCCCTCAGCTTGCGGGGAGGTGTGGAGGGAGAGGCACGGGCAGGAACCCGGGCTGTGTGTGGTGCTTGTGGGCCAGCATGAGTTCCAGGTGGGTGTGGGCTCGGCAGGCCCCACACTTGGAGTGGCCGGCCGGCCCTGCCAGCCCCAGGCAATGAGGGGCTTAGCACCTGGGCCAGCAGCTGTGGAGGGTGTGCTGGGTCCCCCAGCAGTGCCGGTCCACCGGTGCTGCACTCGATTTCTCGCCAGGCCTTAGCTGCCTTCCTGCCGGGCAGGGCTTTGGACCTGCAGCCCGCCATGCCTGAGTCTCCCCACTCTGCCTCCGTGGGCTCCTGTGCAGCCCGAGCCTCCCCGACAAGTACCGCCCCCTGCTCCATGGCACCCAGTCCCATCGACCACCCAAGGGCTGAGGGGTGTGGGCGCATGGCGCAGGACTGGCAGTCAGCTCCACCTGCAGCCCCAGTGTGAGATCCACTGGGTGAAGCCAGCTGGGCTCCTGAGTCTAGTGGGAACTTGGAGAACCTTTATGTCTAGCTCAAGGATTGTAAATACACCAATCGGCACTCTGTCTCTAGCTCAAGGTTTGTAAACACACCAATCAGCACCCTGTGTCTAGCTCAGGATTTGTGAATGCACCAATCAACACTCTGTATCTAGCTACTCTGGTGGGGCCTTGGAGAACCTTTGTGTCGATACTCTGTATCTACCTAATCTGGTGGGGACGTGGAGAACCTTTGTGTCTAGCTCAGGGATTGTAAACGCACCGATCAGTGCCCTGTCAAAACAGACCACTCGGCTCTACCAATCAGCAGGATGTGGGTGGGGCCAAGTAAGAGAATGAAAGCAGGCTGCTGAGCCAGCAGTGGCAACCTGCTCAGGTCCCCTTTCACACTGTGGAAGCTTTGTTCTTTCGCTCTTTGCAATAAATCTTGCTACTGCTCACTCTTTGGGTTCACACTGCCTTTATGAGCTGTAACACTCACCGTGAAGGTCTGCAGCTTCACTCCCGAAGCCAGTGAGACCACGAGCCCACCAGAAGGAAGAAACTCCGAACACATCTGAACATCAGAAGGAGCAAACTCCGGACACGCCGCCTTTAAGAACTGTAACACTCACCGCGAGCGTCCGCGGCTTCATTCTTGAAGTCAGTGAGACCAAGAACCCACCAATTCCAGACACTTACCTTTGAAAGAGGTACCACAATGAGGGTGGGTGTAGGGGGGAAGGGGGCATTGGCTTTGCATATGCTACCCTAACGAGTTCAGAAGTCCAGAATTTTTTAAAAAAAGGAGCTTAAATCACTACTAGATGACCCTTACGGAGTGGCAGACCAAATTGATCAATTCTTAGGACCTCAGTTGTACACTTGGGTCGAGTTAATGTCCATCTTGGGCATCCTCTTTTCAGGGGAAGAAAGAGTAGCTCCACTCCTGCTGGTCACTCCCCTAGGGGAAGGGGAAGGAGAGGGGAGAACAGCAGCATAAGCAGCTGGCAGAGGCAGGGAAAAAACAGCAGAAAGAGAGAGGGGGGGAAAAGAGAGGAAAAGAGGCAGAGAGAGAGAGGAAGAGACAAAGAGGGAATCAGAGAGGCAGAGAGAGAGAGAGGCAGAGAGAGAGAGAGGCAGAGAGAGAGAGAGGCAGAGAGAGGCAGAGGCAGAGAGAGAGAGAGGCAGAGAGAGAGACAAAGAGGGAGTCAGAGAAAGAGAGGCAGAGAGAGAGAGGAAGAGACAGACAAAGAGGGAGTCAGAGAGAGACAAAGTCAAAGAAAGAAAGAAAGATAGAAGTAGTAAAGAAGAAACAGTGTACCCTATTCCTGTAAAAGTCAGGGTAAATTTAAAACCTATAATTGATAATTGAAGGTCTTCTCCATGACCCTATAACACTCCAATACCACCTTGTTGTCAGTGTAAACAAGGGCGTAGCCCGAAAGCACTGAGGCCACTGACAACCCGTAGCCTTCCTATCTAAAATCCTTAACCTGTGGATGGCCCAGATGCATTTAATCTGTAGCAGCAACTGCTTTGCTAGCAGAAGGAAGTAGAAAAATAGCTTTTAGAGGAAACTTCACTGTGAGCACACCTCACAAGTTCAGAACTATCTTAAGTCAAAAAAAAAAAAGCAAAAAAGTAGCTTACTAACTCAAAAATCTTAAAGTATGGGACTCTTGTGTTAGAAAAAGATGATTTAACATTAACCACTGATAATTCCCTTAACCCAGCAGGTTTCCTAATCTAAATCTTAATTAATTACCATACAAAGGTTTGACCAGACCTAGGAGGAACTCCCTTCAGGACAGGACAGTAGATGGTTCCTCCCCGGTGACTGAGGGAAAAAGACACAATAGGTATTCAGTAATTGACAGGGAAAGTCTTGTAAAAGCAGAGTTAGGAAAATGGCTTAATAATTGGCCTGCTCAAACCTGAGAGCTGTTTCCACTCGGCCAAGCCTTAAAGTACTTAAAGAACCAGGAAGGAACCATCTATACCAATTCTAAGTAAATCTGGACTAAACAAGGTCTTATTAACAGCAAAGGATAATTGAAATCCCAAACTTACAAGGTTTTCGACAAAAGTAAAGTTTGCTAAAAGTTAACAGTGTAACATGTATTATCCTGACTTCTAATCTTATGGCCTTAGGCAGTCTAGGCCACAGACATGAAGGAAGTTCGCTTTGGAAAAGAATGGTTATCATCTTTAGGAAAAAAAGGGTAGGGGGGAATTTATGTAAAAATAATGTTACATGGTAAATTCTTGTCCTAAAATAAATTAACTGGTTGTTTAAAGAAAAGGATGTTTGCAACAAGTCAGACAGTTGAGGCATGTGGAAGAATTGTCTGTGAAAGTTGTGACAAAAAAGTTATAAAAGGGAATTTACACAAGAAATGTTGTATAATTTAAAAGTAATTAGGCCTCCTGAATGTAGAACTATTGAAGAAACAGTTTATGTGCAAGGTGTATAAGGGAAGTAAAATATACCTTTGGTAAAAGGATTATATGGAGGCATAATGATGTGGATTTTTACCTACATTAAAAGGTTAAAAAAATTTTGTTTTAAAGGTTTAAGCAAGTTTTGAAACATTAATTGTAAAGGAAATTCTGTGTGTAAACATATTGGCTAAAGCTACAGAGGTATCATCCAGTTTTTCTGTGAACTGAACATTGTAAATAAAAAGTAAAGTAGAGGTTCATCTTCAAAGACTTTCCTTCCAATCTCATTAGAAATAAATAGTAACTTCTCTTAGAAGCAAAATTTATTCAAAGACCTGTGCTCCTAAATAGTTGCCCTGGCATGCTTATACTGGTCCAAGCAAGCATGAGGTCATAGCCTGTTCCTCTTCCTTATTTAAAAGTGTTTTTACCTTTCTCAGCATTTCACAAGTTACTTCCTCCTTCTTTTGTTCTCCTCTACCTTTGCCTCTTTTTTTTTTTTTTTTTTTTTTTTTGAGACGGAGTCTTGCCTGTCGCCCAGGCTGGAGTGCAGTGGCGCAGTCTCGGCTCACTGCAAGCTCTGCCTCCCAGGTTCACGCCATTCTCCTGCCTCAGTCTCTCCGAGTAGCTGGGACTACAGGCGCCCGCCACCATGCCCGGCTAATTTTTTGTATTTTTAGTAGAGACAGGGTTTCACTGTGGTCTCGATCTCCTGACCTCGTGATCCACCCGCCTCGGCCTCCCAAAGTGCTGGGATTACAAGCGTGAGCCACAGCGCCCGGCCTACCTTTGCCTCTTTTAAAAACTCCTAAGTTGCTAGCCATTCAGGACAAATACAGAATGTGAGGTCCCATTCCAGCCAATGGAAACCAGACACAGCAGTAGGGTGGACATGTCAGGTTATAAATGACCCTGTCTCCTTTGTTTGGTGTATTCTCATGGCAAAACTGCTGGTGAGTGTACCCTTTCTGCAGGAAGTAAAAATGGCCTTACTAAATAATAGCGTTCAAGTGCTATTTCTTTACGGCACTGGCGAACAACTGTGTTTATGGTTTCCTGGAGCCATAGGTTTCAGAGGTTAAACTTTCTGTTCTTGTGTTGAGTTTCCCTAGATATTTATTCTTAAATGAAATCTGAGATATGAAGTTGTTTCAGTGCTATTCCCCTGCTATTACACAGGAGTCCTACTGACATACTGGTAAGATGTGGCAAAGAGGAAGTGTTCCACAGACCTATGAGTAAGTCTCAGTCTTTTTATTGGCCTGTGCCCTGGGCTGAGACCTGCAAAAGTGCTACTCATTACCACCTTCCAATCTTCTCACACTTTTTTGGACAAAATATCTTGTTTGAGAGTAGGATTCCCCTCCTTGAGATTTTTAGATGCTTTTCCAGCTGTGGTTGATGCTGCAGCCACAGGATACAGATTCAGGACTGGAGCTAATCTGTGAGCTGGCCCAGCAGGATCAAAATGTTCTTTCCCTCATTCCCTGTATACTGTATGGGCCTGCCTTCCTAGCTCTTGGACCATAGACAGAGACCTTTTCCATAAAACTCTTTTTGTCCACACCTCATGTGCAATTTAGAAATTTGGGCAGCCTTTGAGTTCAGTCTTGGAGATAGAGGAGGAAAAAAAAGCACAAAAATTTTACCACCATACTGATTTTACTTCAACTTCTAGTTTCTTTGCCCAAACCTCCTGGTACCATTTACTTTATAGAAACATAAACTTTTGATATGAGAAGAGATTTGGATTTATAGAAAAGTTGCATAGAGAAAACCAAGGATTTATTTCACAAAATTGGTGGAACGATAGAATCTATCTCAACGGGGAGTGATGACATATATATTAGATGTTTTAAAAAGCATTGAGAAGAGTCCCTGAGATCTAAGAAACACTCAAGCAAGCTTGTCCATTATGATTCCTCTCAGTAGTGTCCTGATCTGAACTTCCTGGAGTGTGAGATGGAGGGGCTGGATGGATGTGCCAGATATGGGGCATATGGACCAAATGCGGGACCCCAAACCACTAAATCTGGTCCAGTATCTCCCTAACGGGGAACTCACAGGACTCACCATATAGTCCTACCCATACTACAACTTATTACAGTGAAAGGATACCAAGCACAGTCAGCAAAGGGAAAGGGTACACAGGGAGAAGTGCAGGAGACCAGACACAGGTTTCCAGAGTCATCTCATCTCCCAGTAGGGTCACAAAGAATGCACTTAATTCCCTCACAACAAGGTGTGACCACACATGTAAAATGCTGCCAACCAGTGGAGTTCAGTAAAACCTCATCACCCGTGAGTTGAACTTGGGCTGGTCACACAAGTAGTTCTCCCAGGCATGGACCAAAATTCCAGACTCCCAGGAGGAAAGCACTGTGCAGCTTTTTGTTTCCATACATAGTTTAGGTATAATGAGTTCTGAGAAAAGTGAAATCCCTCCCAAATCCAAGTCCTCAGAATCCAGCCAATGGACAACATTGAAAGTAATAGGCTGTTCTAAGTAGAGCAATGAAGCCTGCTGTGTGCAGTCTTTTCTGCACAGCGCACCTCATTGGTCAAGGCATATTACAGGAAATTATCAATAGGACCGGACACAGCAGGGTGAAATCAAGCTGCATACAGATATCACTTATGCCTGTTAGGAGTCCTGGATTGAACCAGTCAACACAAACCCCATTAACCACACAGGACTATCTTAGACAACCACATGGCTCCCTCCTTAAATTTTAGTACAAATGGTTTCTTTTTACCTAGCCAAGGGCATCAATTCAGGTAGAACACAACTCTGGTCAGTAAGTTGGAGCTGATCTGAAAGTCATCCAGGCCTGAGGCAGTGTCATGACAGGCAGAGTACACAGGATGTACAATACATGAGGGCACACATGGTGTCCCTGCACACACCAAGTGTACCATGGTTTGGGCACCCCAAGAGAGTGTACCTAAGTCAGGAAGCATAGGACATCAAGGCCTCATTGTGGCCTTCCTCTGTGGCAGCTGCTGCCAGCCATGGGGTATCCAGCACAGGCCACATAATCCAGTTCAGTCTCTGGTTTCATTGCAAACAATTCGGCTTGTCCATGACTGGTGTGGATGACAACTGCAGGTGCTCCGTGGGGAACATGGAGGGGCTGGAGCCACCGCCTCTCTCCCCTAGTCAGTGGGGTCAGGTATGGCGTCAGGTATGGGCTCAGGTGAAGCCATCAGTTTGGGGTCACAGAGCTTGCAGCAGCTTGCAAAGGCAGCATGGGGAGTTTTCCTTCAGAAAGGGAGGAAAGCTTCCAGGAACAGTTCTGCAACACTAAGACCACAGTGCTCTCCCTCTCACCTCCACAGATATCTTGTTGTGTTTTTCTCCACCCTTATAAAATCAACGTGGCTCACTCAGTAATAAAAGCTTTACATTCCCTCAATCACTCATATCTTCTCCCAGGCTTTCTCGCCTAGCAAGGCTGTATGTAACAGGGACAAAAACACTGTCATAAAACAAGATGTGAACAGAAAAACCCATCATGTTTAAAATCCTGCATTTTGAAAAGATTTCAAAATGGGTTTACATATCCCTTTCCATCCCGCCTATTTATGCAGTGAGCAGAGCAGAAAAAACTCATCCCTTCCTGGGCATAGCTGCGTTTGATAACCCCACTGCCTGGCATGTGGACCAGGAGGAGAGAGAGGAAGTAAAGTCAGGCTGTCCATCTGCTATACCAACATGTAACTGATGTAGGTTGTCAAACACGAGTCACCAGCAGTGGACATCCCAGAAAGGGGGTTCAAGACTGATCTGTCATGAGTGGGCAGAGGGATCACAGTCTCTGTGGGGTGTCCTCTCCCGATGTTCAGCTTTTGGCCACCATGACTGGTTAGAAGTGCAACCCGCCTGAATCAGAAATACAGTGCCCATGAGCAGTCCCACTCTAGTGGGTCCCACCTGAGAACAAGCCCTAAATCATGGGCATCTGCAAGAGATGTGGATGGCCCAGGGCTGCATGCAGGTTGCAACAGTTTTACAACCCATGGAGTAGGGCCCAGAACAATCAAGATTCCAGTGTCAAAGACTAATTTATTGCATTGAGCAATGCCTACTTTCTGTCCAGCACAGCTTGTGGTGAGTCTGAAACAGCTCAGGGTGGACACTTTGGGTTTTAGCTTAGAGTCAAGCCCAGTCTGTTGAGATCTGTGAATTCAGAATTCCAAAACAATCAAGAGGTTTTCTTTAGCAGTAGGAAAGCCGAGACGCGGCAAGGCCAGACAACAGCAGCATTCCATGTCCCCGTGAGACGCCTGCCTGGTGTGCTTTCCTAAGGCCTTTTGGTCTTGTCCAAACAGACCCCCTCAAATCATGCCACTCAGCTCAATCATCAGCCTCTAAGGGTCAGATATCTGAGTTCATAAGAGCTCATTTCACACTGTGTGGGCCTGGGGGGTTGATCAAGGAAAATGATAGGACCAACAGAGGCTGTACCACACAAAGCAGCTTTATTGGGTGGTGATTGGATAGGGTGCTGGGGAGGGGATATCCTCAGAGCAGAGGGCTGTCCAGAGTTTACGGTTCAGGGGTCACCATCAGACATGGAGGAAGGCAGGAGAACTGCTGGAGGCGGTGGGAATTGGATAAGGGCCTTACAGGTCTAGCTGATGTGTCTCAGTAGCTGGACAAAGTGGCTTTGAGGTCTCCTAACCACAAGGTTCTATCTTATCTATGGTTAGCAGATGTGGGATGAAGTTTAGCAGGGTATGGAAGCCAGGTAGGCTCTGAATGCCTAACCAGCTGCTTGGCAGTACCATGTTTCAAATGATCAAACGTGAAAAATTGAGTTTTGTGCTGGTGGGCTTCGGAGCCAACAGGTCTCAGTCTTGTGAAGAAAAACAGTAGAGAAACACGAGCGGTACTGCAGGATAGCCGAGAAGCCTCAAGGCCAATCAACAGCAACATCCCATGTCTAAACGACAACCAAGGCCTTCATCCAGCCTAGGGATGACACACAGGTCATCTTTGGTAAGTGTATATAACACAGGCTGAAAACTGCTTTTAAATCTCTGAGGATGTATCTCCACCTGAAGATTGCCTCTGTTTTCCATGTGGACTTCCTTTCTCCAGGGACCCCAAGAGGCAAGAATTATCACCTACAGAGACATGTTCTGGTTTCCATACTTGAAAAGCTTAACACACACACACACACACACACACACACACACACACAGACACACACACAGAGAGAGAGAGAGAGAGAAAGCAAATCCAAGCACTATTGACTGAGAATGATGTTAATACTATACTTCCTCACAGACAAACTTTCCCACAAAAGGCTTTTAAGATGCTGTAGAAAAGACAACCAGTGGAAATCGCAAGCATCCAAGTGTCCCTGTCTACAGCAAGGGACGAAAGCTGGCTGTTTAGGAAAGCTAGCACAGCCTCCTTTAGCAAGACTCATTAATTCAGGGACTTGTGTGAAACAACCTTCAGGGGAGGGGAGGCCATTTCTGTGGACTAGCCTTCTGCCCTAAGCCCCAGCTGACCACACCCAACCAGAACATGGTCACTTGTGCTGAGTGCCACATACACATCCAGGACTTTCCAAGGGGCCAATTAAAAAAAAAAAAAAAGTGCAGAATCTTCCAATTAACCTGAGTCAGCATAGTAAGGAAGTCTCCTCTTCTTTAACTCTAAGTGGAAAGTAAATTTGACCAATCTGCTTTTTTTTTTTTTTTCCTATTTCTGCTTTCTTTAGCAGTGTTCTGCCTATGAAGCCAACCTCCTCTGCTCGGTTCATTGGAACACTCATTTTATTTTATAGAATGTTGCGTTGCCCAATTCTAGTATTGCGAAAAAATTTAAAAAGCCAGCTCGATCTTCAAATCGTATTTGATGTTATTTATTCTCTTGGCAGTTTCTGGCAACCCATGAAGGGACCCAAAAGACACAGCTGATGTCTCTGGAGACCCCTTGAGAAATGCAGGGGAGATGCTGCTGACAGCTTTGGAGGCCCCTCTCACCCTCACAGAGACACAAGGGTTCTAAGTTCCTCTCGGGTCAGATTTTTGCATTGAGTCCCCTGATACTTTTGGCTCTTGATTCCAGGATTCATTTGTCCTGTGAGAGAGAACATGACCTGGGGGTTTGTGGGGGCTGACAAGTCACTGACAATACATGTAGTTTTAAAGGTAACTGATGGCAGGAGCAAATTATCACATGCAGTGTGTGACTCTGGCTTTTGGAAATCTGCAGGGATGTGGGTTCTCCAGTTTCTTTTGCTTGTATGCTTTGGTAGGAGAGATTCACTGGCTACGTTAGTCAGGGGAAGCTCAGAGCCATAGCCATGACTGACTGGTGGCTCCAGTTTCGGAACTTAGGAGCGATTAGAGCACTCACCACCTAAAAATAAGACGTCTGTGTTAGGATCAGCTGGTCACGAAACAAATAAGTTAAATACCATGTCACCGTCAGCCTCAAGACAGCATCCATGCAGCAAGGTTCACTGGAAAGCAAACCAGGACCCAATCCCATGGCATTTCCTTCTTAGACTTTGATCTTATCTCTGAGTCAACATAAAAATGGCATCCTTGCTTTCCAGACAACTGTGTACTCCACCTTCTGGCTATGCCTGCTTTCTATATGTGTAAGTATTACGCAGCAGAATCAGCAAACCTTTACAAAAAGGTGCAATCTTCATAAGGATAATTTAGACTTACAATGGCCATCATGTGAAACATTCCAGATGAACAATACTGTTCATCCCAACAATGCGCTTAAAAATTAGGCCCTCCGAAATAGGCCCCTACATGGATGCCTATTCATGCACACAAATTTCTAAAAAGGTTTTTGTAAAACTTGCCTCCCAGAGACAATTTGTGGGTGTTCTGGATTTTATGGCAAAGTTGTTTGCATAAGTTCAATCACAATCTGCTCTCTTTATAACAGGATGCAATCGGGAATACTAGTTATACTACCCAGGTTGTCACTGTGATACCATGTTTGAGAATGTCCATAGAATGCATGGCTTTAAGTGTTCCCAGATTTATAGTGAGAAAAAAAGTCACTTCCTGGAAAGCCCAGGAACCTCAAAATATTTGGGGGACCCCAAGAAGAGAGAAATTCACCCAAATCTATAGGTGCAGCAGACAAAGTCTGAAGTCCACCTTGGTTTGGCTTCCTAGCATAAAGCGGCTTTGAAAACTGAAATCTGAGAATCCTCCCTAAAAGTTCCAACAAAGCAAACTTTAAAAGAGCCTATGTGGCTAATGGATCCTTGCTGCACTTACGTAAGTAACCATTCTAAGTTTGATGAGACTAAACTTGTTATAAAAATAGTCTTACTCTAGTTATCTTTGATAGAAATGCAGATAGAAGAGAGAAAACTTAAGTTTCAGGAAAATTAAAAAACTATGGTATACTTGTTATTAGCTTGTAGCTCTGTTCGTTGTTTTCGAGTCTAATTGCAGGCCATACATGATTCTAAATTGTTCTAATTTTCTGCATTATCTGGCTGCAAGTCTCATACTAACAAGAACTGCTCAGGTCCTCTGTAAGCTGCAGCTCGACATCTCATGTAAATGTTAAGAAACAACCCTCCTGCGTGATGTGTGAGCCACTCAGAGAGTTCACCACAATGCTTGAAGCCATAACCAGACTTTCAAGCTACAAGCCAGAATGAGAACTCGATGACTTCATCCTGTAGACAGCTTCTCTGAAGATGTTGAAACAAGACTCCCTTTCACAATGACATCCTTATCCCTCTTAATTTTTTCTTGCTTATGCTTCCCTCTTTCACTTGGCAAGATAACACCTGTATGCTAGACCGTTGAACGAGTTGGGGGTTAAGGGGACCGACTCCCACTGCAGTAAAAAATCTGTGTATAAACATTGACTCCCCAGAAACATAACTACTATTAGCCTGCTGTTGACTGGAAATCTTATGGATGAACACATATTTTGTGTTTTAAGTGTATTATATACTATATTTCTACAATAAAGAAAGCTAGAGGTAAGAAAGGGTTATTAAGAAAGTCATACAGAGGAGAAAATATATTTACTTTTCAGTACGTAGAAGTGGATAATGATAAAAATCTTTATCCTCATCAACTTCACATTGAGTAGGCTGAGGAGGAGGAAGAAAAGGAGGGCTTGTTCTTGCTGTCTCAGGGATGGCAGAGGCAGAAGAAAATCCATGCATAAGTGGAACCACGCAGTTCAGACCTGTGTGGGTCCAGGGTGACATGTAGTTAGAATTTTACAATGATCAGCTTCCATAGAACATTGGATGTCCCATGCCAAACCTATATCTTTACATGACCCAAGACATTCTTTAATCCACCCAGTGGCTAAATTTAGAAACATCCTTGATGCAATTGTTTGTTTAAACTTTGCTAGTGATCCCTTTTATAGTCAGACTTCAAGATCCACTTGGCCTCACTCCCTGCCTCAGTTTAGCGCATGATGGGATACTAGATCATGGAACTGCAACCTTCTAGCTCAACAGGAAGGACTCTGTGCAGCTGCTAACACTTTCTGTTGTACGTGGATGAATAAGACAAACAGGCTGGTTGGTTAGAATGGGTAGATTCCTCATCTGGCTCATTCTTTGGTCTGTTCAATTTCAGTTGGTTTAGCTCATGGGAAGCCTGCCTAAGGGGCTGTTTTCAGAGCCCCCAGCCAAACTGAAGTTCTAGTACTAGAATATCTGGTAAGGCTGACCTAACTGGAGATGGAGGGGAGCTGATGGTAGGTTTTCCAGTATGCCTTTCACAGGGTAATTCTTGTGCCTGGCGGACAGCCTAATAAGTTTATTTTCCACAAGATTTGGTTCAGGAAAACTACCAGCTGGTTTCACATAACTGGTTTCAGTGAGGGCCCTTAGAACCCACAGTGGGGAAGACAACCAAGCTGTCTTTTGGGGTTCTTGATTCCAGAACTTGGCTTTTGGACGGCATTTTTAGACCTGCCCTGGGCCAGGAGGGAACCCACTATCCTGAAGTCTTACCAGATTTGCTTGGCTTATTCGATCATGCAAGAGAATTACATATGAATAATTAGGTCCCCCTGCTCACTGGCTCATTTTTTTCTCAAAACATTCATCGAGCATCTGCTACTTGGAAGGCTGAGGTTAGTAGTAGAGATGCTAAGGTAAGCCAGATCCACCCCTAACCTTAGGGTGGTGGAGTCTAGGATCTGCAGTCACAGAATTAAAGTGGCCAGATGTCTTCTAAGATCTGGAGGGAAAATAAGAGAGTGGTGAGGGTGTGGGGCAACAGGTGAGAGTATTAATAGTTGAGTGTACATGCCCTGAGCCAAAACCTTTTGGACTTTGGGAAACTGTAGTTCCTTCTGGGGGAGCTAATTGTAATGAAGCTGTGTGGTGCCAGAGCCAGATTCTCAGGCATGAGAGAAAAGCCTGGAATAGAAAACTGCTCAGCAGTTCCTTTTGAATAGTGGATAAAGCAGAGAGGAGTTTCCATTTGGGGCAGGAGTGGAAAGCATCCTGTGCTCTTGTTCCAGTGAGGTTGAACACAGCACAAGAGCTAGGTGATGGATACGCATCATCTGCAAGTGTTTTCTGAGAGATAAGGGTGAATATCCCTGGAAGTGAGGCCCGGAAGCCACTGGACAGGTCTCTTCTGCCTGGCTAGGAGCCAAAGCTGACTCTATTAAAATGACATTCTAATTAGGTCATCTCAAGTGCCATTTGGCTAATTTTTAGCAACGGCTAGATTTTCGGTGGCAATGAAATGAAAGAAAATAGTGGTTTGGATGGAAAAGCAGTGGGCAGAGAAGGAAGGAGTTGGTCCTTGACTCAAATTCTAGGAGCTGCGAGCTGCATCTGGCTTGGGAAAACTCCCCAACAACCAAAGTTTGAAGTATGTCCTCTAAGAGGAAATATTGACTGAATTTTATAGATGAAACTTCATTCTTTGACTGATTATTCCATGTCTTACTGAGCTGTATATTATCTGATAAGTCCTGGAGAACAATGACAACAACAACAAAATCCCAGAGTGTTAAGGCCTGGGGTAAAATAATATAGGAAAAAACAGCCATTCACCATTCTTTAAACTTGTAATTTACACCAGGCCCTGAGCTAGGTGCTTCACTTGCATGGCACACACTCCAACAGTCCTAGTGGAAAGGACTTATCACACTTGCTTCACAGACGTAGAGCCTGAGGCTCACAGGGCTTGAGTATTTCCCAGGATCCTGTGGCTACTAAAGGACAGGGCTGGAAAGACCCCTGGTCTGAATTCCTCCAGAGCCTATGCTGCTCCCCCTCCCCCCAGCCTGAGGCCCATCTCCTGACTGCATCTTCTCAGCACTGCACCATGTCTCTCAGGTGACAGAAAGAACCCTGAGACCAAGGTACTAAAAGCAGGTCTACAAAGGTGACAACGAGAATCAAACACCATTAGGGGGTGGCATGTGGTAAGTCCCCTGGGAGCTCATTGTTGAATGCTTTCTGTTGAGCACCTACTATGGGTGCTCATTAGGTTGTGGGAGAGGCTTCAAGTGCTCATCCACATCTTGCATTCCTGTCCTTCCTGGGCACATGGGACAAGTACACTCCCAGGATTTGTTTCTGGCCCCGACAGTTTCTCGTGTCACAGCACCTTTTCTCAGTCACCCTCATGTGCCCTCCCTTCTGACTAGGGGAACTGGCCTGCTGTCTGGTCTTCAACGCTGCCTCCCCTGGAGGCTGTGCAGAATCACCTCCCCTCCCTGGGACATGGAGTAATCCTATCCCCTGCAAAAGTCCCTTGACTCTGCCACCGCACACCCTTGGTCTTGTCTTACAGCCACAGCCACAGCCACCCTGGACTGCAACTTTAGACACTTGGTATTCCCTCCAGGGAATCCTCTGCATACTGTTTGTTTTCCCAGTGGGCTGCAAGTAGAGTATGATTTGAAACATAATTTCCTGGTTCTTAGGGTACATGCCTGAAGGCAGACAGAGAGTTTGTCCAGTCACTAGCATATCTGCAGTATGATTTTAATGACCTTCTTATCTGAACCTGGGGACTGAACGGGCAAACAAAGGGACAGGCTTTTTTAGGTGCTCAAAACTTCCATCCCCTCATAAGAATTCTAAGAGGAACAGCAACCAACTGAGTCTGAATTCCTACAAACCCTGGGCTTCTCTCAGGAGGTGAAAAATGGTTCCATGATTGACATGCCAGCTAGAATTTGAAAAGATAATTAGCCTTCCACTGCCTCCTGTCTGGCATCTCTCCCCAGGAACATACTGGCTTTCAGTGTGACTAGTGGTACCTGTACAGGTGTTCAAGCAAGAATGGTTATGTGGAAGGTATCAAAGACTCTGAGCAAAATTCTGCCCCTGCATCAGATGGAAGGAGGAAATCTTCAGCCTCCTGAGATGATAGATGGCATTGCAAAAGGAAGTGCAGTAAATGCTATGGAGCGAAGAAGGTGAACTCTTTCTGCTGACCTTTACAGGATGCTCTTCAAATCGGATGGGCTAATGCATTTGAAAACATCTGTCACGGCCAGGCATGGTGACTCACGCCTGTAATCCCAGCACTTTGGGAGGCCAAGATAGGTGGATCACGAGGTCAGGAGTTCAAGACCAGCCTGGACAACGTGGTGAAACCCCATCTTTACTAAAAATACAAAAAATTAGCCAGGCATGGTGGCACACGCCTATAGTCCCAGCTATTCAGGAGGCTGAGGCAGGAGAATCACTTGAACCCAGGAGGCGGAGGTTGTGGTGAGCCTAGATCATGTCACTGCACTCCAGCCTGGGCAATAGTGCAACACTGTGTCTCAAAAAAAAAAAAAAAAAAAAAAAATCTGTCACATAGTAGGCACTTAAAAATTAAGAAAATTTCAAGGAGAATCTTGTCTTCTCAGAATCTTCTCTAAAGAACGAAGAGTGTTATCCCAAGAAAATTACAGTTTACATATACTTTCCTCTATTTGAAGCTTTGTTTAAAGTCATTGCTTCTGAACAACTTTTAGAAAAAAATTCTCAGATTGACGTCAGACATTTCAACTAGTCTTATCTATTTAAAGAAGTAACTTTTAGAGGCCAAGACAGGCAGATCACCTGAGGTAAGGAATTCGAGACTGGCCTGGCCAACATGGTGAAACCCTGTCTGTACTAAAAATAAAAAAATTTGCCGGGCGTGGTGGTGGGCACCTGCAATCCCAGCCACTTGGGAGGCTAAGGCAAGAGAATTGCTTGAACCTGGGAGGCAGAGGCTGCAGTGAGCTGAGATCGTGCCACTGCACTCCAGCCTGGGCAACAAAATGAGATTCTATCTCAAAAATTTTTTTAAAAAGTAAATTTAGTTCCATCAACCTCATTTATTATTTTTCTATAATTTCTAAAATTTTTTATTTTCCTATCTATATCATCCATATATATGTATAAAATATATATGTAATATATATTATATATATGTATATATATAATATACATATATATATTATATATATACGTATATATATTATATATACGTATATTATATATGTATATATACATATATACGTATATATAATATATATACGTATATTATATATGTATATATACATATATACGTATATATAATATATATACGTATATTATATATGTATATATACATATATACGTATATATATATATAATATATATATACATATATTTCTTTTTTTGAGATAGAGTCTTGCTCTGTCACCCAGGCTGGAGTGCAGTGGCATGAACTCGGCTCAGTGCAACCTCCGCCTCCTAGGTTCAACTGATTCTCCTGCCTCAGTCTCCCAAGTAGCTGGGATTACAGGTGCCCGCCACCATGCCCAGCTAATTTTTATATTTTTAGTAGAGATGGGGTTTCACCACCTTGGCCAGGCTGGTCTCGAACTTCTGGCCTCGTGATCCACCCGCCTTGGCCTCCCAAAGTGCTGGGTATCATCCATATATTTTTGTTGGCCTCAGGTTAATTTACTTTTCTTTTCTCATTATATAAGATCAAAGTTTAGATTTTTTATTTGAATCTTTTCTTACATTCTAATATAAGCATTTAATGACATAGGCACTACTTTACCTGAATTCCACAAATTTTTAAACATGACATTTAAGTTTTAATTTATTTGGAAATATTTTCTAACTTTCCTCAAGAATTTTTTGAAACATGGATCACTAAAACTATTTTTAAAAATACAGGTATCTCATTTGTTATATTTTTTATTTTATCCCATTACAGATTTTAAAAACATACTTTGTACATATTCAATTATTTTAAATTAGTTATGGGTTGATTTATGATTTATTTTGGTAAAACTTCCACATATACTTGAAAATCCTGTATATTCTGCTGCTTTGCTGTGGCGCATTCAGCAAAAGCCAATCAGCTCGAGTTGGTTCATTTTGTTGTTCAGGTCTTTCCATAACTTTGAGGACTTTCTGTCTAGTTCATTTATCATTTACTCAGAGAGGAGTGTTGCAGTATCAAAATATGATTGTAGATTTGACTATTTGTCCTTTCAGTTCCATCAGATGATGTTTTGTGTATTTTGAAGCTCTGCTTTTATGTGAATTAACAGTTAGGATTATTATGTCTTATTTGTTAAGTGACTATTTTTTATCATTGCATAATGTCCCTATTTATCCATGGCAATTGTCCTTCTTATAAAGTAAAAAATTAAGTAATATAGTCACTCTAGCTTACTTTTTTAATTTTTAATTTTATTCTCTAAAGTATCAAATACTAAAATATCAGGCAAAATTCACCCCCGATATTTCACGTAGGTTCTTTTCTGTTTTCCCTAAGTGTCGGCTGGTCTGAGACATAAACGGAAAGAGTACAAAAGAGAGAAATTTTAAAACTGGGTGTCTGGGGGAGACATCACATATCGGCAGGTTCCATGATGCCCCCCAAGCCGCAAAACCAGCAAGTTTTTATTAGTGATTTTCAAAAGGGGAGGGAGTGTATGAATAGGGTGTGGGTCACAGAGATCACATGCTTCACAAGGTAATAAGATATCACAAGGTAAATGGAGGCAGGGCGAGATCACAGGACCACAGGACCAGAGTGAAATTAAAATTGCTAATGAAGTTTCAGGCGGGCATTGTCATTGATAACATCTTATCAGGAAACAGGGTTTGAGAGCAGACAGCTGGTCTGACCAAAATTTATTAGATGGGAATTTCCTCGTCCTAAGAAGCCTGGGAGTGCTATGAGAGACCAGGGTTTATTTCATCCCACAGCTGTGACCATAAAAGACAGCCACTCCCAAAGCGGCCATTTTAGAGGCCTCCCCTCAGGGACACATTCTCTTTCTCAGGGATGTTCCTTGCTGAGAAAAAGAATTCAGCGATATTTCTCCCACTTGCTTTCAAAAGAAGAGAAATATGTCTCTGTGCTGCCCGGCTCACCGGCAGTCAGAGTTTACTACTACTAAAAATACAAAAATTAGCTGGGCGTGGTGGCAGGCACCTGTAATCTCTCTTGTTCCCTGAACATTGCTGTTATCCTGTTCTTTTTTCAAGGTGCCCAGATTTCATATTGTTCAAACACACATGCTCTACAAACAATTTGTGCAGTTAATGCAATCATCACAGGGTCCTGAGGCGACATACATCCTCCTCAGCTTACGAAGATGACGGGATTAAGAGATTAAAGTAAAGACAGGCGTAGGAAATCACAAGGGTATTGATTGGGGAAGTGATAAGTGTCCATGAAATCTTCACAATTTATGTTCAGAGACTGCAGTAAAGACAGGCGTAAGAAACTATAAAAGTATTAACTTGGGGAACTAATAAATGTCCATGAAATCTTCACAATTTATGTTCTTCTGCCATGGCTTCAGCCGGTCCCTCCATTCAGGGTCCCCGACTTCCTGCAACACTAAAATTATTTTCTTTTCTTTTGGTGTCCAGTTCTATGGGTTTTAGCCCATGTGTTAATTCATGGAACCAAAATGACTATCATAATACAAACAATTTCATCACATTCCTCCCCCCCAAAACCCCCCTCCACCTGCTATTATAGTTAATCCCACCTCTCCACCACTAACTCTAGTATCCACTCATTTGTACACCATCACTTTAGTTTTCTCTTTCAAGAAGGTCACATAAATAGAATAATAGAAGTCGGGCATGTTTGGTACTTGTTCTTGTGGGGCAGTCGGGATTCTGGAATACTTTGGCTTTTGGGGTGGTCAGGCTTGTGGAGCAGTTGTGTTTCTGGTGCACTAGGCCTTGTGTGGTAGCCAGGCTTGTGGAGCAGTTGGCTTATGGGACACTCGGGCTTGTGGGGCAGTCAGGCTTGTGGAGCACTCAGGCTTTTGGAGCACTAGGGCTTATGGGGCAGCTGGGCTTGTTTGGCAGTTGGGATTCGGGAGAACTAGGGTTTGTGGGGTACCTGGGCTTGTGGGGCAGTCAGGCTTATGAAGCACAGAGGTTTGTAGGGCTTTCAGGCTTGTGGGGCATTCAAGCTTTTGGGGTAGTTGGGCTTCTGGAGGACTCAGGCTTGTGGGGAACTAAGGCTTGTGGAGCACCCAGGCTTGTCAGGCTGTCACATTTGTGGGGCGGTCAGGCTTGTTGGTCAGTCAGGCTTTCAGGGAAGTTGGCATGTGATGCAGTCAGGCCTGTGGGGCAGTTGGGCTTGTGGGGCAGTTGGCTTGTGGGGCAATGGGGCTTGTGGGGAAGTTGGGATTCTGGAGAACTAAGGCATGTGGGGCAGCTTGGCATGTGGGACACTCGTTCTGCTCTTTTGCCTTCCTTTTTGTCTTCATATCAGTTTTGAAAGTTTCTATTTTCATTTTTTTCTGGCTTTCTTCTTGTTTCCTTAGCCATGTCCTGTCTATTGATGAGTTAATCAAAGTCGTTCATTTTTGTAACAGTGGGGATTTTGGGGTTCTTTTTTTTTTTTTTTTTTGAGAAAAGGTCTCACTTTTTCACACAGGCTGAGTGCAGTGGCACAATCACAGCTTACTGCAGCCTTGACCTCACTGGCTCAAGTGATCCTCCCACCTCAGCCTCCCAAGTAGCTGAGACTACAAGCATGCGCCACCCTGCCCAGCTAATTTTTGAATTTTTGTAGAGATAGGGTCTTGCAACTTTACCCAGACTGGTCTCAAACTCCTGGATGTAAGCAATCCTCCTGCCTTGGCCTCCCAAAGTGTGAGGATTAACAGGCGTGAGCCACTGCACCTGGCCTGGTTTCATTTTATTTTTCTAATAAAACATTTTTATTTTGGTAAAATACATGTGAAATTGACCCTCCTAACCATTTTAAAGCTATAGTTCAGTGGTATTAAGTACATTCATATTTTTATGCAACCAACACCACCGTTCATCTCAAGAACTTGTTTCCTGTGGCAAAAGTGAAACACTCTACCCACTAAACATTAGCTCCCCATTCCCTCTTATCCCAAAGCCATGGCAACTACCTTTCTTCTGTCTGTACGAATTTGACCATTCTAAGTACTTCATGTAAGTAGAATCATACAGTAGTTCCTTTTTTGTGACTGAATTATTTTGCTTAGCCTAATGTCCTCAAGGTTCATCCATGTTGTATACTATTCCACAATTACCTACCTTTTTAAGGATGAATAATATAACATTGTATGTATATATCACATTTTTCTTATTCATTCATCAATGGATTCCTGGAAAATCTTTCTCATAGATCTCTTCCTGTCCACACCTCATGTGCAGTTCTCATATTTGGGCTGAGTGTAACTCCAGGCTTAGAGATACAACACGAAAACATGGTACAGGAATTTTCACTACCATATTGATCTTACTTCAAGTCTAGTTTCTTTCCCCAATGCTCTTGTTACTATTTACTTTTTAGAAACCTAACCATCTTGTTTTAGAACAGAGTTGGATTTACAGAAAAGCTGCATAGATAGGACTCGGAGTTTCCTTCACAAAATGGGTGGAACAATAGAATCTATGGATGCTTGCAAAGCATTGAAAACAGTCCTTGAGACCTAAGAAGCACTTAAGCAAGCTTGGCCATTACGATTCTTCTCAGCAGCGTCCTAATCTGAAATTCCCTGGAGTGGGAGATGGAAGGGATGGATAGGTGTGTCAAGGTCCCCAAAATGAAATGGGGGAACCCAAACCACTGAATCAGGTCTAGTAGCTCACTAGGAGAACTCATAGGACTCATAATATAGTCCTACCCATGACGACAAGTTACTACAGTGAAAGGGTACCAAGCACAATCAGCAAAGGGAAAGGGTGCACAGGGAGAAGTGCAGGAGACCAGACACAAGTTTCCAGAGTCATCTCATCTCCCAGTAGGGTCACACAGAATGCACTTAATTCCCTCACAACAAGGTGTGACCACACATGTAAAATGCTGCCAACCAGTGGAGCTCAGTAAAACCTCATCACCCATGAGTTGAACTTGGCACTGGTCACATAAGCAGTTCTGCCCGGCATGAACCAAAATTCCAGACTCCCAAGAGGAAAGCAGTGTGCAGCTTTTTGTTTGCATAAGCAGCTTGGGTATAGTGAACCACCCTGATCAGTTCTGAGAAAGGTGGAATCCCTCCCAAATCCAAGTCCTGAGAATCCAGCCAACGGATAACATTGAAAGCAGCAGGCTTTGCCAAAGATAGCAGTGAGGCCTGCTGTGTGAACTCTTTTCTTCACAGTGCACCCCATTGGCCAAGGCATATTATCGGAAAATTATCATAGGACCTGACACAACAGGGTGAAACCAAGCTGCACATAGATGTCACTTGTGCCTGTTAGGGGTCCTGTACTGAACCAGTTGACACAAACCCCATTAACCAAAGAGGTGAATCTTGGACAGTCACATGGCTTCCCTCTTAAATTTCAGTACTTTTTCTTTATACTTGGCCAATTCAATCAACTGGGGCATCAATTCAGGTAAAACACAGCTCTGGACAGGAAGTTTGAGCTGACCTGGAAGCCATCCAGGGCTGAGGCAGTGCCATGACAGGCAGGGCACATAAGCTGTACAATACCCGAGCATACACATGGTCTCCCCGCAAACTTAGAGTGTACTATAGTTTGGGCAACGCAAGAGGGTGTACCTAAGTCAGGCAGCACAGGTTAACAGTGCCACACTGTGGCCTCCCACTGTAGCACCTCCTGCCAGTCACAGGTTTTCCAGTACAGGCTATATAATCCAGTTCCATCCTTGGTTTCCTTTGCAGACAGTTTGGCTTGTGCATGACAGATCAAGAGGACACCTGGAGGTGCTCTAAGGGGAACATGGAGAAGCTGGGGCCACCTCCTCTGTCCCCTAGTCAGTGGGGTCAGGTGTGGTCTCAGGCATGGCCATCATTTTGGATACACAAAACTTGCAGAAGCTTTCAAAGGCAGCATGGGGTGTTTTCCTTCAGCAAGAGGCGAAAGCTCTCAGGAATAGTTCTGAAACACCAAGATCACAATGCCTTCTCCCACACCTCTACAGATGTCTCATTCTCTTTTTCCTCCATCCTTATAAAATCAGCATGGCCCACTCAACAATAAAAGCTTTACATTGCTTCAGTCATCTCTTACCCTCCCCCTGGCCTTCTTGCCTGGCAGGGCTAAATGTAAGAGAGATGAAACTGTTTTTACAGAAAAACACTGTCATATAGCATCATGAGAACAGAAAGGCCCATCATGTTTAGGAAGCAGTCAGGAAGAAATCCTGCATCTCCAAAAGATTCCAAAATGGGTTTACCCCTTCTCATCCTGCTCATTTATGCAGTGAGCAGTGTAGAACAACAATTTAAAAAATAATAATCCCTCACCGGGCACAGCTGCATTTGATAATCCTACTGCCTGACTTGTAGGCCAGAAGCAAGGAAAGAAAGTAGCCAGGCTGTCTGTCCACTTTCCCAGACTGAAACTAATGTGGATCGCTGGACACAAGTCACCAGCAGTGGACATCACAGAGAGAAGGTCTAAGACTGATCTGTCACAATTGGGCAGAGGGATCACAATTCCTGTTGTGTGCCCTCCCTCAATATGCAGCTTTTGACAGCATTACCAGTAAAAAATGCAACCTGTCTACATAAAAAATAGTGTTCATGAACAGCTCCACTCTCGCTGGCCCCACCAGAGAACAATCCCCTCATCATGGGCATCTGCAAGAGATGCGGACAGTCCAGGACAGCATCTAGGTTGTGACAGTTTCAAACTCCAGAGAGGGGTGTTCAAAACCTACCAGTATCACAGGGTCAAAGACCCCTCCAGTGCATCGAGCTATGCTTGCTTTCTGTTCAGCACAGCTTGACATGAGTCTGAAACAGCCCAGAGTGGACATTTTTGGGTTTTAGCTTAGAGTCAAGACAAGCCTATTGTAATTTGTGACTTCTGGGTTCCAAAACAGTCACAGAGTTTTCTACTGCAGCAGGAAAGCTGAGATGCTTCAAGACCAGACAACAGCAGCATTCCATGTCCCAGTGAGAAGCCTGCCTGGTGTGCTTTTCTAAGGCCTTCTGGCCTTATCAGTTTAACAGTCCAAACAGACCCCCTAAAATCACACACCTCAGCTCAGACAATCATCAACCTCTAAGTGCGAGACTCCAAGTTCAGCAGAGTTCATTGCACACTGTGCAGGATTAGGGGGTTGATCAAGAAAAATGCTATGACCAACCAGGGGCAGTACCACACAAACAACTTTATTGGGTGGTGCTTGGATAGGATAGCAGAAGCAGGGACATCCTCAGAGCAAAAGACTCTCTAGAGTTTATGGGTGTAGGATCACCATCAAATGGGGAGGAAGGCAAGAGAGCTGCTGGGGGAGATGGAAATTGGAGAAGGAGCTTATGGGTCTAAGCGATGTGTCTCAGCAGCTAGACAGTGTCTTGGGGGTCTTCTAACCACAAGGCTCCATCTTATCTATGGTTAGCACATGTGGGGTGAGGTTTACCAGGGTATGAAAGCCAGGAAGGCCTCCAATGCCTAACAATCTTCCTGGTTGAGCTATGTTGAAAACAATTTAGAAGTATGAAAATCTGAGTTTTATGCTGGTGGACTTCTGAGCCAATAGGTCTCAGTGTGGAGGAGAAAAACAATAGAGAAATGTCAGTGGTGTTGCAAGAGAGCTGAAATGCTGCAATGCCCTTTGATATCAACATCCCAAGTCTAAACGACCAGCAAGGCTTTCCTCCAACCTAGGGGCTATACACACAAGTCACCTTTGGTGCTTTTATAGAACACAAGCTGAAAACTTCCTTTAAAATCCCTGAAGATGTATCTCTACCTGGAGACTGCCTCTCTTTTCCATATGGACTTCCTTTTTCCAGGGATCCCAAGAGGCAAGAATTATCACCTACAGAGGCTCTATGTCCTATACTTGAGTTTAACACACACACACACACACACACAGTGTGCGTGTTCAAGCATTAGATATTAATTCAGAATAATTTTAACACAATTGCTCACAAACGTTGTTACAAAAGGCTTTTAAGATACCGTAGAAAAGAAAACCAGCGTATTTTACTCTGAGCAGGGCAATAGGATAAATTAATTAATTTTTAAAAACGTGCATGGCCAGGCGTGGTAGCTCACGTCTGTAATCCCAGCATCTTGGGAGGCTGAGGCGGGTGGACCACGAGGTCAAGAGATTGAGACCATTCTGCCCAACATGGTGAAACCCCGTCTCTACTAAAACTACAAAAATTAGCTGGGCATGCTGGCACATAATCCCAGCATGGAATCCCAGCTACTCGGGAGGCTGAGGCAGGAGAATCACTTGAACCTGGAAGGCAGAGGTTGCAGTGAGCCAAGATCACACCACTGCATTCCAGCCCGGCTACAGAGTGAGACTCTGTCTCAAAAAAAAAAAAAAAAAAAGCAAATTATGAGCATCCAGGTGTCCGTGTCTACA